>NC_082709.1:60259175-60567508 GCF_030144855.1 Hypanus sabinus | reverse complement strand
CCCAGGAATGAAAGGGCAACATATAAAAGTACTTAATGGCTCTAGGCCTAGACTCACTAGAGTTTAGAAGAATGAAGAAGGATCTCATTGAAACCTATTGAATATTGAAAGGCTTAGAGAGAGTGTACATGGAGGGAATGTTTACTATAGTGAGGGAGTTTAGGACCAGAAAGCACAGACTCAAAATACAAGGACATTCATTAGAATAGAGATAAGGATGAAAGTTCTTTTGCTAGAGGTTGATGAATCTGTGGAATTCATTGGCACAGACAGCTGTGCAAGTTATGTCATTGAATATATTTAAAATGGACGTTGATAGGTTCTTGATTAATAAGGGTGTTAAAGAGAAGGCAGGAAAACCAAAGTTCAAAGTAAATTTAGTATCAAAATACAAATATGTCACCATATACTGTGAGGTGGTGCATTTTGGACATTCACACCAGGGCAGTACCTATACAGTGAATGGAAGGGCGCTGCCAAGTGGTGTGGAACTGCGGGGCCTGGGAGTACAAGTGTGCAGTTCCCCGAAAGCAGCAGTGCAAGTTGACAGGATGTTGAAGAGGGCATTTAGCATACTGGACTACATCAGGCAGGACATCTGTTTACAAGTTGGGACATTATACTGCAGTTATATTAGTCATTGGTGAGCCTGCACTTGGATAACTGTGTACAGTTTTGGTCTCCCTGTTATAGGAAAGACGTTGTCAAGCTGGAGAGGGTACAGTAGAGATTTTCCAAGGTGCTACCTGGACTAGAGGGCCTGAGATATAGGGAGAGATTGACCAGGTTGGATCTTTATTCCCTGGAATGCAAGAAAATGAGGGGCAGCCTCATCGAAGTTTATACAATCATGAGAGGTATGGAGAAGGTGGGAAGTCATAGTCTTTTCCCTAGGGTTGGGGAGTCCAAAACTAGAGAACACAGATACAAAGTAAGAGTGGAGAGATTTAAAAAGACAGTCAAGAGGTAATGAATTTACACAGAGTACTTGGAATGAGCTGTAAGATGGTGGTCAAGATAAGTACAACTTAAGAGGTATTTGGAAGCATATGTGGAGGAAAGAGGCTGAGGTCAGGCAACAGGGACTAGCAGGGAGGTTGGGTGGAAGGGCCTGTTTCCATCCTGTATAGCTCTATGACTCTGTGACATGTATACTACCCTGAGATCCATTTTCTTGCAGGTATTCATAGTAAATACAAATAAACACTATAGAGTCAATGAAAAATGGGCAAAAATTATAACAATGTGCAAAAGACAATAAAATACAAGTACAAAAAAAGCAATAAATATCAAAAACACAATTTGTAGAGTCCTTAAAACTTAATTCCATAAGTTGTGAAATGTTCAGTATGAGGGTCACTAAAGTTAACTTCTCTGGGTTGAGGGGCAATAACTGTTCCTGAACATAGTAGTGTGGGACTTGAAGCTCCTGTACCTGTTGCTCCTGGTGGCAGCAGCAAGAAGAGAGCATGGCCTGGATGGAGGGGTCCTTAATGATGGACACTGTTTTCCTGCGACAGTTCTTCTTGTAACTGTGCTCAATAGTGGGTAGGGCTTTACCTGCGATAGACTAGGCTGCATCCAAAACTTCTAGTAGATTTTTCCATTCAAGGGCATTGGTATTCCTATACCAGAGCATGATGCAATGGTCAGTATATTCTCCACCATGCACCTATAGAAGCTTGTCAAAGCATTAGATGACGTGCCAAATCTGGGCAAACTTCTAAGTAGAGGTGCTGCTGTGCCAGCTTCACAATGACACTTATGTACTGGGCCCAAGAGAGATCCTCTGAAATGAAAACGCTGAGGAATTTAAAGTGGCTGTCTCTCTCCACATCTGATCCTCAGATGATGACTGGCTCATGACCTCTGGTTTTCTCCCCTAGTAGTCAGTAATTAGCTACTTGGTTTTGCTGAGATTCATTGAGTGGTCCCATTCAGCCAGATTTTCAATAACCCTCCTCTATGCTGATTCATCAGCATATGGTATTGGATCTGTACTTAGCCTCACAGTCAGAAGTAAAAAGCGAGGAGAGCAGAGGGCTAAGCACACAATCCTGTGGTGCTCCTGTGCTAATAGAGATTGTAGCTGCCAATCCAAACTGACCAGGGTCTATAAGTGAGGAAATCAAGGATCCAGTTGTACAAGGAGGTATTGAGTCCAAGGCATTGGGAATAGATAGTGTTAAGTGTAGAACTGTAGTCTTTGAAGAGAATCCTGATATGTAGATCTTCACTGCCCAGACAATCGAAGGTTGAGTGAAGAGCCAATGAAATGGCATCTGCTGCTGACCTGTTGTAACGGTACGCAAATTGGAGCAGATCCAAGTCATTCCTGAGGCAGGAGTAGGTATGTTTCATCTCCAGCCTCTACTGCACATGTGAGATGGCTTTCCTGCGGTTGTATTTTACTTGGTCGCAAAACTTCAACACCATTGATCCGGCCCTCAGCCAACTGCAGATCTTAGTTTATCCAAGGCTTCTGGTTGGGGAAGACTGAATGATTTTGTGGGGACAGACTCATCCATGACTGTTTTCATAATGGATTTGAGAGGGATAATAAATATGACGGGATGGTGGAGGAGACTCAATGGGCTGAATGGCCTAATGGTCTTATGGTGCTATGGTAAGGATTAAACCAGAATTTCTGGAGCTACTAGATGCTTCATTCTGTTTTCTTGGCAGTCAGATTACAAATACAATTGACCAAACGTACCAGGTTAAAATAAAGGCCTGTAATAAAACTGACAGAATAGTGAAGTAAAGTAGATAAAGATAGGACAGTTTTCTAGATCTAGCCACCTTCAGCCTCTTCATCAATACCCTTCCTCGCCTCATGAAGTCAGGAGGAGAGATGCTTGCACCATATTAATTTCATTCACAACCGCTCAATACATGAATGAATGAAAACGGGGCTTCGCTTCCAGATAAGCTCAATGCCTTCTATGCTCACCTTAACCATCAAAACATGAAGAAACCATTACTAACTCCCATAAACCCTTATGACCCTGTGATTTCAGTCTATGAGAGCATCCTTCAGAAGGGTGAACACATGAAAAGCATCCGACCTAGATGGGGTACTTGGCCAAGAACTACAGACTTTTGCTGGTCAACTGACTGGAGTATTCAACGAGATCTTAAACCTCTTGCTTTGGCAGTGAGGTATCCACCTGATTCAATCAGGCTTCAATTATTCTAACATCTCCTCAAAATTAATAAATAAACTTCAAGACCTTGGCCTCCTCATGCAACTGGATCCTTGATTTCCTCACTTGCAGACTCCAGTCAGTTTGGATCCTTCTCAATCACCATCAGCACAGGTGCATCACAAGGCTGTGTGCTTAGCCCCTTGCTCGACTTGCTTCACAGTTATGTCTGTGTGGCTAAGCAAGCTCCAATGCCATATTTTCATTTGCTGATGACATTACTATCATAGGGCCAAATCAAAGGTGGTGACAAATCAGCAGAGAGGAAGGAGATTGAATATCTGGCTGAGTGGGGCCACAACAACCACCTGATATTCAACATCAGCAAGACCAAGGACTTCAGGAGGAGGAAACTGGAAGTCTATGAGCCGGGAGTTGGGGGGGTTGTGTGGGTAGGGGGTTCAGTGACGGAGATGGTTAGCAACTTTAAATTCCTTGGTGTTATCATTTCAGAGGACCTCTTCAGGGCCCAGCACACAAGTGCAATTATGAAGAAAGCATAGTAGTGCTTCTGCTTCCTTAGCAGTTTGTAAAGATTCAACATGACATCTAAAACTCTGACAAATTTCTATTCATGTGCAGTGGGCAGTATATTTATTGATTGGCTGCATCACTGCCTGGTATGGAAGCACTAATGTTCTTGAACAGAAACTCCTGCAAAAAGTAGTGGATATGGTCTAGTCCGTCACAGGTAAAGCCCACCCCTCTACTGTGCATATCTACATGGAATGTTGTTGCAGGAAAGTAGCATTCATTATCAGGAACCCCCACCACACAGGTCATAGTCTCTTCTCACTGCTGCCAACGGAAGATGCTACAGGAGCCTCAGGACTCACACCACCAGGTGCAGGAACAGTTATTATCCATCAACCATCAGGCTCTTGAACCAGAGGAGATAATTTCACTCAACTTCACCTACCCCATCAGTGAACTGTTCCCACAACCTATGGACTCGCTTCATCTCATGTTCTTGATATTTATTGCTTATTTATGTAGCTATTATAATTGTTTTTTTTTCTTTTTGTATTTGCACAGTTTGTTGTCTTTTATACACTGTTCACCCTTTTGGTTCATTAATTCTATTACAGTCATTGGATTTATTGAATATGCCTGCAGGAAAATGAATCTCTGGGTTGTACATGGTGACATATATGTACCCTAATAATAAAAGTTACTTTGAACTTTGAGCCTATACTTGACCAAGCCAAATGTAAAGTATGGGCTGGTAAGTAATAAGCAACATTAATAATGCCAGCAAAGACCATCTCCAGCAAGTGCTGACATTTAGCATTTACACCCGGCAATATTCTGAAGGTCATCACTGATCACAACCTTGACTGGACCAGCAGGTACATTGCACGGCTACAAGAGCATACCAAGAAGTCAGTATCCAGTATCAACTGCTTTTCCATCATCCTTAAAGCACAGTCAGGAATGTAACAGATTGCCTGAATAAGTGCATTTCTGACAATTCTCAGAAGGCTTGACATCACCCCGGAAAGGGCAACCTGTTTGATTGGAACCCCATACATCATCAGTGCACATTGACTACAGTGTGTACTATCTACACAATACACTGTAATTATTCACCTCAGCAACTATGGTTGTACCAACCTCCAGCCACAATCAGTAAGACAACAACAGCAGATGACACATGGGAATTCTACAGCTTCCCCTCTAAGTAACACATGATTCTGATTTGGAGGTTTATTGCCAGTCCTTCCCCTTGACTAGGTTTACATAATAGAACTCCAGATTCAGAAGGACTGTGGATTTGTCAGCTGAAGTGATATGCATCATGAAGTTTAGACTGAGAGCAGATATTGGCAAAAGAGAGTCTGAAATGGAACTTATGAATTGCAAGAAGGTTAACTTCAATACAATGCAAGAGGTAAAAATGGAACCAAATGTTGGCAAGAAAAACTGTAACAAAAGAGCTTGTTATCTTTAAGAAGGAAAATGTTTCAGGTACAGCCTGATGTACTGAAAGGAGCAGAACAAATTGAGATAATAAAGGATGGGTAAATTATAAGCAGGATATACTTGAATATTTGGAAAGAATCTCACCTAATCTGGAAATGAGGCACTATTGCCTCAAATAATTTTAAGAAAGCATTTGACAAAGTTCCACACGATGCTTGGATTGAAGCTCTCTGAATATTAGACTACAAGACAAAAGGAGCACAATTCAGCCATTCAGCCCATCAAGTCTGCTCTGTCTTTCCATCATGGCTGATTTATTATCCCTCTCAACCCTATTCTCCTGCTTTCTCCCCATGATCTTTGATGCCGTTACTAATCCCTCTCACAGCCCTCTCAGACTCCGCTGGCTGAGTCTGAAGAAAATTTCTCATCTCTGTTAAGGGACATCCTTGTATTCTGAGTCTGTGCCCTCTGATCCCCACTATAACAAACATCCACTACATCTAGGCCTTTCAATATGAAGGTTAATGTCAACTTTGATAATGTTGACACTTCTAAAAGGAAAGTAGTTGTCACATTTAAGGATGAGCAGTGACGCTGTTCCTTAACACTAATCCCACTGTTTCTCTCTGAAGTGGAACAGAATAAAATTTCAAAATTTGCCAATGATCCCAAACTTGGAGGTGTGTTAAACAGCAAGTAAAACAACAAGTGAAAAGGACATGGGTAATGAAAGATTGAAAAACAAGTAACAATGGAATTCAACAGAAGTGTGAGATGGTGTATCACGTTCACTCTTCCAGTAAGATGGCAGAGCATACAAACACAGTGGCCTCTTGAGGGCCAACCAGAGCTGTTTATTTTCTTCGTAAAGTTTGTTTTTTTTTGACAATCCCAAAGATAATTCAACTCCAAGAACATCAGGTACCGCAGGGCTACTCCATCAGTGAGCTGCTCAGTGATCGGAGTAGCTGGACCGGTGTCAGCATCAGAGATGGCCAAGGTGTCAAAGGAGCTGGCCGAGGCCAAGGAGATGGAGAAGAAGTCCGTCAGGATTTTGGAGGAGCCGACGGGGGTGTTATAACCATAGGAGATTGTCTCAGGACACTTCACCTGCGATCACAATACCCTGTGATAATGTAAGTTGCCGCCAGCCTGTTACCCTTGTCTAGTGGTGAGATAGGTGACATGGGAGCTGTATAGCTTCAACTGTAGCAAGAACTAGGCCTTAAACCTCGTGCTTGCCTGCTACTGCAGGCCAGGTGAGAGACACAGAAGCATATACAGCAGGATGTCTGAGCTCGCTTGGGGTCTGGGCTCTCCTGTAGGTGCTATCCTCCCATGTTCAAGCGGAGGAATGACAAGCTGGATTGTGTGTGTCCGCACATTGCCTGGAAACTGTGCCACTGATTGCAGGGCAGTGTCGCACAGGGTCTTGACTATTTATATATATATTGAGTGAATATGCTTTTGACTTATGTTACTTGCTATTTTTTAAAGTTTGCTTGCTATTTTGCACGTTGGCTCCAGAGTAACGGTGTCCCATTTGGCTGTACCTATGTATGGACTGAAGGACAATTTAACTAGATTTGATTTTTTTTATTTGATTAGCCGAAGGGGATGGGAGAGACAGTTACAAAGCAAGAGGGTTCTTGTACAAAGATCTTTGAAACCGACACAAACATATTGACAGAGCAAACAACAAAGCATATGTGATTCTGGGCTTCAAAAATTGAGACAGTGAATACAAAAGGTAAGAAGTAATACTTAATTTTAATAAACCACTGGCTATACTACAATACGAAGACTCAATCTACTTCTGGTTGTCATACTGATTACGTAAATATTCTTGAGATTTACAAAAATGGGGCCAAAGAAGAAAGTTTCTCAGCCTAAAGTAAAAGCAGAAAATGCTGGAAACAGCCGGGCAGTACCTGCATGACCAGCTGAGTGTTCCCAACAGTTTCCTTTTTTATTTCACGTATTCAACATTGGCAGTTTTAGGATTTTCAGGGATTATAGCCTGCTAGTCTAACCAGTAGTGGGTAGAAACAAGGTCAGGGAAAAATTAAGAGGCAACATGAAAATAAAATAGGATTAGGAGCAACCCATAGAGTTTGACACCATTATAGTAGATTGGATTTTTAAAGAAAATGATGAGACAGAGTACAGGAAGGAGAGCAGAGTGGCATGGAGTTAAGACAAGTTTTACCCTAGTGTCTGTAAAACTAAATAGATGGTCAAGGTGGAGCACACACCCATCTATAAAAAATAGTGCTCAGGGGTGGTTGAGAACTTCAAGTTCTTAAATGTAAAAATATCACTAACAACTTGTCCTGAAGGCTCAGGAAGTTTGGCATGTCCACCAATTTTTACAGATACTCCCATCGAGATGCATCAAATCTTGGCACGACACTAAGAAATTACAAAGAGCTGTGAATATAGCCCAGTCCATCAAGCAAACCCACCTCCTCTCCAATGACTCAATCTACACTTCCCACTGCCTCAGGAAAGCAGCCAACATAATCAAGGAGGGCTCTCATCCCAGTTAGTCATTCTCCATTCTTCTTCCTCCCTTCAGGCAGAATATACAAAAGATTGAGACCATGCACCACCAGGCACAAGGAGAACTCTATCTGACATTATAAGACTTATGAATGGATGTCTTAGATGCTAAAGATGAGCTCTCAAATCTCACAGCATACCTCTTCATGGTGCTTGCACTTTATCAGCCCACCTGCATTGCACTTTCTCTGTAATTGCTTAACTATATCTTCATTCTGTTTTGTTTTTTTTTGTTTTAATTCTTCACTACCTCAATGTACTTGTATATGGCATGCAAACTAGCTTTCCACTGTATTTTAGCATATGCGACAATAATAAATCAATTATCAATAAGATCATGGATAATTAATATTGACTGAAACTTCACCAGCTCATACCCACACCCTTCAATTCCCTTGTACTTGAAATATCGATCAATCCCTAACTCTAATATGTTCTATAGCTCCTTCTCCACAATTCTCTGGAGTAGAGATTTCCCAAGGGTCAAATACACACAGAATAAATTGCTAAACTCCTCAAGCTATGAACCCACTACCCTTCCCCCAAGGTGAGCCAAAGTGACTCATTAACCTTCAAAGTCTTATGTTACAATAATATCCCTTCTCATCCTTCTATACTCCAATGAGAATAGTCCTTCAACCTTGCTTCCCACATCAACCCTTTCATTCCAGGAATCAACTGAGTGAACATTTGCTAGACTGCCACCAATGCAAGTATATCCTTCTTTAAATATGGAAAGCACAAAGTAAGCAATATTCCAGGTGTGAGTCTCACTAGTGCCCAGTAAAGTTGCATCAAAATATCTCTATTTTTTAATTCTCTATATTCCTTATGATAAAAACCAATATTCCACCAGCCTTCCTAAATAACAATTGTATCTCCACACCAATAGTTTCATGCACCAGGCCACCAATCCTTTTGTGCCATAACATTGTGTAAGTCTTCCTCTATTTAAGTAACTTGCTTTCTCATTCTTCCTTCCAAAGCAGATACTCCAAAGTGGCTAGAGGCTGACTGCAAATTATTTGTAAGGAAATATACAAAGCTTGAAGTTATATGGAAGGCGAGTGAGAACTTTTCATTTTTATGGATTGTATGGAAGGAACTTGGAACTTACTTCCAAAGTGAATGGTGAAATGGAGATGATCAATGATTTCAAAAAGAAACTGGAAAGCCACTTAAGGGAATGAAACTTATGCAGGGGAGTGCAGAGGTATGGGGCTGGATTGTTCTACAGAGGGTTGGCATGGTTTTAGATGGGCAAAATAGCCTCCCTCAATATTAAAATAGCTTTAGAGATCCAAAAAATGATAGACTCACAACAATAATATTCAACTTAAGGATATGATATACAGACATGTTTATGTTATTAAGGGCACAGCCTGCACACTGTTTTCAGAGAAGCAATATATTTACAGACAAAAGCTAAACCTCTTTTTATGAGAGGATACATTAAAACTATCTTATACTCTGTCAAAGCAGTGACAGAAGTATACATCATATCTCCAGGAATTAAACAATATATATTGTCTTGCCAGCAAATAAATGCAAGCAGGATTGAAAATGCAAAGTTATGACAGAATAAATGATGTAGCTTGCATTGGTGGTGGCAAGGAGAAACTGATTTATTAAATTTTAAATAATTATTAGCACCCACTTGTACAGATAGACTGCAGGCCTCTCGTTTCTACACCCACAAGACTTTGTCTAACAGATGCATTTTCCTATTATACAGATGTGAGGCCTTGAAGTAATCCAGATCCATATTTTAATGCAAGGTATTTTGCTTCCAACTTAGAACAGTGTTCTCAAAACAGGAGACACATCATTTTTCACACAATGCTTTTCTTTTCTCTCTAAACATTTGCTAGTGTCAACTGCTTTTCTTTTTAAATGATAAAATTTCAACTTCAAACCTTTAAACTTACATTCATATACAAGTTCAGAATGGACAATTTTGGAAATAATTTTTTTTAAACTATGTACACATATTAAGATAGTGAAGGATGTTCAATTGTGGAAAATGGCCAATGTCAGGTGACAAAATATTTGTAATGGATCGTTTTCAATAATGCTTTCTGAGCACCACTCACATGGGAGTGCTATTTAAAGCTGCACCCAACCACTATGTTTCATTCAGAGTAAATATTTTTACCTTGCCTTTAGCATTTGCACCAACCACTTGCAGTTTACTAACCATCACCAGAGACAAGAAATACAGCTTTTGTTATTAAGGCATTTAAGGGAACATTCAACATTAAACTTATTAGTGCAATTCACAATTCCACTTCCAAATGTTTTTTTTAAATGCTGACTCTATAACTCAAACCCCTCCACCAATTTACCTGTAACCTTCTACTTGGTAATTTTTTTTTCCCTAAACAGGGCCCAGAGGTTTTGCTTTCAGCATGACAGAAAAAAAATAACAGAAATACATTAAGCTCTAAATGTCGGTTAAAATTAATTTGCATAAGCATAATCATAAATTTAATCTGAATGAACAAACACTGACACTATTAAAAAATAATTTTCTCTCTTCCCTCCAGTTTAGACATACTTTTTGATTTAACTGAGATAATTTAGTGTGGTTTTAACACAGCTGAAATGTATTTTGAGTCCAAAACTAAAAGCATTTTAATGAGGGTGGCCTCTTACTTGATTGAAAGAAACCTCCAGAGAATGTGTTAAAATTATAAAGAATATTTAATAGCTATATTGCTGCATATTCACTAAATCATTTTGGTAAATATTACTGAATATTTGTTATTAAAAGGCCAACAGATGGCTGCTCATCTAAGAAAATGGGTACCATTGGAAGAGTATTCAAGCAAACAAAATGTTGGTCATTTTGAGCAAATAACAAGCATATGTCATGAATAAGACCCAACTTGTGCAAGTTAGATCTTCAATCAGCGAGAAAAGACATAACAACAAACACAAATGTTGGCTAAGATTTACAATTAAATGTCCCTAATCCTGCTGTGCAGCAATGGTCAACTTACTTTGATTTAAGTACATATAGTACCAATATCCCCTGATCAGAAAGCCCATTCAAATTTCATCAAGAATGCCATTGAATATATCCACATTATTAATGCAGACAATCCTCAGATTGTCGTCCAATGATAATCAATTAAAAATTACAACATGCCAAAATGAATCAAAGTCAACTGTATTTACTGGTGAGCATCAGAACTGAGAATTTTGGCATGTTCAGTGCACATCAAGAATATTTGGTGCATTATTTGCATGGTGATACACTATGAATATCTAAGGGAAACAGAAAAACAAAAAAAACCTCAGGATGAGGGCATTCTTTTCAGGGCATCAAAATGTCCTCCTTCCCTCAAAGAAAGGGTTTCCCTTCCTCTGCCATTGATGCTGCCCTCATCCACATCTCCTCTATTTTCCAGACATCCAGTTGCCCAATCTTCCCAGGACTTTAACAGGGATAGAATTCCTCTTGACCTCACCTACCACCCCATGAGTCTCCGCGCCCAACACATCACCCTCCGCAACTTCTGCCATCTTCAAAAGGACCTTACCACCAACCACATCTTTACCTCCCCACCACTCCACCTCCAGTTTCCGCAGGGATTGCTCCATGATTCTCTGGTCCATTCATCCCTCCAGGCATTTATCCCTGCAAATGGCATGTGCTACACACCTGTCCATATATCCCCTTCCTCAGCTCCATTCAGGGCCCAAACAGTCCTTCCAGGTAACATTTCACATGCAAATCTGTTGGGAACATCTGTGAGCATCCCAATGCACTTCATATTCCGTTGGGGTAGCCTCCAAACCTGATGGCACGAACATCAATTTCTCCAACTTTTGGCAATTGTTACCCCTCCCCCTTCCCTTTTCTTTATTTCCCCACATTGGCTTCTTACCTCTTCCCCCTGGTGTCCCTCATCCCTTTCTCTCATGATCCACTCTCCTCTACTACCATATTCCTTCTTCTCCGGCCCTTTGCCTTTTCCACTTATCACCTCCCAGATTCGTACATCATTCCCCCCTCCCCAACTCTCCCACCTACCTGGCTTCAGCTATCGCCTTCTAGATTGCCCTCTTTCCACTCCCCCAACTTCTTATTCTGGCATCTTCCCCATTCCTGACAGAGACTCGGCCAGAAACACTGATTGATTATTTATTTCCATAGATGCTGCCTGACTCACTGAGTTCTTCCAGCATTTTGTGTGTTGCTCTGGATTTCCAGCATTGGCAGAATTTCTTGAGTTTACTCAGACTGTTTGGCATCTGGTGCTCCTGTCCATTTGCCAGGGCCTAGTTCATGCACTCTCTTCAAATGAATGTGATTCAACTGGTCACATTCCCTTGAAACTTAGCTGGATCTGTTTCCAACCTTCCTTTAGAGCGTACTGAGAACCCTTTACCATTACTGGGCTCATTGGAATCTTCTTTTACTGTACATCTTTTAAAAAGTGAACTGGAAGTGTGCTGGACTATTAATGGAATAACATCTGACAGTCCAGAAAATCTGCTTGCTTGAGTGCACCCGATTAGTGGTCTTACTGTTCTTGAATTGAAAAGGGATAATACACAGTCCACTGTACAAAGTTGCTGATGGTTGTGGAGGTCAGCTGAATTTGCGAGAAGTACTCCATATAAGCAAATACGCTATAAATTCAGCACAAGTAAAACTTTAACCAATAAATTCAATTGAGACTTTGTTGTTGTATTACCCTTTGGTCTGAGATGCAGATGGACTGATTAGTAAGTTTTCAGACTACACTGAAATTGGTGGAGTTGTGGAAAATGAGGAAGATTGTCAAAAGATACAGCATGATACAGATCAGTTGAAAATTTGGCAGAAGGGTGAGGTGATGATTTTGGGAGGTCACATGTAAGAGGAATAGCAGGACTCTAAGGAGCAATGACATACAAAGGGATACTAAGGTGCAAGTCCACATCTCCCTGAAATGGCAACACAAGTGATGGGGTAATAAAGATGGTTGGTGGACAGCATGCATGACTAGACCAGTTGGGCCATTGAGTATTAAAAGGTGGCAAGTCGTCTGGCAGTTATATAAAACACTGATTAGGCATGTAAACATATGGACAGATAGGCAACAGAGGGACATGGACTGTAGGCAGGCAGATGGGATTAGTTTAGATCAGTGGATCCTAAAGTGGGCAGTACTGTGCCCCCCTGGGGCAGTAGGAGTTTCTAAGGGGGCAATAAAGATAAAGGGGTGCTGGTGAAGAGCTCAGTAGCAAGAGATGGTGGCAGCTGAGGGATTACAAACATAATTTAAGAAATGAGTTATATAATTAAAAGCTTTTGATCCTTAGTGCCTCATAATTGGTTACAGTGACGACTTAAATCACCTTTTCTCTTGCTAGCCACCATTCTAGACTCTGCTCAAAGCATGCTATGGTTATTGAAAAGCAATATAATGGTGCACTATTTAGCATATCATGAAGAAATTATGTTATTTCTGGGCCCACCCATGCATTTTTGCCATTCTCTGCTGTAGGTAGTGTTAGCTGGTATGATTCTCATACTCCAAGCACGCAGTAACACAATTCCTGTGAATTTGAGTGTGGCGTTCAATGGAGTAAAGTTTAGAATCTGCCCTTTCAAGTGGTCCAGACAGTAGTTCTCTAGCTTACAGCCTAACCAAGGTATCACTGCTCCATTCCATGTGCCTTCAAGGTACAGAATCAGGTTTTGCCTAAGCTATTATGACATTATAACTTTCCCCTTTATTGATTGCAGCATTTAATATTGGACTTAAACAATAAGTGACTGACCATGATCGCTCATTCATAACAAAAATAGCAGTAGCAGACCAAATGAAAAAGAAGTGTAGACAGTATAGTGTGGTGCATTTGAAATATAGATTTATACCAGCATGAGGCAACCAACAGCAGCCAAGGTGTCTGTTTTTTCAAATCAGACTCCTTGAACATTTGAAGAGAATACACTCCGATAAAGCAAACAGGAACTTGGCTTATCTTCAGAAGCAGAAAACACTTAAAAATGTATTTGCCAGCACTTCACAACAAAATAATGATTGTGCAAAAAAGTTTTTGTGTTTTTATAAAATTTCATTGTTCATTACTGAATCTAGAAAGCCCCGTACAACTGAAGAAGAACTAATTCTGCCAGTAGTGAGGGAGATTCTAAGTACAGTAACCAGATCAAATAAGGAAAGTGATTCTACTCCACAACAACTCTGTTCATAGTTGAAATGTCTGAGAGTGTAGAAGTGCATTGTGAAACTTATTTTAGACAACAGAATTTGCTCTGCAGTTGGATGCATCAGCTTTGCCAAGCAATGAATCTTTGCTTCTTGGTTATGTTCACTTCATAATAGATGAAAGTATAGTTCAAGAGTTGTTGCTTGCAAGGGGACTAGAAACAGATCCGAAGGGAGAGTCAATATTTTGGGTTGTTGCTCACCAACATTCTTGCTTGCGTGACAGATGGGGCACCATCAATGACAGGACACCACCATAGGGTTATTACTTTCTTAAAAACAGTGTACCTAACATATTTACCATTCAGTGGAATTCACAGACAACATCTTGTCACAAAAATTTAACTGATCGGCTGCACAATCCATTAAATACAATTATCACAGCATTAAATAAAATTAAAACTGGCCGGTAGTATTGTGGCATCTGCACCAGACTTTAAAACAAGAGGATCCAGGTTCAAATCTGGCCAGCTTTCCATTTATGCTAGGTTGAGCGTTAAGCAACTTGGACTCATAAAAAAACAGACAAAAATCCTAAAAAAGGTTGCCATCTAATGCACCACAAAGCGCAGAAAGGAACAACAACAAATAAAATGAAGTCCCATTCTCGCAATTCTTAACTACTTCAAAAGCTTTGTATTGAGAATGATGAACAATTTGAACACTTGCTGTTGCACACAGAAGTCAGATGACCCTCAAAAGGAAACTGAAACAATTTCATGTGGTTTTTGAGACTACGCTAAATTTCTTTGAAGATTTGACGCTTCAGTTATCATGTCAAGAATATTAGGCATGACATTGCTTATTTGTCAAAATTATTTGCAAAGGTCAATGACATCCATCTTCAGTTGCAAGTAAATTATTTGAATCTTATCGAAGTCAAATTAGTCGTCTCCATATTTCTGTCCAAGGTACCCTACTTAAGTGCAACATTGGCCATTGCAACCTTTTCCAATTTCCAAGCCTCTCTGAGTTAAAAGAGAAAAAAGGACACTAAATGATAATCTTCAAGAATACTGTGCCCACCTGGGTGAGCTACAAAAATACATTTCGCAGATATTTGGGGATCTTCTTTCAATCCAGATTGGGTAATCAATCTATTCCTGAACACTTGCAATGAGGAATTAACAAGGACAGATGAAGAACTACCCCACTACAAAATCACTTTAAGCTGAAGCTGAGGTTCAGAAAAATCATATCAAGACTTTTGGTTGCAGAAAGAAATCTCTGAGCACTATCCTGAACTGTGAAGAAAGGTCAAGATGTTCTTTATTGTCTTTCCAACATCATACTTAGTGGAACGTGGCTTCACCTTGTCACCCAACTTCTTTCAGAGCAACGAAAAGTCTGCAAATTATTGACCAACAGGATCTATTTAGTGGAGCATGGTCTCAGCTCAAGTCATCCAACTTCTTTCAGAGCAACAGACATTCAGCCTCAAGTTGAGAAGATGGTAACAATGCACCAAGCCCATCCATCTCGTTGAAAGGTGAAAAAGTAATGAAGTACTGAATAGGTGGAAAACTAATACACATTCTAAAATTGTTGATGAAATTGTTGACCGAATGTAGCCTAACGCTTTTCCAATGACCGATGGCATTTCACCTCTTTCCGATTGCTTTATTATTTCCACTTTATTTTCAATCATGATCGTTTTCCGTCAACGGAAGAGAAACACTGAGGGTGGCGGGTCCTAAAGTCCACCACACTGCGTCAGGTTAAATAAGGTCCTGAGCTCCGCTGGGTCCTAAAGTCCACCACACTGAAACAGGTTAAATAAGGGACTTGAGCATCCACATTTTTTGGCATCCGCGGGGGTCCTGGAACCAATCCCCCGTGGATAAGTAGGACTGAGTGTATTCGAATTAAGTTATGCAATTATTTGTCACTACTTTGAATTTGCAGTTCCTACTTTCTTTTACTGTATACCATAAATCAAAATTCTTGATAGTTTTATTGCAATGGCCAGGAAGGGAGTGCGGGGGGGGGGGGGGCGCTGGGGGTGTGGTCGTGGAGCGAAGTGGGTGGTAACCCAAAGAAGTCTGGGAACCACTGGCTGAGATTGTTGGCACAGACATGGTGGACTGAAAGGGCATCTTCCTGTATTGTGCTGTTCTATGTTCTACATTCTCCACATTATTCAGATTCATTGAGTATCAAGTTGCAGACTCAGGTTACTACACTTATGAAAGTAATTAATGTTCTTCCAAACCTCCAAATTCCTCTCAAACTGAAAATAATATCAAGTACAAATTTGGATTGTTAGAAATGCAAAATAATTGGTTATCAACAATATAATAAGCAAATGAAATATAGAAATTAGTAAAAAAAAAACTCATGAACCATACATCTATTTGAGCAAATTTTGATTAAAAAATACAAGTTACACAAGCAGCCAGGATTAATGGTATTAAAATTGAGAAGATAATTTCATGGCTGAGCAAGCACTGGCACATATCCAATGATCTCAAGTGCTGACATTTCTAATTCACTCATAAAAAAGTACTAATGGACAGGAAAGAGTTTAAGCATGATTGATTCTGAACCTGTACCTGTTCCTCAACCTAAAAGAGGTTAAGCATGAGATTGATTCTGAACCTATACCTGTTCCTCAAAGCATTCAGTAAATAATAGTTAAAAATAATGATAATCTACATGGAATCATTGGCAACTGTAAAAAACACCAATAACTCAAAGCCAATCTCAAAAATAAACCACTGATTCTTAGTCTTGGTACCAATACAGAAAAAAGAGTGTCACTTCCAGTGCCTCCAGTATGATGACAGAAATATTAGGTACATAAACAGTCAATAGGGAACATTATATTTTAGCTATTGTGGTTATTAAAAAAGTAAAGATGACCATGACAGCAATAGATCTGTTCCTCTGTTGATGAACTATCCCAACAATAAATATCACATAAAAATGAAATCTCTGTATGGAATACTCCAGCCTCAAATTTTTCAACTTTAATTCAGTTTAGAAAAACACAATCATTTACAACTTCGATACCTTGGAAATTAAGCTGTGTTCATTGTTACACAAATGCTCAGTCATCCCATCCTCTGAAGTCTAACATGGCACACGATTTAGTCCACATTTATTCTTTTCCACGATAATCAACTGCACATACTATCAGTGCCTCATTCTACTGCCTCCAACTGACAATACAATCTCTGATACCTATTCCACAGTGTAAACTACTTTTCAGCTGGAGGTTTGTGAAACAGAATGAAGGTGTCAAAAGATAAATGTATAAGGGGATAGCAAGTAAGAATGGAAAATTATTTAACAGGAGTAAAGGTATAAATACTGAGAAGTGATGGGATCTAAGTAGTGGTGGGAATGGATGGTAGTTCATAGAAAATGGCATCTGGTGGATGAGGGGTGTAATTGTGAAAGAGCTCAATACCTTAGGGTGTGTGCAAAGGCAGTCTGTAGTGAGACTCTCAGCAAGGAGAGGCTGATGACAGGGCAAAATTGCAGCCAACAGGATGAGTTGCAATGTAAAAGGCAGACAAAATTGAAAACAGTGAATACAAGACTGAAGGTGTTTTATCTGAATGCACACAGTATATGGAATAATGTAGATGAACTTGTAGCACAGTTAGAGATGACATGTATGATGTTGCAGGCATTGCTGAATCATGGCTGAAAGAAGATTGCAGCTGGGAGTTTAATGTCTAAGGATAGACATTGTATCGAAAGGACAGGCAGGTAAGCAGAAGGTGGGGTGTTGACCGTTGGTAAAAATGAAATTAAGTCATTAGAAAGAGGTGACTTACATTCAAAAGGTGTTAAATCATTGTGGATAGAGCTACAGAACTGCAAGGGTAAAAAGACCCTGATGGGAGTTGTATACAAACCCCCAAACAATAGTAAGGATGTGATCTACAAATTACAACAGGAGATAGAAAATGCATGCCAAAAGGGCAATGTTACAAAAGTCATGGGGGATTTCAACATGCGGGTCGATTGGGAAAATCAGGTTTGTGCTGGATCCCAAAAGGGAGAATTTCTAGAATGCTTATGAGATGGCTTTTTAGAGCAGCTTGTGATTGAGCCCACTAGGGGATCAGCTATTCTGGATTGGATGTTGTGCAATGAACTAGAATTGATTAGAGAGCTTAAGGTAAAGGAAATCTTAGGGGCGATGATCATAATATGAAAGAATTCACCCTAAAATTTGAGAAGGAGAAGATAAAGTCAGATATATCAGTATTACAGCAGAGTAAAGCGAATTACAGAGGCATGAGGGGAGTCAGCCAGAAATTATTGAAAAGGAACATTTGCAGGGATGACTGCATAGCATCAAATGCTGGAATTTCCAGAAACAATTTGAAAGGCACAGGAAAAATACATCCCAAAGAGGAATAAGTGTTCTAAAGGCAAGATAACACAACCATGGCTAACAAGAGAAGTCAAAGCCAACAGAAAAGCAAAAGAAAGGGCATATAATAAAGCAAAAACTAGTGGGGAGTTAGAGGGCTGGGAAGCTCTTAAAAACCAACAAAAGGTAATGAAAAAATGTCAGTAAAGGAGGTAAAGATAGAATACAAAAGAAAGCTAGATAATAACAAGAGGTTCACGAAAATGATTCCAGGATTAAGTGACTTGTCATATGAAGAGCATTTGACGGCTCTGGGCCAATATTCACAAGAATTTAGAAGAATGAGGAGTAACCTCATTGAAACCTATTGAAAGGTGAAAGACCTTGATAGAGTGGATGTGGAAAGAATGTTTCCAATTGTAGGAGAGTCTAAAACCAGAGCTCACAGCCTCAGAATAGAGAGGATCCTTTTAGAACAAAGATGAGGAGGAATTTCTTTAGCCAGAAAGTGATGAATCTGTGGAACTCTTTGCCACAGGCAGCTGTGCAGACTAAGCCTTTATGTACATATAAGGCAGAAGTTCATAGATTCTCAATTGGTCAAGGCTTGAAGGGGTACAGAGGAGAAGGCAGGAGATTGGGGCTGACAAGGAAAATAGATCAGCCATGATAAGATGGCAGAACAGACTCAATGGACCAAATGGTCTAATTCTGCTCCTATATCTTATGGTCTTACAGTGATACAGAAGGTACGGAAAATGATGAGGAAGAGTAAGTATCATGGTAAAAACACTATATTGTGTACATTAAAATGGGACAACACATCTCCAAGTGTTAAGAGTTGAAGCACAATTCTTTGCACAAAGCTTCTTGCACCCCAAGCGAACCCACAGTACACAAAGATGTAAAAAAAATGCCAAGAAAATGAACCAGTAGATTCCAAAAGGGAGGTAACGTTTGACGAGCATTAGTTTCCTTTTAATAATATGCAGAATAAGGAATTTCAGTAGATACAACACAATTCTCAGTTCCAAAAGCTTGCTGTAAGTTACAGAACTTTGGATTTGCCCAACATATCCAAGCTGTTAATTATGCACCCATGACCCTCTGCCCAAAATTATCTAGCCAACACCACCAAACTCATCAGGGAAGAGGGCTGCGGATGGGGTTTAGAATAGGAGTGATGGACAAGAGGAGTGGTGTGGAAATCAAGCATGTGTAACAGATGCAAAGCATGTGAACATGTTATCAAATGGAAGGAGGAGAAAGAGGGCAGGGAGCAGAAATAACAAAAAATATACATCCAGAAGGAAAATAGAAGCAACAGCTTGTGCACCACAGTTGAAGAGGGTGCAGTAGGGAGTTGAAAGCAGCACACACCTGAAAGACAGCAAGCACATGCATTAAGACAAGAAAGTGAGCGTACATGCAATGCAAGCAGAATAAAATGCGCTGATGTGAATGCACATGTGCACAAATGGAGACAATCACAAACAAAATACCAAATGAAACCATTGTGTTTCGTTCATTGGTCGATACTATGCAATATAACTCTATTCAAGTTTGCATATTATCAATATAAACTTTTCAGTGTTCAAAGAATAAAGCGAAGAAAATAACACTGAAAGCAAAAACATTTACAACAAAAAATGATAAGTTCAGAAAATAATGAAATATCACTCCAAAAATGTGTGACAGTGCATTTATTTTATTTTTTGAGATAATAATGTGAGAACCAGTAACTTTACATACCTTTTGTCATGACTTCCACTCAGTAATAAATTGCTAGGATAGTTTTTATTAGGAGGCAATCATGATTAGAGAATAAAAATGAAGTTCTATTTTAAATTGCCAACATCATAAGTATGCTGACTACTTACAAAGGATATGTAAAGAATTAATTAATCTGCTGCATGTCTATCCATGCTCACCAGTAGCTATCACCCCACTAACTATTTTTGACAACTACAACTGAAATGATTCCCCTGAACAGTTTCACATAATTTCCTCCAGTACCTTGCAATATTTTGGTACGGCAAAAGACAAATTATGCAAACTAGAAACCAAAAACCCAAAAATATACATTAAAAACAACACCTTTCAGGTTAGATTTAAAATTTCATGGATACAAGCCAAATATTAGCAAACTTTTCCAGTTCACAGGAAAAGTACTAACAAACTCAATTTTCATGTTTTTTTCCAACACTGACAACAGTTTGAACTGCTGAGTGTTTCCTTCAATGATGTTCTCCCAAGAATTATTCTTCAATCATCTCCAAACACAAATCAATTTTATGCCTATTTCATTTTTGCTTGCAGGGGCATTGATGCCAAACTGACTGCCATATGTGTACTTCAAAAGTAATTAATTGCAAGGTGCTGTGGAACTTCTGACGTTATGAACAAAGTAATACAATGTAATGCAAGTGTTTTCTTTCCTTTTGCAGTACGCTGTTTCTACACTGAAGTTAGGAGTAAGCAACCTTAGTCATACAATGTTTTTGTTTTAAAGTTGAGACCATAACAAATCAATAACCCTGCCCTTTCCCTTAGCAAATCAGGCCTACCAGAATCTGCACTACTCAGTTGTGACAATTTAGACAACAGTCTATGTATAGTAAAAGTTTTGTCTGATAATGCTGCAGAGGAATAAAATTAATAAAGGTTTACTGACCTAAATGGGAATGCGCCATGAGGTCAGCTAGTGAAGCAGTAGGTTTCCCTCCTACATGTGATGAGGTGGACGATGCAGAGGATGAGGTGGAGGAGCTCTGGATAACCTTGTTAAGCCAGTGCTCAACGTTCAAATGGCCCTGCTTTGGAGTGGACGTGATCCGGCCCTGACGACGGAGTGAGCCCTCATCTTCTGATGCTGAGGATGTGTCTGCATTCAATATAATACTAACGTTAGGACAGTGTAGTCGCTATTCTATTAAACTTAGTAACACAGCCTCATAGGGTGCATATTACACATACTGGACAAAGGATTTGCAGGACACGATTTGCATCCCACAAGTAGCCTGACTTAATAAATGTTAATAAGAACGTTATTTTTAATTCTCAGATTCTTATTAAGAATAGCCTTTATTATTTTACACATCACACAAGCAACATAACATAAAAACTAGATATAAATAATTATTTGAGTACAAACTTTGAGGTATCTCCATTACATCATATTTACAAGGAATTTAATTTCCCATTGCTTAATTGCCTTATATCCTCTGTTGTAACCCCCTGATGCTATCGATAAGTGCTAGGAATGAGAACTAAACCATACTTTGAGTTTCATTTCTATGCTGCTCCATTCAAAGATTCTCAACTCTAGTTTATCAAAACTCTATTAACCCATTTAATTTTTTAAACTAATTTCAAACACCACAAAAGAGGCTTTTTATACATAATTTTCCACTTATGTTATTCTGCACTATTCTTCTATCTCCATAATTCCTTCTATTCAATATGAAAAATGGTGTGTTTAGATAACATGAATATAGGTTGATAGCAACCTGATAGGATGGACAAAGATAATTGGTTGAAGAGCAAAATAAGAGTGGAAGTAAACAAGTTACAATGAGGTTTTCAGCTGTTACCAAATTGATCAGCTGATCCCTCTTCTTTCATGGTCAATATAAATGACTTGGATGGAACAGAAGACAGTGATGTTTCCACATTTGCTGATGATACAAAGCCAGGTAGATGAATAAGCTCTCAGAATGGAAAGCAAGCCGCCTGTAAAAGGGATATAGTGAGCAAATTGGCAAGTTATAATGTGAGATTAGTGATATGAATCAGATTATTTATTATGATTAGGAACTTGGATCATAACTAGTGGTACATAGAGGGACCTGGAATTGCTGAAATTCAAAATACAGCAAGTTAATATGCAAGTATCATAGTGCATAATACATTTAAAAGGGATGAAGTTCAAGAGTAAGGTAGTCTTGCTAAAGCTGCAAAGGGCTTTGTTAAGCCCACATCAGTAAGCCCACTTCACTTTGCATATGTCCTTCAATACTTGGCTCATAGCAGTGCAATGCAGAGTCACTAGGTCAATCACAGGAATGTCCTATTTGAGTAGGATACACCAATGTTCATTGGAGTTCAGAAGAGCAAGAAATGACCATTGAAACAAGTGAGATTTTAAAGGAAAATGACAACAGTCTATCCCTTCTGGCTGCAAATTTTAGAAATATGAATGTATCAATTATGGTCTATCAGTTGTACCTTGGCTTTACCACTTTAGAAGCAGCAATGATACTGTTGTACAGAACGGCCAAAATATTGTGTACATGACAAGCCCGACAAACATGATTCATCACTGCTATCCCAATGAATCAAGCTAGCAAAGGATGGTGGGTGATGAGGAGTGAAAAAAAAGGGCTTTTTTTTAAATATGTTAGATATAGGCTGGATGATTGTTTCCATTTGTCAGAAAGAGGATTACAGGTAAAGTAGCTGAGAGTGAAGAGATGTTTTGGCCAGGGGCTGTGGGTGGCAGGGTCAGAGTATAATGGAGAGTTGAAGATCAGAGGTGGCATAGCAGAATGGTGAGGACTTTGTTTCCTCTAGCACCAAGATAACAATAAGATTAAGTCTCCTGATAAAGAAATGGTCATTTTGGACTGAGATGAGGACAAACTCTTATTACTCAATCACAAACCTTTTGAATCCTCTACCCTATGGTGTTGTAGATTCACAAGCATCGAGTCTATTAAGTCTGAAGCAAAAATTTTTGGACACGAAATGAACCACATGTTGTAGGTTTGGCAAGAATACAAACTAAGTAAATGATCAGGTATGATACAGCTAAAAAGGAAGTTTAAGTGGACATATCTGATTCTACTTGCACTCATTTAACATTTATTTTTAAAATATTAACTTGACAAGAGATGCAACTGATAATAAGTGCATAATACAAAATCTACACTGCATAATATACTTCATCCTTTATATAAATTTCACCATGTTCCAATTTTAACATTAAAGCATCAAACCCTAAAACATATTCATGCCACACATGTAAAAAGTAAACATTTTATTTCATTTTGAGGTTCTAACTTCAAACATACTTTTATGGATTTTAGATTGATAGATTAATAATTGTTGTTAACTACTGCGATTCTATCCTGCAATGTTATTTCCACATTCTGAGCAAGGTGAAAGACTGACAATGGACAACAATGAAGAAAACTGTGGCTTTGTTTCCTCGAGCTCCAGATTTTTAATCATTTCTAAAATTTGATTGTAGTTGACCCATTTTGGTTCAATACTAACAAATGAATATTACATCATTCCTAAACTAAGTCTTGGATTTGATGGATGCTAATCCGTCTGTTTCTATCTGGTATGTAATATACTTTGGCTTCAACACTAACAGATATGGGCAATATTCATTCTTCTAACACATTAGGTGTTTTATTGATTAAATAACAGGATTCTTGCAAATATTCAAATATAAAAATCAAAATCTGCAGATGCTGGCGACCTGGAAAGAAAACAGAAAATGATAGAAACAATCAGCAAATCATGTAGCATCTATGTAAATATAAAAAGTTAATGTTTAAGAATTGAGAAAGAGGAAAATAATGGCAATTTGTTAAAGAGGAGGTAATGGATAGAATAAAGGAAATATTTCTGTTAAGATGAAACCGAGATATATTGGCAATAGAAGAAATTGCAGATCATTTTTAATCTTATAGAAGGGCTCTGAATGTATCTTCATAATTATATTGTAGAGTTTTGATATTAACCCTTTCTGAGAAAGATTTAGTTCAAACAAATTCTCCAAAATACCTGAAGACACAAGATTTGGAAAGGTAGGAAGTATGGTATTTAAGAAATTCCTAATCTATAAATGAAGCATTTACAAAAAGAAATGAAGCATTTCTTACATTAATGGCTAGAAGATCTATTTTGTTGAATTGGAAAGAAATTAATCCTCCTACCGCATTTCATTGGTTTTCTCAAACTATGTTATGTCTAAATTTAGAAAAAATTAGAAGTGTTGTATTTGATACTTCTATTAAATTTGAAAAGATATGGAGACCATTTATTCAATATTTTCATATGATGTAATATGACCCTGTTCCAAGCCTATTTGTTGATCGAAGTTGACGACACTGATGATTTTGTATTTTTGTTAGATATTATAAACAGCCCTTTTTTTCATTTTTTCTTTTTTCATTTTTTCCCTTATTAGTTATTAGATTGTTAGATTAGTTTTTTTGCATAATTTTTTTTCTTTTTTCTGTTTTTTTAAAAATATATATTATGATATACCTAGGTTTGCCTTGTTTATTTGTTACTTGATTTGGGAAGACTCATTTATACTGTAACTATAACTATTGCTTATGTATTCTTTCATGTTCAGTTGAAATGTGTATGTTTGTAATCCCATTATCTATGTATCAATTTTATGTTGATATTGATAATAATAATAAAAAGATTGAAAAAGAAGAAATTGCAGATGCCAGAATCTGAAGTAACACACAAGATGCTGACTCAGTGGGTCAGGTAACTACAGAAAGAAGTGGACAGTTGGTGTTTTGGGTCAAGCCTCTTCATCTGGACTGGAAGCAGCACCTATGCAGTTGTCAGTCCATGTGACAGGTTGTGACTTGAAAAATCAACTGCCCACTCCGTGCCTTAGACCCATTCAGTTCCTCCAGGCATCTTGTGTTACTCCAGTGAATACATTGCTGGGACTGAGTAACCAGTTGCAGAGCATATGAGTTCAGACTGCAGAGCAACTCATGGCTCCTTGTTGCTTCCCTTTTTAATTCTCCGTCCCATTCACAGTTCAATTTGTCTGTGGCATCCTATATTGTTTCCCAACGTAAGCTTGAAGAATAGCAGGGAACATTACTGCCTTCCAGATTAAATTTTAAGGTAACTTGCTTTCTCTGCTTGCATAAGAGGTAACGATTTTTGCTGCAAGTCCCTTCTTTTTCTCTAACCTTACCAGCTATGGAAAAGAAGAGATTTTCATCTGGATATGGCTCTCTTTATAATTGACCAAGAAGATATAATGTTTGCATTCTGTTTGAGGCATCACATCACATGCTTCAACATAGAAAAGTTTCTTCTCCAGAATGAGATGAGGACTCATAAGGGTTAACAAATAGATGGCTTCCAAAGACTTGTTTTTTTTTCTCTCCTTATGTTCCCAAAATTGCAAGGTTATCTAATAAAGTTACTTCCTATAATTAAATGACCTGATAAAGTAGATTGAGAGAAATTATCTAATTGGTAAATCCTGATTTTTGACCTTCAGTGAAATTATAGATGATTAATTCAGAAAGCTCAGTGGAAATGGAGAACTTGCTGCCACAAAACTCTATTGTGGAAGGCCAGTCAATAGATGAGAAACAAAATTGAGTAAATGGAATGGAAATGCAGATTAGTTGTGAAATAATTGATCTGCAGAAGAGGCTCAAGTTGTTTCGTTGCTTCTATTATAAAACTGCAGATTGATATTAAAAATGGTTTTCAAATTAATTTATTTCAAAAAAGATAGTTACACTTTTTCCAGAACTATTCAAAGTACAAATACCCTTTATGGGATATACAGTACCTACAAAAAGTATTCACCCCCCTTGGAAGTTTTCATGTTTTATTGTGTTACACTGATCAACAGAAAAAGACTCTTTCAAGTCAAAGTGAAAAAAAGATCTCCACAAAGTGATCTAAATTAATCACAAATATAAAACACAAAATAATTGATTGCTTAAGTATTCACCCTCTTTAATATGACACACCAAATCATCACTGGTGCAGCTAATTGGTTTCAGAAGTCACATAATTAGTTAAATGTAGATCACCAGTGTGCAGTCAAGGTACTTCAATTGATAGCAGTAAAAATACATCTGTATTTGGAAGTTGAACTGCTGGTGAGTCAGTATCCTGGCAAGAACTACAGCATGAAGACAGGAAGAAGAGAAAATCTACAGATGCTATAAATCTAAGCAGCACACACAAAATGCTGGAGGAACTTAGCAGATCAGGCAGCATCTATGGAAAAGAATACTGTCAACATTTCAGACCATGAACCTTCATCAGGACTGAAGGGAAGAATTAAACCTCTTCAGGGAAGGCAACCCTGGAAGAGACATCGCAGTATAGTAGCCCAATCACAAACAATAGAAAATCTGCAAATGCAGGAAATCCAAGAGAGACATAAAATGCTGGAGAGTTCCTCCAGCATTTTGTGTGTGTTCCATGAAGACAACAGAACACTCCAAGCAACTCCACAAAAAGGTTATTGAAAAGCACAAGTCAGAAGATGGTTACAAGAAAGCTTCCAAGTCACTAGGAGTACAGTTAAGTCAATCATCAAGAAATGGAAAGAATATCACACATGTAATCTGCCTGTAATTTGCTGTCCTCAAAAATGGAGTGACCGTGCAAGAAGGGGACTAGTGAGGGAGGCCACCAAGAGACCTATGACAACTTTGCAGGAGTTACAATGGCTCAGATGGGAGAGACTGCACTGCTGGAACAAAAAGTCATGAAATCTCAGCTAGCGTTTGCCAGAAGGCATATGGAGACTCTGAAGTCAGCTGAAAGAAGGTTCTATGGTCTAATGAAACTAAAATTGATCTTTTTGGTGATCATAATACGCCAAACACCACACACAATCTCTACTGTGAAGCATGGTGGTGGTTGCATCATGCTGAGGGGATGCTTCACTCTAGCAAGCCCTGGAAGGCTTGTGAAGGTAGAGGGTAAAATGAATGCAGCAAAATACATGAAAATCCTGGAGGAAAACCTGATGCAGTCTGCAAGAGAACTGTTACTCAGGAGAAGATTTGTTTTCCAGCAAGAAAATGACCACAAGCATAAAGCCAAAGCTATACTGGAATGGCTTAAAAGCAATAATGTTAATGCCCTGGTGACCAAGTCAAAGCCTAGACCTCAATCCTATTTAGAATTTGTGGCTGGACTTAAAAAGGGCTGTTCACTCATGATCCCCATGCCATCTGACAGAGCTTGAGCAGTCTTGTAAAGAAGAATGGGGAAAAATTGCAGTGTCCAGATGTGCAAAGCTGATAGAAACCTATCCACACACATTCATGGCTGTAATTGCTGTCAAAGATGCATCTACCAAACACTGACTTGAAGGGGGTGAATACTTGTGCAATCAATTATTTTGTGTTTTGTATTTGTGATTAATTTAGATCACTTTGTAGACATGTTTTCACTTTGACACGAGCTTTTTTCTGTTGATCAACGACAAAAAAAACTCAAATTAAAACCACTGTGATTCAAAGTTGTAAAAAAAAATGAAACAGGAAAACATCCACTAGGAGTGAATACTTTTTTTTATAGGCACTGTATGTCTTGTATATAGCTCATTATTACCAAAAATCAGGCTAAGGCTTCATAGCAATGACAGTGATAAACAAAAGTTATTTTATTTGCTGCCCAATGAAAGGGAAAAATAAGCTCCAGTACACTCATGTATATGAACCAACAACAGTGGAATAATCTCCACTGATTACCAAGGAAAGCTGCTCTGCTGTGATAGGATGAATTGGGCTGTGACCAGTGATCTGGCACACCAAATTATGGGGACTGTAGATACTCAGACAGATATAATTTTATTATTGGCACATTTACCAAGCTACAGTGAAAAACTGAGGCCTTAGAAGGAAAGCTAAGATTGCTAGCAAGAAGAAATTTCAAATAATAAGGATAAATGAAACAATGATAGTGCAAAGTAGCAAGCTATGCGATGATAACTAAAGTTTGACAGCAAGGGGCAACCTTCCAAGTTACAAAAGGAAAAAGTAATAAAGGTTTTTTATCTGACTGCACATATCACCCATAAAAGTATCAGTAATTGTTAGTTATTTGGCATATTCAGAAATGAATTAGCACAATATAATAGACATGACAAAAATTGGTCGTGAAGTGACCAAACATTGGTGTAAAAGAGACAATTTTCCAGATCAGCATTCTGAGAAAACAAAATGTAATGAGAAAAGTTTAGCTGTATTAGGATGTTAAGGTGCGTTTAGCAATCAGTGATCATAACATAATAAAGTTTTATATAAAAAGTCATGTGATTTGGCTTGCTGTCAGTCAGGGTCTTGTATCAAAGAAAGCGATATACAAATGCATGAGGCATAAGTTAACTGTGCTAGACTGAGAAACCACATTGAAAAGGTATGGCAGGATATTAACAATACATAATATTTAATGAAAAATACATATTGTGCAAGTAATAATATAGGTGAAAATGTGCAACAAGAGACATGATCCAACTGTGACTATCAAGTTTAAAGGTCACAGTAGATCAAAAAGTGTATAAAATTTTCCAGAATAACAAACCAGAGGATTGGGAAAAGTTCAAAATCTAGTCAAGGCATAGATAAAGGAAAGAAGGCAAAAACCATGAGTTAAGCTTGTAAGAAAATAAAACATAACTATCGATATTCTAAAAGGAAAAGATTTGCAATAGTTAATGACATAAAGAAAATAATAGAGAAATTGAAAAGTATTCCCCTGTACTCTTGAAGACTGACACTATAGCCTGGAAATAGTGGAGAACGACTATGGAAGTTGAATGAGATGCTCAAACAAACGGGTATTAGTAAAGACTTAATTCTGAAGAAATTAATGGACTACAAAGTGATAATTCCCAGGACCTGATGACCTGCATCTTATGATACTTGCAACTGAGCAACTGTCCAGGACAATGTGTTTGTTGTATGATATTAAGAACAACAATTAAAAAAGGTGAACCCTTCAGTAGCTGCATAGACACCTGAAGAGCAGACTATCTGTTGGATGGAAGCAACTAACAACTCTAATAGAGGCAGATGCCAAGTTTTCAAGCTCACTAGTGGGAGGTGGTACTTTAGCAATGCTAGCCCACACACTCGAGGGAGTATTGATCATAAGTGGGCTAAAACTCCTGAAGACAGGTGGCAGATCAACTGATGATCCCATTGGTGATAGCACAGGACAGTTAACATCTTAGTCCAAGTGTATTTTCAATTCAATTCCAGGGTTTGACAGAATGGATGCCCTGATGCCATTTCCTTTGGCATTAGGTCTAAAATCAGAGGCATAATCTCAAATTAAAGGGTCAGCCATTCAGAGCAGAGGAGAAACTTCTTCAGCCAGAAACTTCTGAATCTTTAGAATTCTTTATCAAAAAGGTTAATGCTAACTCAGTTAATACTGAGTATCAGTATATTCAGGACAGAGCTTGATAAGTTTTTATCACTACAAGAATTGAGATAGAAGATTAATGCAGTAAAGTGGGAAAGTGGTCAGCTATGATCTTACTGAATGGCAGAGCAGATAAACTGGGGTGAACAGCTTATTTCTGCTTCTATTTCCTATGTTCTAACAAGAGGTCAAGTGGAAGTGGGATACTTTCTATTCTTATCCAAAGGTTGTCATACTTGACATACTATTAAAACAGCTTATTTGTTTCCCATTTACCTGTGAATTTCCACCTCGACCCCACAGTACTCTTGGCCATTTCATTCGCCCTTGATTTTTAGACCTGCATATCCAACAAATAGCACTAGACGAACAGAAACCTGCTCAACTAAAGACTGGAAAAGCCCAAGCCATATTCGTTCACCCCATCACAAACTCCATTTAACTACTGACACCAACCCCCTCTTCCAGATAAATAAAAGTGAACCATACCTTTGATCATTTTGATGCTATATTTAACTCCCAAGACAAGCTTGAGACCACACATCCGTGTCACCACCAAGCTGACTCCCAACTCTGTGATGACATCCATGCTTAAACTCCTCTGTGGATGCCATGGCCCAAAGCCCTGGATCTTTCCACCTCCTTTCTCCCTTTAGAACGTATTTTTAAGCTTATCTTCAACCAGATCTTTCTACCTTGACATGTGGCTAGATTATAATTTTTAGATGGAAACAGTGCTGCTGTCAAGTCCCTTTGGAGTAATCTGCGACCTCAAAAACTTGCTATGAACGTCATTATTGCTGGAGAAAAATTTTAACTATTGTGTATCTCTCCTCCTGGATGCAATTCGTGACAATATTATTTTATCCAAAACAAGGTGCAAAACTGAAGTACAATGGCATTGTTAAACAGATATAGGAAGGTAACAACTTAATTTACAGTTCTGTTCTCACTTAGAGAATGGCACACTGCTTGGAGAAGAGAGACTTAAGTCTAGTTTTCTGTTTCTTGGACAAAAGTTTATTTATTTGAGTAAAAATCAATTTTTCTCTTAATTTCTGAGTAGGACTTCATACCTACACATTGGTCATATAAAGTAATGAAATGTCCACTCCCATTATAACTGCACTGAAGAATAACTTAAGAACTCACAATATTTGTCTTGCATTCCTATTTTTCTTTTTTATATTCAAAAAGCTATCCTTCCCCTTTTACATAAAACTTTGGGCAGTCCAGTGATAGGTTGCTGTGTTAGCTTACTTTTAAGAACTTATCCAAAACTACACACAGTGGGTATAAAGGAAAGGAAATTTCAGAAATAAATAAGTGGTCAGAATATTCATGCTTTGATACCAGTTTTATCAATTCCAATTTAAATTTCTCTATTCATAGAAATATGTTTCCAAAGTACTCTTCCCTTCACAATGAATCAGATCTGCAACAACTTGTTTTTGGAAGGTTCTGATTACATTGTCTGTGCTTGATACAGCTACACGGGTTGTGGGGGAGGGGAGGGAGAGAACAAACTTTCAAACAACAGAATATCATTATTTGAACTCCATAACGTCATTCAGAGTTCTTTATGAGTCGTCTGCCAGAGTTCAGCAGCGGGCCCAAATTTACAGTTTGACAAATAGAGCCAACAGTACAATTCGATTACATGCAGATTATACCAAGACTGGGTTTGTTACTCAGAGATGTGTACCTGGAGGAGTGTATGCATCTAATGATGAATGAACAAGCACAGAGCGCCTCTTGGAAGGCATCGGCATTTTTCTCTCTTTATATTTGGCGAGTGCAGCTTGGACTGCTTCTGTGTGCAAGTCTGTGGAAACAGAAAGATGAGCAAACAATATGATTAAATTTGCAACTGCCAACCTCTGAGATTTAAAAGAACACATTAAAAATTAGTCTTCTAATGCAAAATACTGAAAGGAATGTATGGTGCTGTGAAACTCTTGAGATGGAAATGCATCCTCTAGGCAATGAGTTTTAGATTACAGGAACACTATTGCATGGAGTTATCGGAAACCAGCTGCCACTCAGATGGGTGGGGGTTAGGAAGAAAACAGAGATAAAGTTATCCCAAGAAACCTACAAAAACAATGGGTAATTCAAGAACCATTTATGAATCAAGATACAAGAGAAATTTTCCCCAAGGGATTAGCATGGAAATTTACAGAAGTCAACGATGAACTGCAATAAACTTGGTTATAATATTTTAAATCAGCAATCGTTTAAAATATTTTCAAATGTATGAATGTAGCTAATCCTTTAATTGGCAGGATATGTCCAGATGAAGTTTCTGAACAGAAGCCAAGAAGGACAACAATGATATCAATCTGCCACAAGTAAATACTTGCAACTACAGGAATCACCAATTCTATGACACAAGGTCATTAGAATCACAGAACTCACCTTTATTTTTGCATTACTTTGAGAATCACATCACACGAACAAAAATGCTTGTGTTACAACTAGCTCAAATTACAAAACCCATTTCATTAAGCTAAACCTCAATATGGCATCTTCATATTGATTTGAATTCTTACACTACTGTGATCTCAAATGAAAAAAAATGACGATAGCTCCAAATCAACTGCAAATCCTAAAAGTATTCTAGCAGCTCTAGCTCAAATAATTTATCCTCCATACTTCCATGAAAATGCGGTTTTGCCCAGCCAGGTAAGTACAGATTTGTATCCCAATTAGGTTTATTAATATTGCCACGTCTACATGGCATAGTCCATGTTCCAAAGCCACACTAGTAACACTCCCCAATTCCTTCCGTGCTACAGTGACAATTGCATTAGTGCTGCTTCCCGCACCCAAGCTGAATTCATTAATTTCATCAAATATGTTCCAGCTTTCACCTTGCTTTCAAATTTACTTGGTCCATCTCTGACACCTCTCTCTCCTTTCTTGATCTATCTCCACCTCTCAAGACATAATTTTTTATAACTCCAATGACTCTCAGAGTTATCGTGACTATACTTCTTTCCACTGTCACTTGTAAAACTGCTATTCCCTTGTCTCAGTTCCTTCAGCTATGCTACATCTGTTCTCAGAAAGATACTTTTGTTTCCAGAACTTCCAAGATGCCCCCTTATCCATATCTGCTCCATTTCCTGCAAGCTTGCCCTCACCCCATCCCACCCTGTCCTAACAGATAAGGCTTCTTCCTATCCTCACCTATCACCCATGAAGCTTCACATCCAAAACATCATTCTCTTCAACTTCTGCCATCAAGAGAATCTTAAACACCAGGCACATCTTTTCCTCCACCATCCACCTTCTCTGCTTTCTATGGGGATCATTCTCTCTGTGTCCCTTTGTCCCTTCCTGCAGCAATTCACCTGTGAGTCTGTCATTTACTCGTTCTGGTGCACCCAGTGCACCCTCTTCTATATCAGTGATGCCTGACAGATTGGAGGACTGTTTCGTTGAGCACCTTCATTCTGCCCCCCGCAACACATGGGATCTCCTGGTGGGCATGCATTTCAAATCGACTTCACATTCCCACAGTCTCCTTTACTGCCACAGTGAGGCCAAATGCAGGTTGTGGCAGCTGCATCATATTTTGATATTTTGTCTGGGTAGTCTCCAACCTGATGGCATTAATATTTATTTCTGTAACTCTCAGTAACCACTCCCCTCTGTTTCCATACCCCTTTCTTTGTTTTAGTTGTGTATTTAATATTCCAGTAATCACATGTGCGTGTGTGTAGGTTATTTAAGAATTCCTGTTTATTTAAATAGTTCACTATGGGTTATATGTACAAATAGGAGAATTACTCATGTCATCACGCTACCATGTGATATACATGTACCTAGCTTAAAATAAACTCGAAATCAGATTCACATTTCAGACTCCTGAGTCTTCCTTTGAATTAGTTTAATGTTTTGAAGTTACAAAACATATCAGTTTTCCCTCATGCCTGTTTACCCCTCCTCTACCCTCAATTTGCCCACCACACCCTTGGTTTCCCACCTCTACTTTATGGTCCACTATCCTCCTATCAGATTCTTCCTTCAGCCTTTTAACTCTTACACATATCATCTCTCTGCTTTTCACATCATCCTCCTTCCCTCACTCATCACCTTCCCCCTCACGTGGTCTCACTTAACATGCACAAGCTTGTACATTTGCTCCTTCTTATTCTTGTTTCCCCCCTTACTTTCCAGCCATGATTAAGGGTCTTGGCTTGAAATGTTGATGGTTCATTCCCAATAGATGCTGCATGACCTACTGAGCTCCTCCAGAACTTTGCTCAAGATTTCCAGCATCTGCAGTTTGTGTCATGCAATTTGTTGTTTTGTGGTAGCAGTACAGTACAAGACAAAAATTACTATAAGTTACAAAAAAAATCAATAAATGGTACAAAAGGAAAAAATGAGGTAGTGTTCATGGACCATTCAGAAACCTGATGGCAGTAGGGAAAAGCTGTTCCTGAAACTTTGAGTATCACCTTCCCAATGCTAGTAAGGTGAAAATGGCATGTCCCCATTGGTGGACACCACTGAGGCACCATCTCCTGAAGGCAGGGAGTGTTGGCAGGGAGTGTTATGCCATGATAAATGCCAGTCCTGCAATAGTGCTCAGTGACAGTTACAGGCATAGTTGGTTCATTAAATTTCAAAGTAACTGTTTAAAAATGCCTCCATTCTTTCATATGCTAAAAGTAGCAGGACAAATTTCATTAGGGAGCAAAGGAATATTTCACTTTGAATGAGGATTCTTTCCTTGGAGATGGTGAAGAAATAGGCTAGTTTAATTATTTTTTTAGTATCTAATTATTTATTAATATGTTGGCAAACAACTTAATGATTTGAATTATTTAATTCAATTGTGGTAGTTTTTATTTGTAAACTGTTACAAAGCCTAGACACCATTATTTTGTCTCTTGCCTTGTCTCCTGTCAAAGGCTGACAGGGCGTTTCAATTGCTAACATCTTGCTACCTGTATCTAAGAAGTCAGCATCAGCTTATTCAACTCTCCAACATCGTTCAGGTAAGCAATGTTAGAGCTCGATGTAATAGAAACTATGGGTAGCAAATCTTGTCATAAGGTGAATCAAGTTCTCTTTTCCCCAGCTTTGGAGATTAAAAAAAATCACTCAAGGGCCATCAACCTGAAGCACTTACTCTTGCACTCTACAGTATTTATAAATTGTTCAAGGGACCATGATGTTCCTAATATTTTCATGACCAAAGGAACATTATTGCTAGAAGTCAATAAGCTTAATTGACCAAGATTACAAGTATTAAGCTGTACCCTTAAAGAATAAATTTTCCTAGCAGGATAATAAGACTTAACATGTAGAACCGCATGGTACATAATCCTACTAACAATTCTCTGAGGCCAATTCTTATGAAACCAGAATACCCGGAAAGTAGTTGGATTTGATGAACTAATGCACAAGTAGTTCCATTGTGATAAACTTATCAAGTAACACAAAGAAAAATACAAGTGTACCATTATTAAATTAATATATCACAGTAAGGCATTTAAAGAGTAAACAAAAAGTACTACAAATATTGGATATCCAAAATAAACACAGAAAAATATTGGAAATATTCAGGTGGTCAAGCAACATATGTGATGAGAGAAACAATCAGGATTTCACATTGTTGAAATTTTTTGTAAAGGGGGTTTCTTTTTCCTTTGTTACTGTGTATGTAATCAAAAGGGCTTCTTTGTTTGTTAACTAGCAGGAATGCTTCTTTGTTGCGAGAGAGAGTGCTGGAAGAATTGTATTCCTTTGTAAACCAAATGGGGATTAATGTTCTTTCTTCTGAGTCTGTAAGCTTTTGTTGACGGGCTTTTGGGCAGATCGGCGCGAGGGGGTTGAGAGAGAGGACGCCATGCTCTAAGCTGGGCGAGGAACGGACCCCAAGCGAGGGTCCGAGGCCAGGAGGTACTCCGAGGAGGGGGGATGAAGCTAGATGTGCTTGGTTGACCACTCGGAGGGTCCTGAGCTGCGAGTCGAGGAGTTCGGAGGGGATCGAATGGTGGCCAGAAGACTTCAGTAATTGAGCTCCAACGGTTGTGCACGAAGTGGTTTGGACTTTGATAAGTTTGGCGCCTTTTCTTTATTTTTTCTCTTCATATATACTGTATCGTTATTAATCACTTAGTTATAGTAACCTTTATAAATTGTATTCATTTAATCGCTTATGGTGTACTGTCTGTTTTTGGGCGAGGCGGGGACATCACACAGCATCCACACCAGCTGATTACCCAGTTTGGCGGGGCCAAAGGCTGTTCCCCCTAGACGAGAACGAGCTGAGCGAGCCTGAGGTGACCCAGGGGGTTACATTTTTAATGAAAGATCAACCTGAAATGTTAATTGTGTATTTCCAGAATTCTGCTTTTATTTTAAGAATACTTGAATGACTGAGGAAAAGGCAATAGCGCTTTCTTTACTAGAAATGTTACTTGAGAGATTCTCTGCATCACCAATGAATGGCGATCAGAACACTGGAATTAAGCACTGACATTTGCTGAAGTAAAAGGAATACAGACAAGATTTACAGGGAAGTTGCAAGAATTAGAAGGCCTGAGTTATTGAGAAAGGTTGACCAGGCTACATCTTTATTCCTTGGAACACAGGAGATTGAGGGGCAATCTTCTTGCAATATTTAAAATTACTAAAGGCATAGGTAAGGTAGATGCTTCTCAAGGTAGGGGAGTCCAAAACTAGGGAACATAGAGAGGGGAAAGATTTAAAAGGCACCCAAGAGGCAAAGTAACTTGTATATGTACAGTGGCATGCAGAAGTTTGGGCACCACTGGTCAAAATTTGTTACTGTGAATAGCTAAGCGATTAAAAGATGACCTGATTTCCAAAAGGCATAAAGTTAAAGATGACACGTTTCTTTAATATTTAAAGCAAGATTATTTTTTTATTTCCATCTTTTACAGTTTCAAAATAACAAAAAAGGAAAAGGGCCCGAAGCAAAAGTTTGGGCACCCTGCATAGTCAGAACTGAGTAACACCCCCTTTGGCAAGTATCACAGCTTGTAAACGCTTTCTGTAGCCAAAGAGTCTTTCAAGTCTTGTTTGGGGGATTTTCACCCATTCTTCCTTGAAAAAGGCTTCTAGTTCTGTGAGGTTCTTGGGCCGTCTTGCGTGCACTGCTCTTTTGAGGTTTATCCACAGATTTTTGATGATGTTTAGGCCGGGGGACTGTGAGGGCCATGGCAAAATCTTCAGCTTACGCCTCTAAACCTTCAGCTTAGTCCATTGTGGATTTTGAGGTGCGTTTAGGATCATTATACTGTTGTAGAAGCCATCCTCTTTTCATCTTCAGCTTTTTTAGACGGTGTGATGTTTGCTTCCAGAATTTGCTGGTACTTAATTGAATTCATTCTTCCCTCTACCAGTGAAATGTTCCCTGTGCCACTGGCTGCAACACAAGCCCAAAGCATGATTGATCCACTCCCCCACCATGCTTAACAGTTGGAGAGGTGTTCTTTTCATGAAATTCTGCATCCTTTTTTCTCCAAGCATACCTTTGCTCATTGCAACTGAAAAGTTCTATTTTAACTTCATCAGTCCACAGGATTGGTTTCCAAAATACATCAGGTTTGTTTAGATGTTCCTTTGCAAATTCTGATGCTGAATTTTGAGGTGAGGATGCAGGAAAGGTTTTCTTCTGATGACTCTTCCATGAAGGTCATATTTGTGCAGGTGTTGCTGCACAGTAGAACAGTGCATCACCACTCCAGAGTCTGCTAAATCTTCCAGAAGATCTTTTGCAGTGAAACAGGGGTTTTGATCTGCCTTTCCAGCAATCCTACGAGCAGTTCTCTCAGAAAATTTTCTTGGTCTTCCAGACCTCAACCATTCCTGTTAACTGCCATTTCTTAATTACATAACGAACTGAGGAAATGACAACCTGAAAATGCTTTGCTATCTTCTTATAGCCTCCTCCTGCTTTGTGGGCATCACTTCTTTTAATTTTCAGAGTGCTAGGCAGCTGCTTAGAGGAGCCAATGGCTGCTGATTGCTGGGACAAGGTTTGAGGAGTCAGGGTATTTATAAAGCTTTGAAATTTGCATCACCTGGACTTTCCTAATGATGACTGTGAACAAGCCATAGCCCTAACAAGCTAATTAAGGTCTGAGACCTTGGTAAAAGTTATGTGAGAGCTCAAATCTCTTGGGGTGCCCAAACTTTTGCATGGCGCTCCTTTCCTTTTTTTCCACTCTAAAGTTGTACAAAACAAAAATAATACACTAATCTTGCTTAAAATGTTGAAAAGAATACTTTATGACTTTTTGAGATCAATTCATCTTCTACTCACGTAACTATTCACGGTAACAGGGTGCCCAAACTTTTGCATGCCACTGTATATGGAGGGATGAGGCTTAAAGGGATATGGACCAAACTCAGGAAATTGGAAATAGTCAAGTGCGAACTGTGGATCAAAGGGCTTTATCTATACTGTTTGAACACTCTGTGACTTTAACCGCACTGCAAGGCTCAACTGGAGCTGTGAATTAAGGTAGTATGTGTTAAAAAATGTTGCCTAAAGAATACCAACTCCAGTTAAGGCTTTAGACAGGACAAAAGGACTTTTAAGCATTTTGTCTGGGAGAACAAAAAGAGCTTGATTGAAGGTGACAAACTGATGTTCCTGGACAAGACAAATATCAGGTAGAAAAAGATGTAATCCCCTGGCATTGATTTACAAGGTGAGAGTAAGGGAAGATAACTTAAAGACTGTGAGCCTCCTGACAAAGTCTTGAAGCATGTTCATATTATGCATGCTTGCAAGACCATTTTGCCAGAAGACAGGCACAGGACCACGTGGTACTGGTCCAGTACAAGTTTTTGCTAAGATTTCTCATCATTTGAGTTTGAAACCACAAGGGTGCCTGCATCTCCTATCTCTAACAGTTCAGTTCCAGATTCTCAGTCTTCTGTATCAACCGGGTCCCAAAACTACAACTATTAAGTTTGAACAGAACAGGAAAACAGTGGTGAAGGACCTATATTAAAAAAATCACTTCTACCTAGTGTTTTACAGAGAACTTGATAATTGTAATTTACAGAGTGTCTATAACATCTGGAATATAGCCTAATTAGCAGTTAGGAAGAGACTTACTGCATTTTTAAGCACAAAGAACACAGGCTTGATGAAAATAACTTGTTGAGGAGCTAATTAACTACCAATGCAACAAATTCCTGGATTGGAAGCTCCACCATGGTACATAGAGAACAAAACCACCACTGAAACCTGAAAGCCAAGACCAACAGAAAACCAATAAATTTAAGGTCATGTATGGTGGGTGAAAAGAACCCAAGAGTTGAAGAAACTCACTGACAACCGTAATGCATGCTGATTTCTTATCCTCGTCAAGGCTATCCAAGTTTTTAAACTACCTCAAGCCCACGCCAGTCAAGAATCAAAAAAGGCACTGCACTCATGAAGGGCAGAAGGCAGTCAGTGCCAACTGGAAGAAGTTCAAACCTCTCCTCAAATGCAATTCTGTCCTTGATGCAAGAGCTCTTGACTCCAACCCCCAGCCATATATTTGCTCCAGCCCTGTCAGTACCCCTGGCCAACAAGACATTCTAGAGGTCATATAGCAACTAAAATACAAGGCTTTGAGAGTAGACAGTATCCCTGGCTAAGTTTTGAACTTGATGATAAAGAATTCCAGTGGCAAATACATAACTTTATCTACCACATACAGATCTGCCAGCAGATTTCAGAAAACATCACCACAAAAACATAGAATCCAACTGCTCTAACTACAAAGTGATTTCCCCGATGTATGCCACAGGCCAAAATCAGTGTTAGGGTTTTCTACTGCCTTCTTGCAGTGGCCAAAGAGCTATGAATCACAGTATGGATTCTAGCCCTGAAGCAGCACATGGGACATGATCTTACCTGCTTGACAACTCCAGGAGAAAGGCAGGATAGAGCACAAACCAATATCCATAGCCTTTTTCATCCTCACCGAAGCCTCTGATTCCATCTATTAGAATGAACTATGAGATAGCCATATTTAAGGTGACCATCTGCAGAAATTAATGTCCAGTTTATCTTGGCTTCACAATAGCAAGCAGGTCATGATTCTAATAAACAAGTGAACAATAGATTCATTTGCCATGCAGACCACTACATGGAGCACAATAAACAGCAAAAATTTTAAGCATGACCAGTCCACCTTTCTGTATGCTTCAGGGTCTGGACAAATTACAGCAGACACTAAAAATTACTGGATATATGATCAATGACTTCACAAAGTCCTCCACAGCTGCAGGCGGAATAAAGTCACATGAGTGTACTAAGGCTCTAATTATACTGTTAACTCCAATAGTTGTGGCATGTCACTTATATGCAAACACCAGACTTGAGAACCAAATGTTCTATTCTAACTTCTGTCACAAGAAGAGATTACTAGATGGCAAAGAAAATATTCAAGGATGTTCTCAAAGCAAAGAACTGCAAAATCCCTACCCACTCCTGGGAATCCAGGACTGACACCAAAAACATCAAGTCCATACAATGTGCACAAATGGGAACATCTTCAGCAGAGAAAGGGACATACCATCTCATGAACTTCCCAGTTGCCTACCTGCTGAACACCTTTCTCTATTTTTAGCAAAACGTACTTGTCCCACACTGGCCTTAAAAACTGATATAGATGAAATACAACATGGAAACAGCCTCTGTGCCCCAAATGCTCCATTCCAACTGAGATTTTCAAATTCTTGTATATGGCTCCAAGATGATTTTTTGGGGGGAGATAAATAGGAGGGAATATGAACACAAAGTGAAAATCCAAACATATATAATGGCTTCGAGGAAACCATACCATAAAAGATTTTTTAAAAAGTACCATGTCAAGGTTACCATGTGATTGTGTTGTATGAAATGCCACCTAAATTACCCCTGTGACTATGTCCCACAGCCAATGAAGCAATCTGCAGTACTGAATGGCAATATAAATTATTCTTATTCCTTTAATAATAAAGGGAATAAATTTTAAAGAGAACATAGTAAATCCTCCACAGTAGAATATATTGTAATCTTCTCTATTTCATGGAAGAAATTTTTGTGGACCATTTTGCTTTCACGGGTAGATCTGAAAAGCATTAGGAAGTACTAAAGCTACCTTTTTAGTTCCAGTGCAAATGAGTGTACAGTACAGGAAAAAAAGGAAAGGTCTACGTGCTTCAAAGCTCAGAAATGAATACACCCAGCTCATCACAAAAAAAAAATTGTTGGATTACACAGTGCTAAAGTTGCTGAACAACTTCAAAATGGGATTTAAAAAGACATTTTTCAAAAATGGAAAATTTGCTCAATACAATTAGTTTGAAATCGACTGAAAGACTCATATGAAAATGTCATTCAGAATAAAAGACCAATTCTCTTTTGTTCAATCTTTCCTCACCTCTTCTTAGCATAATCATGACTTACCAGATCGATAGCGTTCATCTCTGGAATTGGAGGCTCTGGATTTGGGCTGTCTGGATGCAGCCACAAAAGGGACATTAGAGGAAAAAGGTGAAGATTGGAGAGGACCAGGAAGTCTGGGCTCAAGCTGAAAAGGATCTACACCTGCAAAAACAAAAGAGGTTTAACCTTTAAGACATCTCTCCCCCTTCTGCTCTTTCTCGCACTTATCCATGTGAATTTTCAGTTTATTGCATACATGTGTCTGTGTGTATATATACAGTGGATTCTGGTTAATAAGGACCTATTGGGACCAGTACATTTTGGCCCAATTAAACTGCTTCCCCTATTAGCTGAAGTTGCATGGAAATAGTTAAAAATAACTATCAACAAACTATCATTTAACCAAATACCAATTTATGTATTTAAATGAAATACAGAACAAATTAGAACACTACCAATGCTACTTGGTACTATAAAACTGTGTATTAGTTTCTCACAGTTATCGATGGGAGGAATTAATTCATCCAGTATACAGGGGTGTCCAGGGAGGGATAGCACCTCCATGTCCATCTGGGACAGCTCACTCAGTTTTGTCTCCACCAGTCACTCAGCTCTCACCTATAGCTCCAAGAAGCCGTTTGCATGCGACAGCAACCACACTCCAATACACCGTTTGCCAGTGGACTAAACCAGGTGAGGTGGCCAGCAGGATCATACCCCAGAGAAATAGGGACATGCCTGTCCTAGAATAGGAAGTCAATTCTGGCAGATGACATTCACAGTGAGATCCAACATCCAAGAAAGCAGTTCTGCAATGCCTCATGGGCATGATAAAGCACAGAAGAAATCATGGTCATCCACTGCAACCAAGTAAGACCCCTGTTTGTAATGATTACTTGTACCACTGGATCCGGATTTCCTAGGTTGAAAGTGGAAATGTCCCAGTGCAAAGGCTTTTCCACCTTAAAAACTCTCACACACAGGTTTCGCTGTCACCGTCGAATATGACAAGACAACCAGCATGATGCCATGTTCTTTTTATTGACTGTAAATGAACAAAATTAGTGCAGACACCTAGTGCAGATAATGGACTGCCTTCATACAATGCTCAACAATTGAATCCTCCAAAACTTCATTTTCATTGTAATAATCATGAAAGTTGTTAATACTCTCAAATTCTTCATATTTCCTAACCTGATGAAGTAGCAAAATTGTTTCATTTTCACTCCCAGTCGTCTCTGGCATCTCCAAGCCTAAATGCTTGAAGTGGCGATGAGCAAGACAATTCCAAATTGTCGTACTGCTTATTTCTCACCAACTACCAGTGACAAAAATCACTGCTTTCTGAAGACAAACACATGCAGCTGACACTTTTTAAAAACTGATCACTCTAAGCACAGTGTAGTGTCCAATTACCACACAAGTGCACAAAACTGACACAAGTTAGAAACTGTTTGGCAACAGTATCCTGCCCCAATTAAATAGCAGAATGTCCCAAATAAACAAAAAGAAACCCAGCTATTTTCTTGATTTGGTTTTTCTTGGAGAGTTGTTCCAAATGCACAGCTGCCCTGATTAACCAATGACCCGATTAACTGGAATCCACTGCACTGGAATTCAAATAATTCAAAAGATACAAGATTAATTAATTAATTTTCAAAATGAATTGAATTTGGCAATCTATGCTTCTACTCATTTAAAAAGAAGCTACACCTCGAAAAATATTTTCAAACCCAAGCATGCCATTGAGGCCTACATAATTGTCACTAAAACTACATAATGATCACAAGGAAATATTATGGAAAATCAAAAAACATAACTATCCTTCAAATAATTCCAAGATAAAATTTCTTTAAGTACTCTGGGTTATACATTCCCCTCTGCTGATAACTCCATTCAAACTGTAGTAACTTATATTAATGGATTTACAACCCTCTTTTTGTTAAATCAATTGTCCCACAAGAGTATTCAGATTACTCATTAAGCTCCTTAGGCTTTATTTACACATGTTTAGGTTATTAATGGAAGTGTTAGACTAACCAAATTTGGAAAAGCTCTTTATAGAGGTGAAATGATTATCAAACTACCGATGGGAAAAAACACTTGATGCTATGAATTTCAGAAAGTCAAAGAATATTCAGAAGCAATAAATACTACATTATTAATCCTTTATGCTTCATGTTCATTTTAAGTAATAAGCTGCAGACTGTATATTTCAAATTCCAAATATCAATCTCTCAAGCAAGTATCTACCCCCTTAAAATACCATAAAAATACCTGCTAAAGACAAATTTCTTGACAGTATCAAAAAGCAGTATAATATACCTTCAGAGCATCTGGATTAGAATGAGAATTACACATTCTGTTTCATAGACAGAATAATTCCAACTCCTATGATGGAAAGGTCTACATAAAGCACTTTGCTCCTATCACATTTTATGTACAACTAAGATTTACAATTAATAGAGATATTTATAAAATATTTTGGAGTATGTTATTGTACATCAGTAAAGCTCATTACTCTGCCTCTCATGAAGGGCAGAGATTTTTTGTGTACTTCAACACAGTTGTCTTTCTTCAAAAGCCAGTATCCCACAGCAGCAACGAGATGAATGATAAATTAATTTTTGTGCTAATATTCATTGAGGGAGAAAGGCAATCTCTTTGTACCTAAATCAAATCACATCTCAGATTAAAAGTTCAAGCCCTTATTGTAAACAGACTCTAGAGTTCTTGACCATGTTAAACTGCACTGACAGTTTGCAAATATAGAATAAAAGATTACTTCATCTTGATTGAGGTCAAGTTCACCTATCAACTCATTTAATTGGTGTCAATTTTAAACCAAGTCAAGATGTCCTTAACTGAGTAAATTTGAAGTAGGGCAAAACATGACAATTAAACAAGACATTGCCGTGGCTTTATTTCAGAAGTTTGCAATGTTGTTATTTAAACTAACTGAATATAATTATGAAAATTTAACTGTAGGGTTCAGATTCAGATTTATTCATCACATATACATCAAAACATATAGTTAAATGTATCATTTGCATTAACAACCAACACACCAAACGATGTGCTGCAAGCAGCCATGTGTGACCATGTATTCCATCTGACACCAACATACAAAACATTCGCACAATTTCCCAAAGAACAACACAAGCAAGAACAATAACAGAACAAGATAACAGCAGCAAATCAAGCCCCCTTCCCACCCTCCACGCCTCCAACCCCAGGACAGGCGGCCTCTGGGCCTTCAGACTACACACAACTAATTTTAAAGCAGCCTAGTGATGCAGCGAGTACTGCTGCTGCCTCTCAGCCCCAGTGACCCAGATCAATCCTAACTTCTGGCGTTCGTGTTAAGGTTGCACTTTCTTTGTGACTGCATGAGCTCCTTCCACATCCCAGAGATGAGTGGATCATAGATTATGTGGCCACTGCATGTTTCCCAAGCGTACAACTAAGCAGAAGAATTGGAAGCTGACAGAAATGTGGGGGTAATAAAAATAGAACTGACATAAATGTGTGTTTAATGGCCAGCACAGATTCAGTAGGCTTAACGGCATGTTTTTGTGCTGAATGACTCTAACCTTAAGAAAACATAAGTGATGAGGGCAAAAAAATAAAGCATAATGTTAAGTATTTCATATCAAATGAGCTGTTTCCACATAAAATGATTAAATTTAAATGGAAAACTGATGTGATTTCAAAGTGTTAACAACATTAACTTATTTATATATAGTTGACCTAAAAATACAAAAGTATACATTGCTTTACACATTCTTTGGAGTGAAATAATTAAGAGTGAGGCAAAGTAATTAGTCCACGTTTTCAAAAACAAGTCCAACTATAGATGCTGAGATCTGAAACAACAGAGGTTCTGGAAGGACTCAGCCAGTCGAGCAGCATCTGTGAAAAAGGAAATCAGGTACAACATTGTGGGTTGAAGTCTGACCCTTCATGAACATAGGCCACTTGCTAAAGGGTCTTTGATTTTAAATTTTCTCTTGCCACATATGCTACTTAACTGACCAATTTCTTACAGCATTTCTGTTTTAATGTATCTTAGTATTCATCTCTATTTTCTTATATCATAATATTGTCTGCCATGTGCTATTATCATTCCTAATTTTCACTTATTTCACATTTTCCCATATTCCACATTACTTCCCCTCTCACTCTGGACAGAATCATATCCCATTTTGTTTTCTAAAGATGTACCTTCCTTTTACTCATTTATATTTCAAAGCATTCAATTTTCCATTTTTTGTACCTTTTGCATATGACATGTGGTAGATTGAGTGCACATGTATTCTTACTTGCACATTTCTCTAGTCACAGAAGCTTGCTCTTCTATAAAGCTGCTTTCATGCTCTTCTTTCAATCTTTCTCCATAGTGACATTATCAAAGTAAATAGTATCTTGTAGCATTTCAAAAGTGTTCTGCCAAGTGTGCTTGGAGACTTTCTTGAATAACTATTATAAGGACCAATGTGAATTTATTGTAGATCAAGATCCACACCTCCAGAGAAAGCTCTACTATCCTTCATCATGTCAGTAAAACCGGAATTGTCTTTTGGTTTTAAGTGAGATCATCAGATCTATGTCTAAAAAAACAATATTGCAAAGTTTTGGTACTCATAAAAGTACTAATGAAAATATCACTTCCTTGACAGATAATTCACTGTTACTTTCTGCATAATTGAAATTGGTTGGCATATCTATTGAGGTACAGTGAAAATATTGTCTTGCACGCTGTTCATATAGATCAATTCATTACACAATGCATCGAGGCAGTACAATGCAAAATAATGACCTTGCAGAATAAAGTTTAACAGCTACAGAGAAAAGTGCAGTGCAAGTAGACAATAAGGTGCAAATCACAAGAAGATAGACTGTGATGTCAAGAGTCTATCTTTTCCTGCTAAGGAACCATCCACTGGTCTGTTAACAGTGGGACAGAATCTGTCCTTGAGCCTGCTATTACGTGATTTCAGGCTTTTGTATCTTCTGCCTGATGGGAACGGGGTTAAGATAGAACGGGGTCCAAGTTGGGTGATTATGCTGGTTACTTTACTGAGTCAGCAAGAAGCATAAACAAAGTTCACAGAGGAGAGGCTGGTTTCCCTGATCTGGGAGCTGTGTCCACAACTCTCTGCAGTGTGTTGCCATTATGGGAAGAACAGTTGCTATACCAAGCCATTATGCATGCAGACAAAAAACTTTCTGTGATGTATCAATAAAAATTGGTAAGCATTGATGGGGACATGACAAATTATTTTAGCCTCCTGAGTAAGTAGAGGCATTGGTGAGCTTTCTGAGCTGTGCCATTTACAAGGTTGGTCGAGGACAGGCTACTCTTGATGCTCACTCCTGGAAATTTGAAGCTTACAATCCTATCAACCTCAGCACCATTGATAAAGACAGGAGCATGTGCATCAACTCCTATTACTGAAGTCAATGACTAGTTCTTTTGTTTTGCTGGCATTAAGAAAAAGACCGTTGTCATAACACCAGGTTACTAAGCTCTCTTATAATTACAAATTACCATTCAGAAGCACCAATTCATTTCAGGAAATCATGACAATTCAGAAAAAGAGGGAGACTGATTTTTCTTTCCAAAGAAAAAATACTGAACTTGGACATGCAGTCCAACCAACAATCTAATCCCTGGTCACATATTTAATCCAGAAAAGTAAAAATACAAATTATTCTGAATTCAAGATACATTTTTCTTCTCATTTAATTTGAAGCAATATTTCAAGTCAACCATTATGAAGTTATAAAGAATCTCTTTTTAAATGTTTCCTGTCCTAATAACTCAGAATCTATCTTGTTTCTCTGTGTATTGCTGACAGTGCCTGAACACATCCCTTATGTTCTGATGACCAAGCCTAAACAATAAGCAAATGGTCCATTAGTCATAACAACTTGTAAATTTTGTTTTACTGCTTTGGCTATGCAGGGTTGGCTTTTCAAAAAGCTACTCCATGTTGGTTGCCTATATAGTATTATGCCTTGCAAGTTCATCCATCTCTTTCATCCTTACTTTAATACAATATATGAAGCATAAGTGCCATTTTCTGTACTTTGCACATAATTCTCCATTAAATTTCAATTGTCCTTTATGCCTATTTAAATTATTCATATTATTCAGTCTGAAATTTGAGCTCACCCTTCCATTTTCACTATATCCAGTTCACAATCATTAAGCAACTTGACAATTTGTACAGCAAACATGAGGAAATCTGCAGATAATGGGAATTCAAACAACACACACAAAATACTGGTGGAACACAGCAGGCCAGGCAGCATCTACAGGAAGAAGCACTGTCGACGTTTCGGGTCTCCCGGTAGATGCTGCCTGGCCTGCTGTGTTCCACCAGTATTTTGTGTGTGTTGTTGACAATTTGTACTGAAGTTTTGAAACCAGTGAAAGATTAATAAGAATTACGTCAAGACTAAAATAAAAAGAAAACGAGAATAGGTGGTCAAAATTTAGTCTGCCCTCTTTAGGAGTAAGAAGACACTGAATGATCCCAAAGAATTTGGGATCATTCAGAATTAATTCCATCTGTTTTGTTTTCTGGTTCTCAAGTATTTGTCCTTTTTGGATAGGCAAAATTGAGACGCTGAATACAAAAACATGGTTAACAACAACTGAACCCCATACCTAGTACTGGAACAAACATTTGAAGTATGTTGTTCATATATTTGTTTAAAGATTTATTGAATGTGCCTATAAGAAAATGAATCTCAGGATTGTAAATGGTGATATATATGTACTTTGACAATAAATTTACTTTGAACTTTGAAATATCATTAACAAAAGATATAGCGAGCCTAATTCAGCTAATTACAACTCAGTGATTACTCATGAACAAAGTTATCACATCATATTTACATTCCAATAACCTTTTCATCAATGTCCAGTTTGGGTGACACTGAAACCAATTGGCTCTGGGCTTCATCACAGCTTTAATTAAAAACAGAAATGATGGATCCCGCCAACTCCAATTCCAGCTCTGATGGCACTGAACAACCCCAGACTGCAATCCCTGTCACCTCTTGCTTAGACCTTGATTCAATCAGATACCTTTAGACAGCAGATCCTGCTGAATCTGACCCTGGTTCTGACAATCCTGGACACCTCAAAACTGGGTATATAATCTTCACCAACTCCGGTCCCAGTTCATAGATTCCACCACAGACAACTTCGGTTCCGAAGACCCTGGGCGTGTTCAGATGCGCTCTGAACTCTGCTCTGGTCACGCTCTGGCTCCAGCCCAAAACTCAGCTGCCAGCTTCTCCCAGCCCAGATCTTCCTTGCTGCCACTGGGCCCCCGAGCACCTATTTCCCCACCACCACTCTCCAACCCTGGGTCTCTCAAGCTCCTCCCATCACCTCTTGGGTCCTCAGAGACTTGATCTTCTTCTGCCTTCACTGAATATCCCAACCCTTCCCCCTCCTCTGATGCTACCAAATCTACTCCACCCCCCACCCCCCCCCCCCCCCCCGCTCTGATCCCAGTTCTCATCACTGCCCTGCCTTCACCATTTGCTCCAATCTTTCCCACTCTGAGGCGGAACATTCTGTCTTCAGCAAAAGCTTTACTTTAGTCCCTTTTCGTCCACACTCCAACGAGTTCCATGTCAGCTGTCACGGCAAGCTCTTCTTCCACCACCTCCATCTCTGAGCCCACTTCTTTGGCAAGAATTCCCCACCTTGTACTGATGACTTCCACCCTGCCCTTAAATTCACTTCGTCCATTTCTGACACCTCCCTCCCCTTTCTCAATCTCTGCAGAGTAACTGCCGACGAACATATTTTGTAAATCTACCAATTTCCTCGGCTATCTTGACTATATCTCTTCCCACCCTGTCTCCAGTAAAAATGCTAATCTCTTTTCTCAGTTCCTGTCTCATCTGCATCTGTTCCCTGGATGGGGCTTTCATTTCCTCCTCCTTTAAAGAATGGAGTTTCCCTCCCTCCACCATTGATGCTGCTGTCACCAGCATCTCCTCCACTTCCCGGACATGCACACTCACCCCACCTTCTCACCATCTTAACAGGGATAGAGTTCTTGTCCTCACCTACCATCCCATGAACCTCTGCATTTAACATATCACTCTCTGCAACTTCCACCATCTTCAAGGGATCCTACCACCAAACACATCTTTACCTCCCTCTCCCCACTTTCCAGAGGGATTGCTTCCTCAGTGGTTCCCTTGTCCATTCACTTCTCCCCACTAACCTCCTTCCTGGCATATATTCCTGCAAGCAACTTCCGTTCAGAACCACACAGAGTCTTCCTAGGTGAGGCAACACTTCAGCTGCAAATCTGCTGGAGTCGTCTATTGTATCTGGTGCTCCTAATGCAGCATTGGTGAAACCCGGCACAACTTCGGGGGCGGGGTGCCCACTTTGTTGAGTACCATCTGGCGAGAGCAGAATTTCCCAATGGCCAACCATTTCCTTTCCTACCCCAATTCCATTCTAACATTGGTTCACAGCCTCTTCTTTTACCACGATGAAGCCATTCTCAGGATGGAGGAGCAAAACCTTGTTTTTCATCGGGTAGCCTCCAACCTGATGGCATGAACATTGAATTCTCCTTCCGGTAAAATCACCTCCCCGTTCTTCTATTCCCTACTCTCTCCTCCACCTGATGCTCCTCCTTCTTCCCTTTCTCGTATGATTCATTCACCTCTCCTATTAGATTCCTCCTTCTCCAGCCCTTTACCTTTCCCATCCACGTAGCTTCACTTATCATCTTCTTGCTAGTCCCCCTTTCCCTCCCCCCACCTTTTTATTCCGGCATCTTCCCCTTTCCTTTCCTGATTTGGAAAGGGTCTCAGCCCAAAACGTCAACTGTTTCCTCACTTCCACAGTGTTGAATTTCTTCAGCATTTTGTGTGTGTTACTTTTTTCATTTCCTCATCACATCCTTGGTGCAAGCATGGATCAAAGGGGCAAGTTCCAAGGGGGAGGCAAGAGTCAGGTTTCAAGTTAGCACTTGACCAAGTGGGACAAAGACTGTACGAACTAATGTCAATGAACATCAAGCATAAACATTTAAATAGCTACCAAAATATCTCAGACAAAGAAAGGTGGTTACTGAAGATCAAACATCCAGTCCCAGAGTACAGTCATCTGCAATTGCTTCATCAATAATTTTCTTCCATCACAAGTAGAAGTATTCCCTGGTGACTGTTCAAGTTTTTTGCAAATTTCTCAGCACTGCAGCAACTCACTAAGACTCCTCAGATAGCACCCTCACAATCCACAACCTCCACCAACTAGGACAAGAGAAACAAAAGCATGGCAACACTATCATCCCCAACTGTTCCTTTCCCATCCTTGAGTCAAGATTCTGCAACACTTCCCTCACAGGTTGTTAGCATACCCACACCTCAAAAACTGCAGTAGTTCAAGAAGTCAGTTCATCACTATTTTCCCAAATTAGGGAAGCCCACATTCCTTGAATAATTCAAAACTATGATAATACGCAGACATGACTGTTAAATAGCAAAGAAAATTTGAACCACAAAAGCACCAAGTAATTAAATACTACAGAGTGGGAGTCCACTTTTTGCTTACAAAGGCATTATTTTGCCACACCTTCCCATCATAAGCCTGCAGGTTACCATCATCCAGAATTCAATTACCCCAGCTACATAAGCACTATCCTATAAATAAATTTCCTTGACCACCAGACGACCAACCATTGTTGAAGTGTATACAATCTATAAAGTTCTTGTCTAAGAAGCTCAATGGGTCTCTCAAATATATCTTCTCTATCACCAAGAACAACGCTGACAGCTGATGGATGAGAACATCACTTCAAATTCCCTTCCAAGTGATTCACCATCCTGACTTGGTATTGCTCTACTTTCAATCCTCTCACTCAACCCACCAATTCAGCAAAAGGTCTGCAGCTGCTCAAGAAAGTGGCTTCTTAAGGGAAAGTAGGAACAGATAATATGTGCCGGCTATGCCAGTGATTTCCACATTGTGATTTGATAGATGAAGAATCCGAGAACTTTCAGCACCTTACTGCATTACAGGCTTCCTCAGAGTAAAGCTGTTCATGGACTGTACATACTCTTAGAGATCTCCTGCCAGAAGATGTTCTCTAAATGGCATCCATGATACCCTAACACAAAGAACCTGCCTCTTATGGACACTGTTCCTCACCAGCCTGTACAACACCTTATGGTCCCCTGGAAACACATCCACACCTTTGAGAGAAATGATTCTTAAGGAGTCCATTTAGAATGTGCTGACACAGAAAGAACGTGCAAAGCAACTTGCAGGGCAACGTATAAACCAATTTGCAAAATCAGGATGAAACAATAGCTTGCTGATTAAAGAAGCGATACAGGTAACGGGAAGACATGCTTAACGGTTGAACAATAATGGTGTTAATGCGCTGAGGCTGATAAGTGGGCCAAAGGGTAGTCACATTTGTAATTTTGTAATGAGATTAAGGAAGAATGTCTGCACCTCACATGGGTGCAACTCACAAAGTCGTAAACAACTAGGGTATAAAAAAACTGTGCAAAGTGTAATTCGGCACTCAATCTAGCAGGAGCTGGTTGGGTCCGACTCTGCAGACTCGAAAAATAAAGTTTACCGTTCTGCAAATTGCTGAGACTCAGTGTGTTTCTGACAACGTGGGGGCTCGTCCGGGATCCACACTCCGGCCGCGGTGGACACGAGGAAGGACATCGGAGACGGTGCACCCCGCCGAGTTTGGCGGTCCCTGACTCCTTGCTCGTCGCTCCAGCGCGGCTTGAGCGAGTGATATCCGGACAGCGCAGAGCGGTAAACGGGGAGAAGGGGACAGTACCTGGTACTGGAAGTCCCCAGGACGCACCGGGTAAGTGCCTACTATTATAGTAGAACGGTGCGGGAATAAGTAAGGACGGAGAAGACCGGGATCGCTACCTGGGGGTCCTCCTGATTAAGTAAGAGCGGAATAAGATGGGAGGGGGTGGCTCTAAAAAGAAAGAGGAGACGGAGAAGACCGGGACCATACCCGGGGGTTCCTCCTGATAGCCCCCTCGGTAGAATGTTTGAGAATTGGGGATGTGGAAGACTAAAAGGGAAACAAAAGAAAAAAATGATACAGTACTGTTTAATTTGGTCGAAACAGCCGATAGAAAAACCTGCGGTCTGGTGGCCGCGGCTTGGGTCTGAGGAGGATTGGGTACGACAAGCCTTAAACATTTACGTTAATTCAAAACCAAATGTAAAACCGGAAGAAATTGCTTATGCTTTTTGTTGGGCTCCCTGGCCAGGAGTAACAACAAAGAGTTTTAAGTTGGGCATTAAAGGGGAGCGGAAGTGGGACCCACTCGATCATTTACCCCCTCCCTATGTCCAGCCTTCTGCGCCCTTTGCGGGAGCAGAGGGAGGACGTGAAGAAAGTTAAAAAAAACAGAAGAAATAGACCCGGAGAGGGAAGAGAGGGATGTTAGGGAAAAAGCAAAAGCAAGGATCGAAACAAGGAGTGTGACAAGAGCAGATAAGAAAAAGAAAGACGAATTAAAAAAGGAAGAGGTACAGCTGTGTCCCCTTCGAGAGGTTCCAATGGGAGGAGCACGAGGAGGGACAGGATTTGTAAACGTCCCTCTGACAAGTACCGAAGTACGAGGATTTAAGAAAGATATGAAAACTTTATTAGAAGATCCAATGGGACTGGCAGAACAGTTGGATCAATTCTTAGGACCTAATGTTTACACTTGGGAAGAAATGCATGCGATTATGGGAACGCTATTTTCTGCACAAGAGAGGCAAATGATACGACAAGCTGCAATATCAATTTGGGGAAGGGAACAGCCGAATGAGTTACCGGGGGACCGGAAATTTCCAGTAAACGACCCACAGTGGGACAAACAAGCAGAAAAGAGAAGACGGCAATATCCCATTGCCATGGAAGGGAGGAGGGGATTACAACCTGTAATTGAGACATTAGTATCAGATGGACTCCTGGAAGAATGTATGTCACCCTTTAATACCCCCATCCTACCGGTCCGAAAGCCCGACGGCACGTATCGAATGGTTCAAGATCTGAGAGGCTTAAATGCGGTAGTCCAAACACGATACCCGGTAGTGCCTAACCCCTATACATTAATGAGCAAAATACCTCCTGAACATGAATGGTTCAGTGTGATAGATCTAAAAGATGCCTTTTGGAGTTGTCCGTTGGAGGAAGGTAGCCGAGATATGTTCGCATTTGAATGGGAAAATCCCTTCACTGGGCGGAAGAAGCAACTCCGGTGGACCGTCTTGCCCCAAGGGTTCACGGAGTCCCCAAACCTATTCGAACAGGTACTGGAGCAAGTATTGGCTGGATTCCATTGTACCGAAAAGAACCAACTATTACAGTATGTCGATGACCTACTACTATCGGGACCAGCAGAGGAGGTAGTGCGAGACGATACTATAAGACTCCTGAATTACCTAGGAGAAAAAGGATTGCGGGTGTCCAAGAAGAAACTGCAATTTGTCGAGAAGGAAATAACATATCTCGGACACAGAGTCAGTAAAGGGCACCGCCAAATAACCCCAGAAAGAATAGCGGGAATAACTAAAAATACCGCTTCCCAGGACAAAGAAGGAAATAAGACAATTTCTGGGCTTAGTGGGCTATTGCCGGATTTGGATAGAGAATTATACCCCCCTGGTGAAGTTTATGTACGACAAATTGGCAAAGGAAGACCGGGGAATAATCAGCTGGACCGAAGAAGAAGAACAGAAGTTCAGGAAAATAAAAGGGCAACTAATTCGGGCCCCGGTATTAACACTGCCAGCACTGGAAAAGCCCTTTCAGCTGTATGCAACAAACAATGAAGGAACTGCGTTTGGAGTACTAACCCAAGAAAAAGGAAAGCGGCAACCTGTGGCCTTTTTATCAAAAATGTTAGACCCGGTATTCCGGGGATGGCCGACGTGCATACAAGCCGTAGCGGCAGCAGCCGTACTAGTAGAAGAAGCACGGAAATTAACCTTTGGGGGAAGAATGACGGTGTATACCCAGCACTCCGTTAGCACCCTCTTAGCCCAAAAAGCTCAGCGGTGGTTGACGGACTCTCGCATACTGAAATACGAAACCATTCTGATGGTCGGGGATGATGTAAGCTTTGAAAGGAACAATAGTTGTAACCCGGCACAGTTCTTATACGGGGAATCAACAGGGGAGCCCGACAAACATCAGAAGGCGAGTGGAAGACCCCCGACGGACGGCAAGTACTGAATAAGGAAATAACTCGTCATATACTGCAACAACTACACCAACAAAGCCATTGGGGAGTGCAAGCTATGTGCGACACTATCCTAAGGGACTATGTTTGTAAAGGGATATTCACACTAGCTCAACAGGAGGTGTGGGGCTGTTACACCTGTCAAAAGGTAAACAAGAAAATGATGCGTGCCACCCAGAAGGGGGGACAAACACTAGCCGTCCGACCGTTCCATCGGATCCAAATAGACTTTACGGAACTACCACAAGTTCAGAGATGGAAGTACCTGTTAGTAATTGTGGATCACTTCACTAGGTGGGTGGAAGCATTCCCAACCACTAAAGCGGACGCCCCTACAGTGGCACGGATCCTATTAGAAAATATAGTCCCGAGATATGGAATAATGGGGTCTATTGATTCAGATAGGGGAACACACTTTGCCTCAAAAACACACCAGCTAATCTGTGACGCCTTAGGAATCCAGTGGAAGCTGCACACCCCCTGGCACCCTCAGAGCTCAGGAAGAGTTGAGAGGATGAACAGTACTTTGAAGACGCAATTGACAAAACTAATGATGGAAACCAAGCTACCCTGGACCAAGTGTCTACCCCTGGCCCTACTAAGAATCCGCACGGCTCCTCGAAAAGATACAGGAGTATCCCCTTATGAAATGTTGTTTGGCCTTCCATATTGGAACAAGGTGGAGGGCTATCCTTCCCTGCAAGGGGGAGATGTCTTTGTAAGGGACTATTTACAGGCACTATCTCGTTCTTTTGCAGAATTGCGCAGGAAGGGGTTACTCGCACAAACCCCACCTCTGGACTTCGCACTCCACCGAACTCAGCCCGGTGACTGGGTCCTGATTAAGACTTGGAAGCCAGAGAAGTTACAGCCGCAGTGGGAAGGCCCATTCCAGGTGCTACTGACCACCGAAGCCGCAGTAAGGACAAAAGAAAAAGGGTGGACCCACGCCGCGAGAATCAAGGGACCCGTAAAGCCCGAAGAAGGTGCAGAATGGACTTGCGTCCAGGGAGAAGACCCGATGGTGCTAAAGCTCAAAAGACGGACAGAATGAACTTTGGGACTGTAATGTATATACTGCTATTGTTGAGAAGCGCTGAAGGGGGATGTGATAAGTGCAGGACGATGGTAAGGGTGGGCATGACGGTTTTTCCAGGGTCCTTTGTATCACACTCTCATGTAAACGAGAAATGTTATGACTACAACAAAAAGGAGGAGTATGTGGAAAGTTTAATCTAACCAACTGCTGCTTAAAGATAGATGACAACGGAAAGGTGGTTCAAAAAATATCAGATAAAATAAGGAAACTGGCCCACGTGCCGGTACAGACCTGGAAGCCGCTGGGGTATTGGGACTGGCTGGACGGATGGTTGAAAGGAGGCTGGTGGCGAACCGCTTTAGGGGTTATAGGAGGGGGATTGATGGTCCTCCTTCTGCTACCATGTCTGATCCCCTGCTTGCGGGAGCTAGTAGCTCGGGTGGCAAGACAAGTCATGCAACCAGGGGCCCCAGCTGATCCTGTTCAGGTACTCCTACAAAGGGAAATAGAGCTAGAGGAAGAAGCCTATGTAAACCCGTGGCAAAAGCCCAACTGATAGCACATTCTAAAAAGAAAAAGGGTGGATTGAGAGAAATGATTCTTAAGGAGTCCATTTAGAATGTGCTGACACAGAAAGAACGTGCAAAGCAACTTGCAGGGCAACGTATAAACCAATTTGCAAAATCAGGATGAAACAATAGCTTGCTGATTAAAGAAGCGATACAGGTAACGGGAAGACATGCTTAACGGTTGAACAATAATGGTGTTAATGCGCTGAGGCTGATAAGTGGGCCAAAGGGTAGTCACATTTGTAATTTTGTAATGAGATTAAGGAAGAATGTCTGCACCTCACATGGGTGCAACTCACAAAGTCGTAAACAACTAGGGTATAAAAAAACTGTGCAAAGTGTAATTCGGCACTCAATCTAGCAGGAGCTGGTTGGGTCCGACTCTGCAGACTCGAAAAATAAAGTTTACCGTTCTGCAAATTGCTGAGACTCAGTGTGTTTCTGACAACCTTCATTTATTTCTTCATACAACAGTGAAAATTTTGGACTTGGGTCTGATACCTGAGCAAATTTAATGTAGCATCACACATGAAAATCCAATACTGCTTTTTTTGAATTAGAAGTTCTCACTTTTAATGAGACTTTAATAGATACCATGTTGTTTTAACAGCATCAAAAGAAGTAGTACTGCAATTTTTAACTTCTTGCTTTTAGCCAGTGAGGTACAACGGACAGCAACAATGCAAAATAATCTCAAAAATCATTGTGTGGCTATAAATATAGAGTATTATAGTAGTTAGATCCTCATTTCCTTTCTATTTATGTCCTATGGAATAAGATAGTTTGAGATAACAATCTTGACCTCCAAATTTGTCCAGTAATCATATTCACCTCAATCTATGCATGAAGAAAGGTCAATATTTAAAAAGGCAAAGGGGTAGCAGAATATAGAAAAAGATTACAAAACAATAACAATCTTGGTGCTTGACTTCCAGATTGTTAGGAAATGTGGAAAAGGCCAATACAAAGAGATAGTGACAAAGCACCAAAAAGAAACAAAATTTTCCATTCAGGGAAATACAAAACTAAAATATGCACAGATTACAAAATAAAACCAATGAAAGTTCACCAAAGTCAACAATGATTGTACCAATAGCAAACATGTTTGCAGCTGGATTTAAATGTAATTCCAGGGAGGTAAATAATGACATGAATATCGATAAGCTAAAAAAATTAGTTAGAAAAATTAAACACTTAGTATAGATTCCATTTGGACATAACAAGGCAGTAGATTGGTTTCACTGCAGAGGAAGTAACATGAGCATACAGTGGAAAGGAAGTAAAACAATGCCGATAAAGATTCCAAAGGAAGGTGGGGGATGGCAGACAGTAAGTATGGAGGAAAACCAACACAGTTCCTTTACCACAGGATTACAATGTGGCTGGTAAGGCAAAGATTCAGGAGGTAGAGAGGCAATGAAAATTATCTGTTCAAAAACCTATGATTAAAACTAATGTTTTATTTAATTTAAAGTTTTTTGCTAAATTTCCCACCCCTAACATCACCAGGTATCAGACTGTATGGGGCATAGCCTCCTCACAGGGCTGCCCGATGTTTATCGCCATTCAGAATAGACCAAAGAACTGCAGAATGTAAAAAAACCAGGAAGATAGCATCCAGAAAAGGGAGCTTTGTGCATGAAGTCACATAGTGATTTTAGCATAGGGTGCTGGGCATGCATAACCTGGACATTAAAACTTCTTTGAATCCACTCACTTACTACAAATGATAGGTGTAACCATAGAAAATGAGTGGACCCAAGTCATAGCTTCACCTTTGTTCGATACACAAAACATTTCCTCATTTCAATCCACCTGGCGCTTCCTTCCTCACGTCTGTCACATAGCATTGAAAAGATAATGCTATGACACATCACTCTTGCAGCAGTTGAAATTTCATTATGTTTGCTACAAAGTTTCACTCTGTTCTGTCACTCAAGAAGTGGATTGCTATCAAAGGTTGCTTCACATGCATTGTTCCCTTACCCACTTGTTGAGAAACTCAATTACAGTCAACCCATCTCTGACCTTCCTTTCCGTCTATTTCCACCACATTCTTAGTCCGTGCTCAGAAAGTATGAGAGAATCAGAGGGAGTTGAGGAGGAACTCTGGGAGGTAAAGAGACAGTAAGCATCATTCTTTCAATTGAACGATTATAGTTGAGCATTCTGAGGCAGAGTCTGCTCCATGGAACTGGGTTCTCAAGTTGCTGCTTACAACAGTTTCACAGATGGAGCACTGTGATCTATAGACCTGAAGAATTCAGTAACGTCTTCAGAGCCAGACATAGAGATTTTGGAAATTCGAAGCTGGTATCCATGATAGAAAGGCCCGAGAGAACACAGTCCTTGGGACTTACTGTACTCTTTCTCAAGTGGTTTTACACAAGTGGATACAAGAGGCAGTGGCCACTGATACTGAAGGAGCACAGGCTCCATCTGATCAATCATCTGAAACAATAGAACTCCTGTGATGAAAAGTCAGCAGTTTCATTTGACTCTGCAACTGGATAGACCCTTGAGAAAGGATATCATCACCTTCAGTCATAAGCAGAAACAAGGGAGGAACAGTGAGGGCATCAGATATTTATTTCTCTATTCAAAGTGAATTAAAAGGTTATTTCCAAGGCCATCACCAATCAAGACTTGTACCGTAACAACCAGGAATAATACTGATAGCCTTGCATAAATCATGGATGCCAACAACCATGGGTGGGATACTCAACGCTGCCTTCATTTTAATAAGCATCTGCATCAAGCAGTTCAGAGAACTTAAGGACACAAACACAAAGTATAACAACCTCCTAAAGCTCAGTCTGACCCAGCATTGCCAAGGATGGACACGAGCTTGCTATCATGTAATGTTCCTTGGATCCTGCCACATTGACTACTCTTTGCAGAAAACTTCCTGTTATAAAACATCTTCAACCACAAATACTTCAGGCAGTAGTCAAAGTAGACATTGAAACATATTCTATATTATTACTATAATATATACTATTATAGTAATACTATAATACCATATATAGTCAGCCATCCGTATCCACAGGTTCTGCATCCGCGGATTCAACCAACCGCGGATCGAAAATATTCAGAAAAAAATTCCACTAAGTTCCAAAAAGCAAAACTTGAATTTGCTGCGCGCCGAGCACTACACTGAATCCACGTGAATGAAGTGATGTGTAGGCATATCCTGCTGTAGCCTCCTGCCATTTCACAGATCCTCAGTCTCTCTCCAGCACTCGTTCTTTGAGCATTGTTCGCCTCGCATCTTGTTCATTCGCTACTTGTGTTGTGAGCGAGAGGAAGGAGTTTAAGGCTAGATATGTAAAGCGCTACAGCCTCAAGAACTTAAAGATCACGGGAGAATCGGGATTGGCTGATGTCGAGGCAGAATCAGCGTTCCCAGAAGAGCTACGATGGTTACGTCTGTACTGGACACGTACAGACTTTTCTTTCTTGTTATTATTCCTTAAACAATACAGTATAACAACTATTTACATAGCATTTACATTCTATTAGGTATTATAAGTAATCTAGAGATGATTTGAAGTATACGGGAGGATGTGTGTAGGTTATATGTAAAAACTACGCCATTTTATATAAGGGACTTGAGCATCCACAGATTTTGGTATCCATGGGGAGTCCTGGAACCAATCCCCCGCAGATACCAAGGGATGACTGTAATATATACATTATTACTATACAAATAGTTGACATTTTGCGCACGCACCGTAATTCCCGAGGAGACATTGGATTGTGCATAATTAGGCACCTAGCAAAGTCCAGTAAAAAGTTAAGTTTAAGCGGAACAGCCATTTTGTGAGTGGACAGTTGAGGCTTCCGCGAAGAGAGGGGAAGGCTACAAGTAGATTTTTTTCTGTTATTTATTTTTTCCTTCTTATTGCACATTTATAGCAGTGGGGATGCCAGGCAGGATGGTGGAATGCCATTCTTGCGGGATGTGGTAAGACAGAGAAACTTCCAGTGTCCCAGACTACTCCTGCAAGAAGTATATCCGGCTGTAACTTCTAGGAGTTGTAACTGGAACTGGATGAATTCTGGATCATTCAGAAGGTTGAGGGGATGATAGACATGACATACAGGGAGATAGTTACACCCAAGGTACACGACACAGGTAACTGGGAGACCATCAGGAGAGGGAAAGGGAATAGGCAGCCAGTGCAGAGTACCCCCTGTGGTCAGTCCCCTCAACACTGTTTGGAAGCTGTTTGGGGTGGGGGGGTGAGGGGAGAAATGATGTAGCAGAGGAAAGCCACAGCGGTCAGGTCTCTGGCACTGAGTCTGGCTCTGTGGCTCAGAAGGGAGGAGAAGAGGTGAGCTGCAGTCAAAGATAATTTGATGGCTAGGGGAACAGAAAGGAGGTTCTCTGGATGAGAACGAGTTTCCCAGATGGTATGTTGCCTCCTGGAAACCAGGATCAGAAAGGTCTCAGATCGAGTACACAGCATTCTTAAGTGGGAGGGTGAGCACCCAGAGGTCATGGTCCATGTTGTTACCAATGACATGATTAGGAGGGGTGATAAGGTCCTGCAAAGTGAGTTCCAGGAGTTAGGTGCTAGCTTAAAGGTCAAGACTTCCAGGGTTGCGATCTCAGGATTGCTACTCATGCCACATGCTAGTGAGGCAAGAAAAAGGAAGATGGCGCAGGAGGGAGGGCTTCAGATTTTTGGATCATTGGGCTTCCTTCCAGGGAAGGTGGGACCTGTACACAAGGAACAGTTTTCACCTGAACTGGAGGTGTACTAATATCCTAGCAGGTTTGTTTGAGAGTGCTGCATGGGGGTGGGGGGGGGGGGTGTTAAACTGAAGTTGCGGGGGGTGGGTAGGAACCAGAGCACAGAACAGATAGTAGAGTGATTATGGAGAAAGATGCTAAAGCCTACATACAAAGTCAAGATTATCAAAAGGTTGAGCATGATAGAACTAATGTTCTGAACTGCATACGTTTCAATGCAAGGAGTATTATAGGAAAGGCGGATGAGCTTAGGGCATGGAGCAGCACATGGAATTATGACAATGTAGCCATTAGTGAGACTTGGTTGCAGAAGGCGTAGGACTGGCAGCTCAGTGTTCCAGGATTCCATTGTTTTAAATGTGATAAGAGTGGAGGTACTAAAGGGGATGAATGGCATTAAAGTCAGGCTAAATGTCACAGCAATGCTTAGACAGTACAGACTGGAGAACTCGTCTAGTGAGGCTTTACACGTAGAGCCAAGGAATAAGAAAGGAATGACCATGTTATTGGTATTATATTATTGGCTACTCAACAGTTGCAGGATTTAGAGGAGCAGATTTGTGGAAAGATCGCAGACTATTGCAAGAAATAGAAGGTTGAGATACCAGGTGATTTTACATTTCCACATATTAACTGGGACTCCCGTACGATAAAAGGAGTGGATGGAAGAGTTTGTTAAATGCGCTCAGGGAAGTTTCCTTAACCAGTACATTGAAGTCCCACTAAAGAATGTAAGATACTGGATTTCCTACTAGGAAATGAGATAGGGCAGGTGACAGAAGTTTGTTTATGGGAACACTTTGCATCTAGTGATCGTATTGCCATTAGTTTCAGGGTAATTATGGAAAAGAATAGATCTGGTCCTCAGGTTGAGATTCTAAATTGGAGAAAGGCTAATTTTGATGGTATAAAAAAGGATTTGACAAGCGTGGATTGGGACAGGTAGGTTTCTGGCAAAGGTATGCTTAGAAAGTGGGAGGCCTTCAAAAGTAAAATTTTGAGAGCACAGAGTTTGTATGTTCCTATCAAAATAAAAGGCAAGGATAACAGGTTTAGGGAACCTAGTTTGATACTGAGGCCCTGGTTAAGAAAAAGGAAGTGCATAAGAAGTTTAAGTAGGAAGGAACATATGAGGTTCTTGAGGAATGCAAGAGAACACTTGAGGAAATCAGCAGGGTTAGAAGAAGGCATGCTGTTGCTCTCGCAAACAAGGTGAAGGAGAATCTAAGAGCTTCTACTGATATATTAACAGCAAAAAGATGGTAAGGGACAAAATTGGTCCTCTGAAAGATCAGAATGGTAATCTATATGTGGAGCCAAAAGAGATGGAGGAAGATCTTAAATACATTTTTTTGCATCTCTACTTACTCGGGAGAAAGACAGAGTCTATAGGAGTGAAGCAAAGCAGCAACGAGGTCATGGACCGGAGATAGAATACAGAGGAGGAGGTGTTTGCTGTGTTGAGGCAAATTAGGGTGAATGAATCCACAGGACCTGACAAGGTGTTCCCTCGGACCCAGAGGGAGGCCAGTACAGAAATTGCAGAGACCCTAGCTGAGATATTTAAACATCCTTAGCCATGGGCAAGCCACTAGAGGATTGGAGAATAGCAAATGTTGTTCATGTAGTTTAAGAAACACTCTTATGAATAAGCCAGGAAATTATAGGCCAGTAGTGGGAAAGTTATTGGAATGTATTCTAAGGGACCAGATATATTGATAATTGGATAGACAGGTACTGATCAAGGATAGTCAGCATGGCTTAGTGTGCAGTAGGTCATGTCTAACCAATCCTATAGAGTTTTTTTGAGGAAGTTACCAGGAACGTTAACGAAGGCAGTGGATGTTGTCTACATAGACTTCAGAAAGACCTTTGACAAGGTCCAGCATAACAGGTTGGTCAAGATTGTTCAGTTGCACGTCATTTAAGATGAGACAGTAAATTGGATTAGATTTGAGCTTCGCAAAAGCCTGAATGCAGGCAGATGGTTGCTTCTCTGACTGGAGGTCTGTAACTAATGGTGTGCTGCAGGGATCAGCACTGGGTCTGTTGTTGTTTGTCAGCTATAATCAATTATCTGTATATAATGTGGTTAACTAGATCAGCAAATCTGCAGATGACACCAAGTTTCAGGGTGTAAGGGACAGGGAAGAAGACCACAGTTCGCAGCACAATCTAGACAAACTGTAAAAATGGGCTGGAAAATGGCAGATGAAATTTAATACAGATAAGTGTGAGGTGTTGTACTTATAAGGGTAGGTCTTACATGGTGAGCAGTAGGTCACTGAGAAATGTGTAGATGAATCTTTACAATACAGATCCATAATTCCTTGAAAGTGGCATCATAGATAGACGGTCATAAAAAAGCTTATGGCACAATGCCCTTCATAAATTGAAGTACTGAGTAAAGGAGTTGGGATGTTATGTTGAAATTGTATAAGACATTGGTGAAACATAATTTCAAGTATTGTCTACAGTTTTGGTCACCTACCTAGAGGAAAGATGTAAATAAAACTGAGAAAATGCAGAGAAAATTTACAAGGATGTTGCCAGAACTTGAGGACTTGAGTTAGAGGGAAAGGTCAACTAGGTTAGGACTTTATTTCCTGGAACATAGAAGACTGAGAGAAGATTTGATAGAGGTATATAAAATTATGAGAGGTATAGATAGTGTAAATGCAAGCAGGCTTTTTCCACTGAGGTTGGGTGAAACAATAACTGGAGGTCATGAGTTACGGGTGAAAGGTGAAATGTTTAATGGGAACATGAGAGGGAACTTCTTCACTCAGAGAGTGATGACAGTGTAGAGAGAACTGCCAGCACAAGTGGTTTTTGCAGGCTTGATTTGAACATTTCAGAGAAATTTAGATGGATATATGGATGGGAGGCATATAGAGGCTCTGGTCTGGGCAAATTGTTGGGATGAGGCAGATTAATGGTTAGACATGGACTAGATGGGCCAAAGGGCCTGTTTCTGTGCTGTAGTGTTCTATGACTCTCTGAGCAGACCATTAAAGTCATTTGGCAAAACATCTGTGTGCAAACTCTCAAACAAGAACCACGATCTCACTTGACCAATAGTGAGGGAATCTTTTCATCAGCATTCACAGTCGGGTTCTCAGTCCCACTGCAGACTACAAATAAATTTTACTGCAGTGCAGGCAAGATCACTACCCATCTCATGAACCATGCATTCACCACAAAGAGAGTTGCAGGTCCTTGTTGAAATTTAAGCCAAGCCTCTACGTAACTCAAAAATCTGATCCACATGCTGTTCCCATGGAAGCATAATAAGACAATGATCACCTGCCATTGTAAACTCAACTGATTGAACGACTCACTTTGGTCTGCCCAAAACTTGAACTTCTAGTTTAAGAAAGTGTCCACAAATGAATGCTGCCAAATGGCACATCCCAAAGTGCAAGACCCTACCTTGAGATACGTATTAATGGCCGGTGCAGTAACCACAAAGGCTCTGAGAGGAAGAACCACAGACTATCAAAGGTATCATGGAGAAATTGCTTGAGAAGGAAGCATTTGGCACTGACTCATTGTAAGAGGATGCACCAAACTGACAGAACAGTGCACAGCAAAAAAGACATCTTTTTTTACTGTATATATCATGAATAATATACTGGGGGGGGGAGGCTTTTGTCTCTGTAGGCACTGCCAGACTTCAAGCCATTTTTCAGGTTTTGTTTTTAAAACAATGTTCAAAGTGCCAGGCAGTGTTGATTTGATATTGCAGCAGTCACTGCTTGAAGATGAAGTGCTCAGATTCCAGAACCAAAACACACAACGTTGAACAGAACTTCAGTGCAGTACTGTTAAATTATATGAACAGAGATGTAGCTTCTCAGCTGAGAACATCTTCAAATTCAAAAACTATAATATACCATTTTCTGAAAGAAAATTTAACTACTTTCCTCTGTTCCCTATTATTTATTTCAAAAACACTATTTAATTGTGCAATTTTATTACGCGAAGCTGTTGTATAGTAGATGTGCAGCATTTCAAAATGATGCAATAAGTAGGAAGTGATTTGGATATATTCAAGAACTAGATAAGGTGTTCAATCATTTATTTTGTTTAATTCAACAAAGGCTTGACTTTAGGCAATGAATTAAAAGATAAAACATTATAATCACTTAATCAGATGTTATCAGGAGGTAACATTGACCGCAATTTAACACCACAGCCTCAAATGACTGAAACTCATCAAAATGAAGCAAAGATAATGGTGACAATAAATATGCAATGCATGTCATTTACACAATTAGATTTTCAGACTAGCACTTTCAAAATTCCAAAACAAAAATCGAGGCATAAAAGCCTTTGCTGGCTGATAAATTATTCAGCCAGTGCCTCTTCTTATTAATGGCACAACTAACAAACAACAATTGCTCAAATAAAACTGCAAACATGCTTGAAAGAATGCCAATTTTAAGCACTAAATTTCAGTTTCTGTATGTCAGCAACATCCACGGAATTCTACCCGTTGCCGTGTCTCTGCAGCAGCAGCACAAAGTATGCTGATCCCAATAGAATCGTTCACTTCTCGCTGCATCATGCACTCTGTCAGAACAATCAATGCAAAATATCAGCAAAAAAGCTGCAGCATCACCCTACTTTAAAGCTGAACACCAATGAGGATCAATGCGATTCCGAAAAGATTTACTGTAGAAATATTGTTTGTCCACATACTAAATATTTTCAAGAATTCATACTTGTACATCAACACCATCAGCTCCATATCCATCCAGCAAAGATGGGGGTAATTATTTGAGTAAAAACAATCTTAAGATATCAAGAGTACATTTTTCTGCTCTTTAGGACATAACAGCAATGAAGCAGTTACAAAGTAAAACTCAATTCAATCTGGATCTTCCCTCAAGATGCAGAGGTCATGAGTAAACAAAATAATGCATCGTAAAGAACATCTTGAAACATTGTCATATTAACACAAATAAAACAATTTAACATTATGCAATTCAGAGTGAGAAAAAACTAGTTATAATGGATTTGCATGGGTCTGCAAAGGTTTTCTTTAGTGGTTATGTCAATGGTTTTGACTTGGGCTGGTGTAAATAGTCCAAATTTACAAGCACTGCAATAGGGTTAATGGTATAAACCTGAAGCTGAATAGAACCAGGAAGGAGATTTTGTTAGATCAGAATCAGATTTAATATCACCAGTACAGGTACATCATGATATTTGTTAAATTTACCACAGAAGTACAATGCAATACATAGTAATAGAGACAGGAAAATCTAATTACAGTGCATGTATATAATAGCTAAATTAAAAGAACAGTCCAAAAAAATTAAAAAGTAGTGAGGTAGTTCATGGGTTCAATGTCCATTCAGAAATCAGAGGAGAAGAAGCTGACAAGCTATTCCTGAATCATTACATGTGTGTCGTCAGGCTTTTATACCTCTTTCCGAGTAGTAATGAGAAGAGGGCATGCCCTGGGTGATGGGGGTCCTTAATGATGGATGCACTTTGTTGAGGTACTGCTCCATAAAGATATTCTGGATACTACAGAGGCCTATGATGGAGCTCATTAACTTTACAACTCACTACAGATTACTTCGATTCTGTGCAGTAGCCCCCATCCCCATACCCATACCAGAAAATGATGCAGCCAGTTAGAATACTCTCCATGGTACATCTATAGAAATTTGTGAGGGTTTTTGGTGACATACCAAATCTCCTCAAATTCCTAATGAAAAATATACATAATGAAATATTTTTGAACAACGCAAAAGCTTGCAAATCAAAATCATTACAGGGCAGCTAACATTGATCCATTGCCTTTCATGGCCACATGATATTTCAATGCAATTCTCAGCTAACTAAACAATTTTTAAGCATAGCCTCTTGTTTCTTGTTTTCATTGTTTTCTTAAGATACAGTACAATTTACAATGCCCAATTAATTTACTAACCATCGCGAGGAAACCAGAGCACCCGGAGGAAATCCCACTCAGTTACAGGAGAAACGTACAAACTCCTTACAGTCAGTGATGGGAAGTGAACCTGGGTCACTGGTACTGTAAAGCATTGTGCTAAGCAATAAGCTACCTTTGTTATAATAAATCAAAGCCATCATACCAAATCCCCATGAAGGACGATGAGGTAACAATCAATTATCAATCTCAGTATCAATTATCAATTACAGAGAGTAGGGGTGGGGGCAGAGGGAAGGGGAAAACAGGGGCAGTGGAAAAAGGAGTGGGAAATAGTGGAATAGGCTCTTTGTGTTCCTGACCATGAAGAGTTAAAAACTCACCTACCTCCAAAGCAACCAAAGATCCATCAGTACCACCTCGAGTTGCTCTCCAATCCAGACAACATCCTTGTAAATTTCCTCTGGTCTCTCTCTATAGTATTCATATCCTTCCTGTAATGAGGTGACCAGAACTGAACACAGTACACCCTATCCTCATTATATGCGTATTCGGATTATGCTGATTCCCAGTTATGCGAGGGACCTATTTCTACCGGTCTCCTTATATGCGTCCAAAACTCAGTTATCTCTTCATCTGGCAGCTCATTCCATACTCCCACCACTCTGTATGAGGAAACCCCCCCCCCCCCACCAATGTTCCCTTTAAACTTTTCCCCCTTCACCCTTAACCCATGTCTTCTGGATTTTTTCTCCCCTTGCCCCAGTGGAAAAACACACAAAATGCTGGTGGAACGCAGCAGGCCAGGCAGCATCCATAGGGAGAAGCAATGTTGACGTCAGGACGAAGGGTCTCGGCCCAAAACGTCGACATTGCTTCTCCATATAGATGCTGCCTGGTCTGCTGCGTTCCACCAGCATTTTGTGTGTCTTGCTTGAATTTCCAGCATCTGCAGATTTCCTCGTATTTGCCTCAGTGGAAAAAGCCAGCTTGCATTCACTCTATCTATACCTGTCTTAATTTTATATATCTCTATCAAATCTCCCCTCATTCTTCTACGCTCCAAGGAATAAAGTCCTAACCTATTCAACCTTTCCCTGTAACTCAGTTTCTCAAGTCCTGGAAACATCCTTGTAAACCTTCTCTGCAATCTTTCAACCTTATCAATATCCTCCCTGTAATTAGGTGACCAAAACTGCACACAATACTCCAAATCCAAGTCTAACCATGTCAATTTCAGGGCCAACAAAGCTCAATAGTGTCTTTACTTGCTTGGGAGGCTAAAGAAATTTAGAATGTCCCATTTGACACCTCTCTACCTTATCAGTCTTCAATCAATGCACCATAGAAAGCATCCTATTACTATGCATCACAGCTTAATAAAGCAACTGCTCTGCCTATGATTGCAAAGAACTGCAAAGGCTTGTGGACACAGCTCAGCACATCACAGAAACCAGCCTCCCTTTCAATGACCCTGTCTACAGTTCTCACTACCAAGAATAACCTAGCTGTTTACATACCCCAGTCATTCTCTCTTCTCTCCGCTTCCATCGGACAGCTTTTATCCAACATTTATAGACTTACTGAACAGTTCCCTAGTACATGAAGATGGGACTCTTAACCTCAAAATACATCATGTTATGACCTTGCACCTTTTTGATTACCTGCACTGCACTCTCTCTGTTTCTGTAATACTTCATTCTGCATACTTGTACTATCTCAATGTATTGTTGTAATAAAGTGGCCCGTGAATAGTATGCAGGACAAGTTTTTCACCGTACCTTGAAACTTGACAATAACAAACCAAAAGGCAGATGTTGCATGCCAAGGTGCCATGAGAAAATTTGTAAATTTGCTGATGACAGAAAGGTGGGAGGTGTTGTGGATAGTGTGCAGGGCTATCAGAGGTTACAACGGAACATTGATAGGATACAAAACTGGGCTGAGAAGTGGCAGATGGAGTTCAACCCAGATAAGTGTGAAGTGGTTCATTTTGGTAGGTCAAATATGATGGCAGAATATAGCATTAATGGTAAGACTCTTGGCAGTGTGAAGGATCAGAGGGGTCTTGGGGTCCGAGTCCATAGGACACTCAAAGCTGCTACGCAGGTTGACTCTGGGTTAAAAAGGCATACAGTGCATTGGCCTTCATCAATCGGGGGATCGAGTTTAAGAGCCGAGAGGTAATGTTACAGCTATTTAGGACCCTGGTCAGACCCCATTTGGAGTACTGTGCTCAGTTCTGGTTGTCTCACTAAAGGAAGGACGTGGAAACCATGGAAAGATGAGGAGGAGATTTACAAGAATGTTGCCTGGATTGGGGAGTATACCTTAAGAGACTAGGTTGAGTGAACTCAGCCTTTTCTCCTTGGTGTGACAGAGGATGAGGTGACCTGATAAAGATGCACAAGATAATGAGAGGCGTTGATCATGTGGATAGCCAGAGGCTTTTCCCCAGGGTTGCAGTGGCTAGCACAAGAGGGCATTGTTTTAAGGTGCTTGGAAGTAGGTATAGAGGAGATGTCAGGGGTGTTTTTTTTTATGTAGAGAGTGGTGAGTGCCTGGAATGGGCTGCCAGCGGCGGTGGATGAGGCGGAAATGATAGGGTCTTTTAAGAGACTCCTGCATGGCTATGTGGAGCCTAGAAAAATAGAGAGCTATGTTTAAAGGCTAGGTAGTTCTAAGGTAGGGACATGTTCAGCACAGCTTTGCAATACTAAAGGCAAGAAGGAAGGGATGAAAGATGTGGCCTATTGGAAATAGTAAAAATGAGAATGATCATTGAATGTGCAAGCTGCATGGTCCAAGGAAAGGACTAGAGCAAACCCATCTTTGTTCTATCTGCAGTTGAGAAAATGAGTACAGAGGTCAGAAAACAAAGACTCATCAACTGTGCCAGAGGAAGTCACTGCTAAAGAAAAAGAAAAATGTCAGCCTCTGGAACCGGTGAGGGAAGACTCAGAGTAGGTAGAACACAAGCAGAGAAAATGGGAAATAGAACAGAGTCTTTACAGGTTGCAAGCAGGTGAAGAAATTGTGATATCCGCTGGATACACTGAGCTTCAACAACACTGTTCAGGCATAAGCATCTTACTGTGTAGCAGTACATTGCAATACATTAAAAAAACTGAATTACAGAACAAAATATGTTAAAATAAAGAGTGCAAAAAGAGAACAAATAGTAAGATAATGCGCATGGAGCATTCAGAAATCTGGTGGTAGAGAGGAGGAAGCTGTTCCTAAAACAATGAGTGCGCATCTTCAGGCTCCTGTACCTCCACCCTAATGGTAATAGAGGTCCTGGATGGTAAGCGTCCTCACCACCTTTTGATAATGTTCTTGATGGCTTGTGGTCATGATGGGAGTTAGTTGAGTCTACAACCATATAACCTGAAACAACTTGTTTTGATCCTATGCATTGGAGCCTCCATGCCAGGTAGTGTTGCAACTAGTCAGAATGTTCTCCACAATACATCTGTAGATTCTAGCAAGCTTCTTCGATGACTACCAAATCTCCTCAAACTCCTAATAAGTACAGCCACTGGCTTGACCTTTTCCCAACATATTAATAAACCAGGTGACATGAATTATGCAATGATTCTTTGCTGCAAAACAACATCCTATCTGTTACTGTCATTGGACAATCATTAACTGAAATTTAAATAACCCACGACATTACTAGATCAGGGATCCAAAATAGCAATGGCTGTTCCTTAACTTAGCAAGCAAACAATTCAAATATCTGATTTCAGTAAAACTTGCAAACATCTTTCATTTTTAACATTTTGACAATTTGCACAGATCTTATCTCAGAGTTACAGCGCTTTAACAACAAATCTGGAATGTTTCTTAGATTATTGTCCCACATACAAAAGCTAAAAGTTCCATAATTATTTTTGTTGGTCACTGATATTTTATGAATGATGTGGTATATATTCAGATATAAATTTGTTACTGGCAATATGTGCAAGACCAAATCACATTGCTCTCTTTAGTCATAATGAAATTATATTCAACCTATTAAGAGCTAAAGTGCTTTAGTTTGCATTCTGTAGGAGTAGGATATTCACAGTTTTCAAAACTATCAACATTTTCAAAGTAAATTTATTAACGAACTATATACATGTCACCACTCATGTCACCATGGGGTTTTCGTACTCTGATATTTATTTTCTTCTGGGCATTCACAGTAAATAGAAAAAAAATCAAGAGAATCAATGAAAACCCCACACAACCAATGTGCAAAAATCAAACTGCAAATACAAAGTAGAGAAAAAAATTGTAATTATTAAGTAAAAATACCAAGAACATGAGTTGAAGAATCCTTGAAGGTGGGTTCATAAAGCACCATTATTCATTCCAGATACAATATGGCATACAATATTTTAAATAACACACAAAATGTTGGAAGACCTCAGCAGGTGAAGCAGCATCTATAGAAACGAATAAACAGTCAATGTTTCACGCCGAGACCCTTCTTCAGGACTGGAAAAGAAGGGAGAAGAAGCCAGAATAAAAAGATGGGGGGGTGGGGAAGGAGGGGAATAGCAAGAAGGTAATAGGTGAAATCAGGTGGGAAGGAAAAGTAAATGGCTGGAAAGCAAGGAAGCTGATAGGAGAGGAGAGGGGACCATAGAAGAAAGGGGCCCCAAGGGGAGGTGATGGGCAGGTGAGAAGAGGTAAGAGGCCAGAGTGGAGAATAGAAGGGGGAAGAGATAATTTTTTAACTAGAAGGAGAAATTGCTATTCATGCTATCAGATTGGAGGCTACGCAGACAGAATATAAGGTTTTACTCCTCCACCCTGAGCGTGGCCTCATCGTGGCATGAAAAGGCCATGGACCGAAAAGTCAGAACAGGAATCGAAATTAAAACATTTGGTCATCAGAAGTTCCATTTTTGATGGAAGGAGCTTGTCAAAGCAGTCTCTCAATTTATGACGGATCTCACTAATATACAGGAAGCTTCATCAGCAGCACTGGATATAATGGACAACCCCAGCAGATTCACAAATTAAGTGTTGCCTCACCTGGAAAGTCTGTTTGGAACCCTGAATTGAGATGAGGAAGGAGGTGTAGCACTTTGGCCACTTGCAGGGATAAATGTTGAGAGGGAGATTAATGGGGAGGGACAAATGGATGTGGGAACCACGAAGGGAGTGATCTCTGTGAAAAGCTGGGGGGGGGGGGTTAAGAATACAACTGGTTGTAGGATCCCATTGGAGATTGTGGATTATAATACATATACTTTTAATATAAAATGTTGCAATCTAAACACTTAGGTCAATACTTCAGTTATCAGCAAAAATCCTCATATTTATCACATGAAGGCTAGGATAACTCTGATCACAAAACTGCCATTTGACCAGGCTGCTTAATAAAACTGTAAGGTCAGGTGTATGTAATGTACAGTTCGATAATCAGCAGGAAATTGGTGTAAAGTTATTTGTCAACAAATGTTAATTGTGTAAAGGCCAGCTTTTGATGGACAAGCTTCTCTGCATTTAACTGAATGTGCACTAAACAGGTGCCATAACATCAAGTAAAAATTGACCATTTAGCTAACCCATGACACGACCAGCTCAGGGTTCTACAACAATAAATAGAAATGTCTATTTATTAGAGAGTCAGCATTCTTGGCCTGTACAGTCAGCAATGTCATAAGAGATAATGGCTGTGCTTTGGCATTCTCAGTTCTGAGAAAGGTCAATAAAATGCAAGGCTATATGGTCTCATTTGGAGAAATGTTACATTCTTATAAAGCTGGTCCTTTGTGAGTCAGCTGTGGAGACTGCCATGTCTGAAAGTCACATTACAAAAGGAGTCTGTTCAACCACCAGCATTCTTTCAGGATCACATCAAGATATGCAAACCTCACATAAAATCACCAGCATTACAAAGCACCCTCAAGGAATGCATACACTGCCATCTTCAAAGACAATACTGTTTTGATTAGTTGCCTTTTAGTAATAATTTAGGTTCCTGCCTCTCATGATCCTTTCCATCAGTCTCCCTTAATTCCTTGTTAAAAGGGTTACTTTACACAACAAAACCTTAAAACAAGTCATGGGGTGTAGCTGTTTACTTTACACAAATTCAGCACATTCATAATAGAAGACTGACATTCATTCAATGAGCACACAGGCAGTTAATCAAAACAGTTCAACAAATTTCCCTTTTGGTATAAAGTTTCAGCACTGTAGATTTAAAGTGAACCTGTTGCAAGTCAAGGATTCAAATAATGATCTGTCAGCAACCTCACAGACTATTGCCCATACATTTTAATTTCGAACAGACAGATAAATCTTTGAGTGACACGGTCATCACAATCTGCATCTGCAAGCTGTTCCCATTATCTCCACCCTCACGCCAATAAAAATGAGTATTATTTGTCCATAATCAAAGTACACTCATGCTGCAATTACTTTGCAACAGCCAGAGTAAATTTCAAATGCCCCAGCATATTAAAACATAAACATGCACCTTATAAAGAACAAATTCAAGATTGTTTAATGTCATATCCTGTACACAAGTGTAAGGGAGAACAAAAAAAATTGTTAACCCTGGATGCGATGCAATGAAACAAAACACAAAAGAACATAATAATAATTAAAAACAACACAATAAATATATATAAATAGGTTGACTGTGCACCTTATACAGTGACTGATAATAAAGTAGTGGAGGAATTAGTGGGTGGAAGTGTTGATCAATCTTACTGCTTGGGGAAAGTAATTGCTTTTGAGTCTGGTGGTCCTGGCGTGGATGCTAAGCAGTCTCCTCCCTGATGGGAGTGGGACAAACAATCCATAAGCTGGGTGAGTGCAATCCTTCATGATGTTACTGGCCATTTTCCAGCACTTTTATTTATCTACATCCTTGATGGCAGGCAGACTGGTGCCGGTGATGCACTGGGCCATTTTGACTACCCGTTATGCAACACTCCTGTTTGCTGCAAAGCAGTTTCTGTACCAAGCAGTGATGCAGCTTGTCAGGATAGTCTCCACTATGCATCTGAAGAATGTTTTCAACACCATCTTTGGAAATAAAAGCTGGATCGATATAAAACTGTTATAAGCATGTACAAAGGGCATCCTGGTGTACACCCAATTAAACAACACTAAAGATACACAATAACTATTCGAAACATGAGCAAACACACATAAACTATTACCAAGGAAATACCTCACAACTGATGACTATGGAATTACAACTTAGTTCTTGATGACTTGGAAAGAAGTCATAAAAATAGTAACCATTAAGTAGTATCTGTGAAAGGAACACTATCTTATCACAACTTTGCTGGATGATGGATAACATTTGCAACCAATTATTTTTCTGCAACACTTATACCCATCCTTTTCCAGAGGCTATAATTTTTTAAATATAAATACAGGTCGAGTACTCCTTATTCAAAATTACAAAATTTGAAATTTTTTTGAGTGCTGACAGGTTTCTGCACACCACAGACAATTTTGAGAAGTGACCTCACATATGTAATGCAAATAAGTTCATGAAAAATAGAAAAGCACTACATATGGTGAAGAATGAAGATCTTGATTGTGTACTGAAAAAATGGATTCATCAATGTCGGTGTGAACATATGCTGCTGAATGGTATGCTAATCATGAAACAAGCAAAAACCTATCCACGATGAACTGAAAATTGAAGGTAACTAAATATTCAACAGGCCGGTTGCAGAAATTTAAAAGGCACGGCATTAAATTTTTGAAATTTTCTGGTGATAATGTGTCTGCAGATCACAAAGCAGCAGAAATATTCATTGATAAATTTACCAAGAACTGAATGGCTACATCAGTACATGTATGATGAACAAGTGAAAGACAAAGAGTGCTTACCAATAAAGTTCAAAGTAAATTTTATTATCAGAGTATATATATGTCACCACATAAAACCCTGAGATTCTTTTTCTTGTAGGCATACTCAGCAAACCTACAGGATAGTAACTATAACAAGATCAATGAAGATCAAGTAGAGCATAGAAGACAACAAACTGTAGAAATGCAAACATAATTAAATAAGAATAAATAACAAGAATATGAAATAACAACAGAAGGAGTCCTTAAAGTGAGATCGTTGGTTGTGGCAACATCTTAACAGAAGAGCGTAATTATCCCTTTTTGTTTAAGAACCTAATAGCTGAGTGGTAGTAACTGTTCTTGAAGCTGGTGGTATAAGTCCTGAGGCTGGCATACCTTCTACCTGACGGCAGCAGCAAGAAAAGAGCATGGCCTGGGCGTTGAGGATCTTTGATGATGGATGCCACCTTCCTATAACAGCATTTTATGTAGTTGTGCTCAATGGCTGGGAGGGCTTGACAACCTGTGATGTACTGAACCAAATCGTCTACCTTTAGTAGGATTTTCCATTCAAAGGATTGGTATTCCCATACCAGACTATGAAGCAGCCAGTCAATACACTGTCCACCATACACCTATAGAACTTCGTCAAATTTTTTTGGTGTCATGCCAGATCTCTGCAGACACCTAAGGAAATAGAGGCACTGTTGAGCTTTCTTTGCAATTACATATATATGCATAAATTCAAAGTCAGATATGATAGTGATCCCAAGCTATGTCATCATATATTCCAAAATCCAAAAAAATTCAATCCAAAGCACTTCCTGCCCCAAGCATTTTGGATAAGGGGTATTCAATTTGTACTTAATAGCTTTCTTTTCACCCCCTCATCGGGTCTATTCAAATAGAATTACTTTGCTATGCACTTGAAATAGCTTTGGATCACACAAGTTCAAAAACCCTGACAAGGTTTGGCAGCCTTGTAATTAGCAATGAAACACCGTTCATGTTGACCATCCACCAAATAAGTACATTACAAACTGCAAAATTTACCAGACTATTTGCTCATCAAATTAAGAAGATAGAATGACATCTCTAAACTGGTCAAAAATTAAAAAGGTCAAATCCCAAGCATGAAACCGTTTCTGCTAGCTGTCTGCAAAATGTTGTTTCTCCAATGCCAAGTACCTCCCAGTGTAACTGGATACTGAACTTCCTCATCTGCGGATCTCTATGAAGATCGGTAACAAGGTCCCCTCCTCACCAACCATCAATACAGGTACGCCTCAACATTGCTTCCTTGGCCCTTGCGGTACTCTCGAAATAAATGACTCTGCAGCTAAGCAATGCTCCAATGCCATCTCTGACAGCAGTAATGTTTTTGGATGCATAACAGGTGGTAATGAGTCAATTTACTGGGGAAAAATAAATAGGTCACCTAATTGAATGAAGCTGCAAAAACAATCTCTCACTCAACATCAGCTAAACTTCCTCTGTGCACTCAAATTTGTTTAGTCCATCTCTTAACATCTCTCTCCCCTTTCTCAATCTGCCTCTATAGCTGGAAACAAATTATCCACCATTATCTTTTACAAATCTACTGACTCTCAAAGTTATCTTGACTATACAACTTCCCACAATGTCACTTCCACCCCCACAAATCTCTATATGCACCAAATCATTCTCTGTAACTTCCGCCATTTCCAGTGAGATCCTACCAAAAAGCACATCTTTGCCTCCCCCCCCCCCCCCACCCCTGCTTTCTATCGGGATTGCTAGGTACATGACTTCTTTGTCCACTCATCTCCCTCCTGACACTTATTGCTGCAAGCATGACAAGTGCTACACTTGCCCCTACACCACCTCACTCACCACTGTTCAGGGCCTCAAACTGTACTTCCAGGTGAGATGACAAATTATCTGAAAGTCTGTGGGTGTCATCTATCATATCCAGTGCTCCTGGTACAGCCTCCTTTACATCATTAAGACCTGACTAAGATTGAGCAACTTTGCTCTATCAACCACAAAAGGTAGGATCTTCAGGTTACCACCCTTTACAATTCAACCTCCCATTCCCATTCCAACATATCTGCCCATGGCTTTCTCAGCTGTTATGAGGAGACCAAACTCAGGTTGGAGGAGTAATACCTCATACTCTATCTTTGTAGCCTCCAACCTGATGGCACAAACATCAATTTCTCTAACTTCCTTTAATTACTCCTCCCTTATCTCCTTTTCCATTTCCCATTCTGCCTCCTCTCTCACCTCTTCTCTTTTCCTCAACTGCCCATCACTTCCCTCTGGCTCTCCCCCTTATTCCCTTTCTTCCATAATCCACTGTCCTCTCCTATAAGATTGCTTCTTCAGCTTTTTACCTCTTCCACCTATCACTTCCTACCTTCATACTTCATCTCCCCTTCCCCACTCATCCACCTTCCCCCTCTCCTGGTCTCATCCACCATCTACCAGATTGTATTCCTTCTCCTCACCACCACTTCTTATTCTGGCTTCTTCTTCTTTCCTTTCCTCGAGACGAAAGGTCTCAGTTCTAAATTGTTTATTCCTTTCCAAAGACACTGCCTGACTTGCTGAGTTCCCCAGCATTTTGTGTGTGTTGCTAAAGACCTGATTGTTGTCTTCAGGAAGGGTAAGGACAGCAAATATACACCTGTCTATATGAGTGTGAAGAAAACAAGAAGACTTTCATATTAACACTTCCTAATTTCACAATGAAAAACAATTGTTGATTTTAAATGATATTTTTGGGAAAATATAACTTTGATGTTTTAGAAAACACTGCCAAAATATGAAGTCAAGTATGGTTGAATAATTCAATTGTCTGGCTACTAAAATTCATTACTTTGATGATCACAAAAGGTTTTGGTTGAGGAAGGCCTATATACCAAAAGTGCCAATTATTTTGTTGAAGTTCATACATCACAATCTTTTATGAAACAGTCTTTGTTCTTGTTGAGCTACTGAAATTTAACTGTGCAGAACAAGTCATTCACATTCATGATGCATGACACAGTACACAAATAATAGGAGATGGGAAAAAGAAGAATTTAACAAGTCCTAATGTACACATTCAAGTACAATAGTGGTCGCCAACTCGTCGATCGTGATTGACTGGTCAATCTTTGAGATTTTCCCAGTAGATCTCAAAAGAAAAAGAAAATTAAATACACATATACTGTTGAGAGTGTTTCCAGGTTGCAGGGCTTTAGTTCCGTTCTTTCTGCCCAGTGAGGATGCATGTAGCTCCCCCGCACTACTCAGTGTACTTCAGCGGTCCCCAATCACCGGGCCGCGAGGAAACGATGTAAGTCAGCTGCACCTTCCCTCATTCCCTGTCACGCCCACTGTTGAACCCATGCGAGGTCATCAGTCGCCTAAACGCAGTAACACCCTCGCACGGCCGGCAGGAAGTGCCGTTGCTACCGGCCTGGACCATGGAGTGTGGACAGATGGACGCCGCCTCTAAACCTGTTCAGCACACTGAATGTTCGTGGGGAACCCAGTGCTAAAATATTTGCAGTCGATCTAATTCAGGCTCGGGGTTTCATAAGCAGCAGAGCAGCTACCGCGCTGCGCTCTACTGAAACAAAATTTTGTCAGCCAGTAAATCGGGGGGGGGGGGGGGGGGGGGGTGGCGGGTGCGCGTCCTAACGCTCTCCTCACTCGGTCGGTCACTCTCTCTGGACTACGACTGCTGTGGTCCCAGCACAGGGACCTCCGGCCCTGACTTTGTCCTCTCACCCGACCCACAACCAGCCGCACCTGGCCAAGACGTCTGGCGGCGGGCGGGAGTCTGGAGTTCGGGCCCGGAGGCTGTCTAATGAGCCAATGAAGCCCTCAAAACTGTTTCGGCACCTTCAGTCCAAACACCCTGCACTTAAAGATGAACCTGTTGAGCTTTTTTTCCAGCAGAAAAAACGCGAGCAGCGCGGGACAGGAGCTAAGTGTCGAGAGCCACGAAAACTAAACTGCAAAATAGACTGGACATAAGGAACCTGCTTCAAGTATCGCTGTATTCCCATCGTGTTTACCTCCCACCCCCACCGTCGGCCAGTCCGCAAGAATATTATCAATATTAAACCGGTCTGCGGTGCAAAAAAGGGTGAATACTCATGATGTTTATACATTATTTCTACTTCCGGGTTGTGGGGTTTTACTTCCTTTTTTTTCCCCTGCCCCGGCATGCAACTAATCAATCTGGAGTCGATCTTGCCTTTCACTAGGCTGAGGTAGGGGATCTTGGGCTTAAAAAGGTTGGTGACCACTAAAGTACAAGAACCAGTGGGGTAAAATGAAAAACTTGATAGAAAAATACTTAAGCTGCAATTTGTGCTTATATCAATGCTGCCTCAAATGGTAGTCATGTTGGTTTAATTATGAAGCTAGATGTTGTTAAATTATATTTTTGATTTACATAAACAAAAACTTATTAGCATATAGTTACAAATTATTGTGTTCTTTTATTGGATATCCACTAAAGTGATGATTAAAACATGTTCAAAATGCCTTGCATCAGCATTGTGCAATCATTTAACAGAGTAGGGAACTGTCATCTTTGTCAACCCAGCCCAGACAAATGAACCACTCCAAACTATAAAGTCACAACTCCAACAAATAATGAACAGCTTCAGCAGAACAAATCAAAACAAAGGATAAGCTGTACCCTACCAACTTCCAAATGCTAATAAAAAAGATTCTAACATACCATGTTACGCAGGTCAAAATTTTTGGCTATCATTACCAACATTACTTTCATCAGGAAGTATCATTAGCTCTGCAAACTGATAAAAAAAAACAGAGCATCTGCCAGGCCGCCTCTCACCAGGGAACTAACAGGAATGTGTATGTTTGGAAAACTGGGACACTGACAGCATATGATAAAAGTATACCAGGATTACCAATGAAAAGGTTGCTGCCACCACTTCCTGGTCAAATATGAGAGCATGGGTGGCAAAGGAAACTCAAGTGAGAAAGCTTAAGCACAACAAATATGCCCTTTTAAGGAAAAAAAATACTTTTTTTTAAATGGATAAATGAAGATGAGCTTATTTGAGGCCAAATGTAGCCTCGATATCAAACCTGTTAAAAGGAGCAACTGAGCCTCAACAGTCAACTTACCCACTTGACAGCTGAATGGCACGGGAAGTAAATCACAGAAGACACACTGAGTGAGCTACACCATAGTATGTGTGAACTCTCAACCTATGCAATCATCTCGACTAGATTCAATCATCTAAAAGGATCACCAGAATACTCCACTCTTTTTAATCACTGCATCCGTGTGTCTATAAGAGTATCTAAAATTACCCTAAAGTACAGTCAGCCTTCCTTATCCATGGGGGATTGGTTCTGTGACCCCCCCCCCCCCCGCAGATACCAAAAAACATGGATGCTCAAGTCCCTTATATAAAATGGCGAAGTATTTGTATATAACCTACACACATCCTCCCGTATACTTTAAATCATCTCTAGATTACTTATAATACCTAATACAATGCAAATGCTATGTAAATAGTTGTTATAATGTATTGTTTAGAGAATAAAGACAAGAAAAAAAAGTCTGTACATGTTCAGTACAGACACAACCATCGTAGCTCTTCTGGGAATGCTGACGCCACCTCAGCATCAGCCAATCCCAATTCTCCCATGATCTTTAAGTTTTTGAGGCTGTAGCACTTTACATAGCTAGCCAGCCATCCCTTACCAACTTTAAACTCCTTCCTCTCGCTCACAGCACAAGTAGCGAACGAATGAGACACGAGGCGAACAATACTCAAACAACGAGTGATACTTCTAGATTACAGTATTTATAATACCTAGTATAATGGAAATGCTATGTAAATAGTTGTTACACTGTATTGTTTAGGGAATAAGGACACTTTGGAGGAGGCTCAATAATACTAAATTCAGGATCTGTGGAGGTTGAGGGCTGAGGACCACTTCGGCAAGCGACATGCCACTTTCCAAAAGATCTAAGATTTCTACTTTCTTGGCAAGAGATAGCACTTTACGCTCCCTCTTAGCCTTTGAGAAATTGCTTTGACCACTTAATTGCTTTTTAGGCGTCTTTTTTTTACAGAAACAAAGTAGGAACCAAATGAGACACAAGGCAATCAACGCTCAAAACGATGAGTGCTGGAGAGAGAACTTCTGGATTTTCCCGATCCGCGGTTGGTTGAATCTGTGCATGCAGAACCCACGGATAAAGAGGGCTGACTGTATCCGCTCTACCACCACTCTAGGCAGTACATTCCACACACTCACCACTCCCTGTGTAAAAAGCATTCCTCTGACATTTCCCCCACCAAATATACTTCCCTTTAATCACCGAGTATGGCCCCCCTTGAATTAGCCACTTGTGCCCTGGAAGAAGGTCTCTAGCTGTCCATTACCTGTATCTTATCATCTTGTGCACCTTTATCAAGTCACTCCACATCCTAAAGAAGACTGTCTATGACAACTTGTATGCTTTATAAGTCAGAATTTTCCCAGTTGTGAAGAATTAGCAAATTTAATTCCAAACAAATTAGAGTAGATTTCTCTTTGCCCCCACCCCCTGCTTCCCAACTCATTCTACCCTCCAACTACTCACTGGCCACTGTAGAACTATATTCATTATGAATTCTAATCTTGCAGATGATCTTCAGTGTATTACAAACAATTTAAATACACAGATAAATATATAAAAAAACATTTCAAAACGTTCTTACCTAGGGGGCACAAAAAAAACATCTACACTGTCTCGTGCAGTCTTTGATTTTTAAAGCTCTCACGGTAACCCAGATCCTACAGAAATCTTGCAGTACTGAAATTATCTCTACACCTACTATCACTTTCGAGGTGAGAAATGTTTAACCAAGAATTGTGACAAATGAAGTAATTGAGCTTTACACATCTATTCCCCCATCAAGAAGGTCTTAAGGCTCTCTACTTCTTTCTTCACAACAGACCCAAACAATTCCCCTCCATCACCACCATACTTTGTCTGGTGGAACTGGTCCTCACTCTAAACAGTTTCTCTTATGGCTCCATCCACTTTCTCCACAGTCAAGGTGTAATCATGACCTCACGTGCCCCAGCTTTGCCTACTTTTTCATTGGATATGTGGAACAATCCATGTTCCATGCCTTCGCTGGTAATGCTCCCCAGCTCTTTCTGTGCTACATTAATAGCTGCATTGATGCTGCTTAGTGCACCCACACTGAGCTTGTCAATTTCATCAAATTTGTCTCTAACTTTTCACCTGCCCTTAAGTATACTCAGTTTATTTCTGACAACTCTCTCCTCTTTCTCAATCTCTCTGTCTCCATCTCTGGAGACAAACAGACCACTGATATATTTAAAAACCCACTGATTACCTCCTCCCATATTGTCTCCTGCAAAAATGCCATTCTTGTTTCTTAGTTCCTTTGTCTCCATCGCATCTGTTCCCAGGATGAGGCTTTCCTTTCCAGGACATGTCCTTCTTCAAAGAATGGGGTAATCCTTCTTCTACCAGTGATGCTCCCCTCAATCAATTCTCCTCCATTTCAGAAACATCTGCACTCACCCCCACTCTGCCTTAACAGTGATAGAGTTTCTCTTGTTCTTACCCATCTCCCCATGAGCCTCTGCATCCAACACATCACTCTCCACAACTTCAACGGAACTTGACCACCAAACACATTTTACCTCCCCCACCCACCCTCACTTTCCACAGGGATCGCTTCCCCCATGATTCCCTTGTCCAGTCCATCCCTCCCCTCTAATCTCCTTCTGGGCACTTAACCCTGCAAGCGCCAAGAATACTACACCTGCCCATTTACCTTTCCCCTCAGCTCCATCCAGGGCCTCAAGCAGTCCTCCCAGGTGAGGCAACCCTTCACCCGCAAATCTGTTGGGGTGCTTCTGATGTGGCCTCCTCCACATTGGTGAGACCCAATGCTTTGTTGAGCACCTCAGCTCTATCCGCAAAAAGTGAAATTTCCCAGTGGGCAACCATTTCAATTCCTATCCCTATTCCCATTCCACATGTATAGTTTCCTCTTCCACCACAATGAGGCCACTCTCAGACTTAAAGAACAACATCTCATATTCTGTCTAGGTAGCCTCCAACCTGATGGCATGAACATTGGTTTCACCATCTTCCAGCATTTTCTCCTTCCCTCTTCTTCATTTCCCCACTCTGGCCTTTTACCTCTTCTCCTCACCTACCTATCATCTCCTCCTGGTGTTTCTCATCCTTCCCTTTCTCCCATGGTCCACTCTCCTCTCCAATCAAATTCCTTCTCCTCCAGTCCTTTGACTTTTCCACATCACCTCCCAGCTTCTCACTTCATTCCTCCCTTCCTCACTCAGCTGGCCTCACTTATTACCTTGTAGTCCTGATGAAGAGTGTTGGCCCAAAATATTGACTGCTTATTCATTTCAATTGATGCTGCCTGACCTGCTGAGTTCCTCCAGCATTTTCTGTGTGTTGCATTGAGCTATTTATTACCAGCACTGTAGTCTAGATGTAGCAAACAGAGAATTTGAAAACTTAAAGGCAGCTTTAAGGTAAAGCTCCCAATCAAAAAATGCACAAAAGTCACAAAAGGAAGAATGCTGAGTTATTCAGTCAGGACTTAAGTTTTACAGGTCAATATAAATGGACATGAGAATAGGAATTTTAAAACACACACAAAATACTAGAACTCAGCAAGTCAGGGAACATCTATGGAAATGAATAAACAGTCTACGTTTTGGGCCAAGACCCCTATCAGGACTGGCCGAAGCCAGAATAAGGTCATGGCGAGAGGGGAAAGGGGAAAGGGTACAAGCTGGCAGGTGAGAGGTGAGTAACACACACAAAATGCTGGCATAACTCAGCAAGTCAAGAAGCATCTATGGAAATTAATGAACAATGGAACATAATGAACATTTTTCCACTATCAGCAGAATCTTGAATTGGTGATAGGTGAGACCAGATGAGGGGGAATGTGGGTGGTTAGGGTGGAAGGATGAAGTAAGAAGTTAGGAAGTGACAGGTGGAAGAGGTAAAGGGCTGAAGAAGGGATATAATAAAAGAGGACAGTGGATCCTCTCCTACAAAAGGAGGAGGGGGACCAGAGGAAGGCAATGGACATGTGAGGAGAAGAAGTAGGATGGGAATGGAAGAGAGAAGGGGTCAGAAATTACCAGCAGTTAGAGAAATTATGTTCATGCCATCAGGTTGGAGGCTACCCAGACAGAATACGACATGGTGTTCCTCCAACCTGAATTTGGTCTCATTATGGCAATAGAGGCGGCCACAGACAGGCCCGTCAATATAGGAATGGCAAGTTGAAGTGAAATGGGTAGCCATTGGGAACTCCTTCCTGTATCAATATGCATTCATCCATCTCTCATGATAACTAGCATGTATTGATTACAGCTCACCAGCTCAAAGATTTTAAAATTCCTAAACACAAGAGATTCTGCAGATGCTGGTCATCTTAAGCAACACACAAAATGCTGCAGAAACTCAGCAAGTCAGACAGCATCAAAGGAGGTGAAAAAAGTCGACATTTCAAGCTAAGACCCTCTATCAGGGCTGGAAACAAAGCGGGGGGGGGGGGGTAAAAACCAGAATAAGGTGGTAGGCAGGGAAGGATTACAAGTTGGCAGGTGATAGGTGAAACCAGGCGAGGGGGAATGTGAATGGTAGGGTGAGAGTATGAAGAAATTAGGAGGCGATAGGTAGTGGAGGAGGAATCTAATGAGAGAGGACAGCAGACCATGGTAGAAAAGGGAGGAGGAGAACCAGACAGAGACAAAGCACAGATTACATGGGATGAGAGGGTAACCAGAATAGGAACAGAAAGAAGAGAAGTGGGGCGGGGGTTGTGGGTGGAATTCCCAGAAGACAGAGAAATCAGGTTCATGCCATCAGGCTGGAGGCTACCCAGAGAGAACATGAAGTGTTCTGAGTTTGGTCTCATCAAGCAGTAAAGGAGGCAATGGACAGAAATGTCCATGTGGAAATGGGACATCAAACTGAGATGGGCAACCATCGACAATAAAGGTGCTTGATGAAGGTCCCCCAATCAAAGTTCTAACAGCTACTGAGAAAGTGTAGTGCTGGTAAACAATTACATGAAACATCACAAGTCTATGGATTTGGAAGGTAACACATTCAATGATATACATAAATCAGGGACAATGCTAAGTCCTTTTAAGAAAATATAGTAGCATTTATTAAGAGTAGTGGGTGAATTTGAAAGCAAGGGAACAGTTTACAGCAATACCAAACATAAGGACCAGAAAATTGTACATTCAACAGTTTAAATAGAAATTAATCAACAAAAGTGCAGCTCATGGACATGATGAGTATAGAGGACAATGTGGGTTTTAAAAAGAAAAATCACATCAAGTGTGGGTGATAGGCAAAGGCATAGCAAAGGCATTTTCTCAATCCGAATGACAAAGTTCATCACATTCCTTTTAATCTACTATTTTGTTAATCATTTACATCTTACCTACAGTCTGTGGTATGTATGGAGCCAGCAGTTTGGCCTTTTTCTTTTCATAGCCCTTCTGAGTGATATCACCTGAATGGAAAAAAAGAACAAGTTTTAATCTTTCATTATTTGGTAAATGTGTATACAATACAAAGATAAAACTTTTCCAAGCCTATCCCCAGTTGTTATGCAGTATCAATAATGAAAATAATATAGAAGGATTTATGCTGCTGAGTTAAAAGGAACCTTAACATTCCAAGCAATAGTAAACAATTTTATCTGTGAAACTGTCACAGGAAATAATTCAACTAATGACCATCTTGATTGCATTGAACAACAAAGATTTTGCTTCCTGAATACTCTTGGGTGTATCTTATGAATTTGGGCCACTGATCATGAAAATAGCCATGAAATTTCCCTTTCATGTATTTTTTTTTTGAAGTCGCCTATATTTGTTATTTTGGTTCATAATTAAAGTCCATTAAAATATAGCCCACAATTTAAGCTGAAAAGTTTTCCATCTTGTCCAGGCATGCTAAGGAAGGGTGGATTCCGCATGGCCGGACAGGTTTTAGAAAGGCTATAAAAGCATCAACCACACACCGTTCTATGCATTGGGTTTACATCACGTTGATGAGCATGCTCTATGCGCATAGCACACTGTGTGTACTCATTATGATAAAGTAATTGTACTTTTGGGAGCATTTGTGACAAATATACACTTAAATCTCAAAGACAGAGCTCAACTCCTCTTATTAAGAAAGCCTGTGAGTTCTAAAATTGGCCTGAGCTCCTCACATTTGTTGCGCAACATGCATTGTCGTTCTTAGAGCTTGGCTCAGAGGTACTCAGTAGTCAGTGTTATTATGCTATTTGCAGTGCCAATGACAGGGCTAGAGCGGAAGAATCATGTTGGCATTCATAGCAAAAGGATTTGAGTACAGGAGCAGGGAGGTTCTACTGCACCTAGAGTATTGTGTGCAGTTTTGGTCCCCTAATCTGAGGAAAGACATTCTTGCCATAGAGGGAATACAAAGAAGGTTCACCAGATTGATTCCTGGGATGGCAGGACTTTCATATGAAGAAAGCCTGGATCGACTAGGCTTATACTCACTAGAATTTAGAAGATTGAGGGGGGATCTTATTGAAACGTATAAAATTCTAAAGGGATTGGACAGGCTAGATGCAGGAAGATTGTTTCCGATGTTGGGGAAGTCCAGAACAAGGGGTCACAGTTTAAGGATAAAGGGGAAGCCTTTTAGGACCGAGATGAGGAAAAACTTCTTCACACAGAGAGTGGTGAATCTGTGGAATTCTCTGCCACAAGAAACAGTTGAGACCAGTTCATTTGGCTATATTTAAGAGGAAGTTAGATATGGCCCTTTTGGCTAAAGGGATCAGGGGGTTTGGAGAGAAAGCAGGTACGGGGTTCTGAGTTGGATGATCAGCCATGATCATACTGAACGGCGGTGCAGGCTCGAAGGGCCAAATGGCCTACTCCTGCACCTATTTTCTATGTTTCTACTACTTCTGCCTGACCTGTGTGCCTGGTTTCTCTCCTAATAACAAGAAATCCATTGAATACCCCAATTTCCCTTCAGTCATGAGACCTGCGCCACCTGATGACAATCTTCCAGTACTGAAACCATCAGATATGGAGTCTGGAGGAGGTGCATGAAGATGCCATGATGCTCAACCCAGGAATGGAAAACAAGAAAGATGCTGATGCAGATTTTGAATCCTTTACGTGAGTAAGCCTCATCTGATAACTCAATCTGAATTAAATGACCTAATCAGAGACTTGGGTTTATCAAAAGCAAAAGCAGAATTACTGGGTTCAAGACTGCAAGGATGGAATCTGATGTCACCAGGCAAAAAAATTTCCAACTTTCACTGCCACTAAGAAGATTTGGTGCAATTCTTTGGTCAGGTTGATAATCTGCATTTTTGCCCTGTCATTTATGATCTTTTGACTGCTTATGGTTGCCAGTATGACCCACTACTATGGCATCTTTTTATTAATTCTTCAGCTAGAAAGCTGTGCTACTACACAACAGCAATGTCCGGCCTTTAATAACGATCAGCTATGCACTACACATGAAGGAAAACTACCAAAATCTGGAAGCAACACACACAAAATGCTGGTGGAACTCAGCAGGCCAGGCAGCATCTATAGGGAGAAGCACAGTCGACGTTTTGGGCCGAGACCCTTCGTCAGAATTAACCGAAAGGGAAGATAGTAAGAGATTTGAAAGTAGGAGGGGGGAATGTGAAATGATAGGAGAAGACCGGAAAGGGTGGGGTGAAGCTGAGAGCCAGAAGTTATATTGAGACACCTCAGTACAGTAACAACTGGAACATCTGTGTTGATCTGAAAATAGTAGTGCTGCTACTAGGAAAGCAGCTCAGATTCACCAAGTACTGTTGTTTCATTTGCAAATGGGACAGCAGTGCTAAAGAATCTCATTACATTAAAAAGGATTGGTCTCTCTGTAAGCAGTTGGTTCCAGGGCAGAAAAGTGTGGCACATATCTACTTGTAGATCCAAAAAAGATAGTTTTGCCTCCTCTTCATGTAAGATTGAGGCTTATGAAAAATTTTGTGAAAGCGATGAACAAAGAAGATAAAGGGTTTCAGTATTTGAGACAGACGTTTCCCAGAATAACTGATGCCAAAATTAGGAAGACATTTTTGTTGATCCACAAATCAAACTGGTAATCAATGACAAGGAATTTGAAGAACTTCCAGTGGGACCAGAGAAAACCGCATGGAAGGTATTCTTGGATGTTGTTGAAAATTTTTTTGACAACTACAGAGCATCAAATTATGCAGCTGGTTGACAACATACTTCAAGCAGACAAAACCAAGTGCAACATGTCACTAAAGACTAATCTTCTGAATTCCTATTTAGACTTCTTCCCTGCAAATTTTGGCACTGTCAGTGACGAGCATGGTGAAAGTTTTCACCAGGGCATGGAGAAATGGTATCAGGGTAACTGTAATCCATCAATGCTGATTGATTATTGTTGGGACACGTAAGTGAGAAGCCACAGACGTCGAGTACAAATGAAAATAATCAAAGCATTTTTAGCTCAGTTGAACTCTTGCAAAGCATCAGCACCATTACGCAACTAAACCCATTATATTCAATAAAAGTTTATTTCTTGTTTCTCCAAATTCCTACATGATACAAGTGATCTGAAATTATATTTGTGTTCAGCTTCAAGCAGTCCATCGTAACCATAAAAAATCTTGGGAAGCAACACTTCTGAAAAAAATTTGCTGTCTAGTCTTATTTGCCCAGTCAACTGGACGCAACACAACAACCCATCCCTCACTTGAGGGGTCAGCATCACATAATAGACATTAATCAGAAATGGTGTTTGGAGAGGGCTGGTAGGTACAGTGAGCCCTCTGTAACCACATTAATAATACAAGTTGATTTTTTTTTAAAACAGGGGAGCAACTTTCTAAAAAAATTCTGTATGTCTAATTTACATTCATCTACAAACTCAAGAATCAGGAACAATCACAAGGCTTATTCAAATAATAAATACAAATGTCAAAACCAAACCATAGCCCGATCAGAAATAAGTTTTACTTCCAAAATTATGAAACTAGCAGATAAAAATAATGCATTGGTTATAATGGACTTGCATTTCATCAGCACACCTAATAGTGGGGAGGATACTGATAGGTACAGTTGCAAGAAAAAGTTTGTGAACTCTTTGCAATTACCTGGTTTTCTGCATTAATTATTCATAAAATGTGGTCTGATCTTCATCCAAGTTACAATAACAGGCAAATATAATCTGCCCAAACTAATAACCCACATTAGACCATTAGCAAAATTAGCAAAATTTCTGGGATACCTTGTATGAACAATCCCCTTCAGCTCATGCCACAGTATTTCAATTGGGGTAAGGTTTGGACTCTGGATTCTGACTTAGCCATTCCAAAACACAATTTTTTTCTTTTCAAACCATTCTGTTATTAATTTGTTCTTGTGTTTCAGATCATTGTCTCGCCTTGGTACAATTTTGAATTCACTGCTCCCTAACAACTGCAAGCTGTCCAGGCCCTGAGGCAGCAAAACAACCCCAAACCATGATGCTCCTTCTGCCATGCTTCACAGTTGGAATGAGATTTTGGTGTTGCTATGGTGCCCTTTTCCCTCTAAACATAGCGATGTGCATTTCTGCCAAGAGGTTCAACTTTTGTCTCATCTGTCCACAGAACAGTGTCCCAGAAGTGTTGTAGAACACCCAGGTAGTCTTTTGCAAACTTAATACATGCAGCGATGGACAGCAGTGGTTCCCTCCATGGTGTCCTTCTGTGAACATCATTCTTGTTCAGTATTTTTCTTATAGTGGACACACGAACAGAACTTTTGCCAAGTTCTAGCAATCTCTGCAGGTCTTTTGCTGTTACCCTTAGTGTGATTTTTGCAGGATGCCTGCTCTCCTAGGGAGAGTAGCACCAATACTGAATTTCCTCCATTTGTAGACAATTTCTCCTACTGTGGACTGATTAATACTCAGGTCTTTAGAAATACTTTTGTAGCCTTTACCAGCTTCATGCATCCCTACAATTATTCTTCTACAGTCTTGTGAAAGTTGTTTTGATCCAGGCACGGTGCACAAACAGATCTTTCTTGAGACAAGCAGGCTCTGTCAGTAACCCGACTGTGTGCCTTTTTTATAGGGCAGGGCACTTCTACAACCCCCTGTTACCCCTTCCCCCGACCTCTTTCCACAAATCGCTCCCTGTGATTCCCTTGGCCTCTCGTCCATCCCCACTAATCTCCCTTGTGGCACTTATCCCTGCAAGTGTAAGAAGTGCTATACCTGCCCATTCACCTCCTCCCTCACCTCAATTCAGAGCTCCAAACAGTCCTTCCAGGTGAGACGATTTTGCACCTGCGAATCTATTAGGGTTGTCCACAATACCCTATCACCTCCTAGCTTGCACTCCATTCCCTACCCCCAACTTCTTATTCTGGCATCTTGCATCTTCCTTTCCAGTCCTGATGAAGGTCTCAACCCAAAGAGGTGATGGGGTGTGGGTTAACATTGTTAATCAGGGATAGTATAACATCTGCAGAAAGGAGGACATTGTATTGTCCACTGAGTCAGTGAAGGTGGAAGTCAGAAACAGGAAGGCAGCAATAACTCCACTGGGAGTACTCTACACAGATTAGGAGGCAGATTTTAGAAAGATGCAATTAAACATGGCTGATGCAATGAAGGACTTCAAATTCTCAAATAATGATTAACACTCCCTTGGTACGAAAGATGTGGATAGGACAGAATTTGTTTGGTGTATCCAGGAAGGATTCCTGACTCAATATATAAACAGGCTAACTAGAGGAGAGACATATGAGATCTCATGCTAGGCAATGTACCAGGTCAAGCCTCCTATCTCTCGATGGAAGAGGATTTCAGAAACAACCACAACTCCCTGACCTTTACCACAGTCTTGGACAGGGATGGGAGCAGAGAGTATGAGGAAATATTTAAATAGAGGAGGGGAATGATAATGCTATCAAGCAGGAACTGGGTAGCATATAATGGGAATAGATGAACTCAAGGAAACGCAAAACAGAAATGTGGAGGTTGTTTAGGGAGCATTTATAGGCGTTTCTGGATAGGTTTGTCTCTGTTTAAGCGGGGAAGCAATGGTGACGGAATCATAGTTGACAAGAGATGTGAACATTTTGTCAAGAGGAAGAAAAAATCTTACTTAAGGTTTAGGAAGCAAGGATCTGACAGGGCTTTAGAGACTTTCAAGGTATCCAGGAGCTGAAAAATGGACTTAGAAGAACTAGAAGGGGAAATGAGAAGGCTTTCGCAAGTAAGATTAAGGAAATCCCAAGACATTCTACACACACACACACACACACATATATATATATATATATATATCCTATTCTATCTATATCTAGCTATATCTAGAGAGCGAGAGAGAATAGGATGATGGCCAGAATGAGGGTAGGGCTGATCAAGGATAGTAGAAGAAACACATGCCTGATGTAAGAAGAAAAGGGAGGTCCGTCATGAATAGTTTTCTTCAGTATTCACCTGTGAGAGCTACCTTGACGTTTGTGAGAACAATGTAAAAAAAAAGGCTGATATACTTGAACATGTCAACATTAAGAAAAATCATATGGTGGACCTTTTGAAAAAAATTAGGATAGTTAAGTCCCCAGGGCCAGACAGGAAATACCCCAGGTTACTATGGGAAGTGAAGGAAGAGATTGCTGCTTTTTGGTGATGATTTTTGCAGTAGTACTGGATGATTGAACGGTGACAACTATTATTCCTTTGTTCAAGAAAAGAAGCAGGTACAACACTGGCAATTATAGACTAGTGAGTCTTAATTCGGTGGTGGGCAAATTATTTGAAAAGATTTTTAAGAGACAGGATTTACGAGCATTTGGAGAAGCAGTCTGATTAGGGATACTCAGCATGGTTTTGTGAAGGGCAAATCATGCCTCAAAAGCCTGATTAAATTCTTTTAGAATGTGACAAAGCATGTTGATGGATGTCCAGCAGTGGACTTTAGTAAAGCATTTATGAGGCTCCCATTGGTAAGCTGATTCAGGAAATCAAGAGGCATGGGATCCAGGGAAATTGCTGTGTGGGTACTGAACTGGCCTGCCCACAGAAGGCAGAGTGTGGTTGCAGATGAAGCATTTTCTGCCTGGAGGTTGGTGAGGTGTTCCACAGGGATCTGTTCTGAGACCCCTGCTCTTTGTGATTTTTACAAATGACCTAGATGAGGAAGTGGAAGGGTCAGTTAGTAAGTTGCAGATGACACAAAAGTTGGTGGATTTGCAGATAGTGAGGAGTGTTGTCATAGGATCCAGCTGGACATTAACAGGATGCAGAGCTGGGTCGAGAAGTGACAGATGGGAGTTCAACCTGGGAAACTGTGAAGTGATTCATTTTAGAAGGTCAAATTTGAGGGCAGAATTCAAGTTTAATGGCAGGATTCTTGGCAATGTGGAGGTACAAAGGCATCATGGGGTCCACGTCCATAGATTCCGCCCCCCCCCCCCAAGTTGCCGAACGAGCTGATAGGTTGCTAAAGTGTAAGATGTATTGCCCTTCATTAGTTGGGGGATTGAGTTCAAGAGCTGCAAGCCTCTGGTTAGACCACACTTTGAATACTGTGTTCAGTTCTGGTCACCTCATTATAGGGAGGATGTGGAAGCTTTAGAGTGGATGAAGATATTTACTCGGATGCTACCTGGACTAGAGGACATGTCTTATGAAGGTAGGTTAAGCCAGCTGTGGCTTTTCTCTTTAGAGAAAAGGAGGATAAGAGGTGACTTGATAGAGGTGCACAAGATAATAAGAGGCATAGCCAAAGACTTTTTCCTCAAAGTGGAAATGTCTAATAAAAGCAGGCATAATTTTAAGGTGGTTTGAGGAAAGTATAGGCGGCACATCAGATGCAGGCTCTTTACACAAAAAATGTTAGGTGCATGAAATGGCCTGCAAGCATTTCAAAATCTCCTAGGCACATGCATGATGGAAAAGTGGAGGGCTATGGAGGAAGGAAGGATTAGATTGATCTAGGAGTAGGTTAAAAGGTCGACACATCATCATGGACTGAAGAGCCTGTACTGTGCTGTAATGTTCTTTGTTCTATGTTAAGGTCATGAAGACATACGTTGTACTTTATTCATAAGTACAATGATGTTCTGACTTTATAAACCACGTTCTGCATCGAACACTATAGCAAAGGTGTGACAACATTAGAGAGACTGCAGAGAAGATTCATCAGGATTGGCTTAGGATGGAGAGTTACAAGGAAAATGCAGAAGCTGGGCTTTCTTTGGAGCAGAGGAGACCAAGGAGGGTGATATGAGAATCACAGATAAGAGACTGTAAAACTACAGAGTATTGGTTTAGGGTAAATAGTAAGTTTAGAAGAGATTTTTCATCGAGAGGATGGTTGGAATCTGGAGTGCACTGTCTGAAGGATGGAGGCAGGTAACAGGAAACAGCGTTATGAAGGACCCCATGCACCTTTTATACAATCTCTTCTCCCTCCTGCTGTCTGGGAAAAGGCTCCGAAGCATTCAGGCTCTCACGACCAGACTATGCAACAGTTTCTTCCCCCAAGCTATCAGACTCCTCAATACCCGAAGCCTGGACTGACACCTTGCCCTACTGTCCTGTTTATTATTTATTGTAATGCCTACACTTTTTTTGTGCACTTTATGCAGTCCAGTGTAGGTCTGTAGTCTAGTGTAGCTTTCTCTGTTGTTTTTGTAAATTACGTAGTTCAGTCTAGTTTTTTGTACTGTGTCATGTAACACCATGGTCCTGAAAAACGTTGTCTCATTTTTACTATGCACTGTACCAGCAGTTATGGTCGAAATGACAATAAAAGTTGACTTGACTTGAGGTACTCTCCAACATTCTAGTAGTACCAAGATGAGCACAATTAAAAGTTCACACCAAGCATCCTGTACCTGAAACCTGAACTGTTTCTCTTCCCATGGATACTATTTGACCTACTGAGTGTTTCATTTTATTTCAGATTTGCAATTTTTATCTAGCCATGCACTTGAATTACCAAGTAAGCTGTGAACCACAGGAAGTATGTGTCAAAAGGCTATGCTACTGAGCTCTCAGGTATCTCTGTGGATAAGACTAACCCCTTAGAACTTCACCAACTGCAGCACAGCATTTATCTCCAATTTCCGGTTAACAGTTACTCCCCAAATCAAAACCTTTGAGGTAATTATCTGGTTAACACAAACTTGTATTATAGCAGTATTTACATCTGAAGAGCAAATATTTATATGGAAAATGTTTTAGGTTATGGTGCTGGTAAAAAAACACTTGTCAGGATCAGAATCATATTTATTATCACCGGTATGTTATGAAATTTGTTAATTTAGCAGCAGCAGTTCAATGCAATACATGATAATATAATACTTGTACATAATTTTCCCTCAGACTTTAACTTAACCCATTTGATAAGATAGCTCAGATAAAAAACACATGGATATGGCAAAACCAACCATTTGTCTTGAAAGTTTTTGAAATTACAGAATTATCAAGTAGGAAAGCAAAATATGCCCAAAAGGGAACAGCAATGAGATGTTTGTCAGGAAAATGGGCAGAATATAAAAAAACATAAGCTCAAACAGAAAGCCAAAGAAAAACAAGGCAAAAGTAGAAATTTAAAAGCCTTACTGAATACATCTCTAGATGCAGAGTTTATTGTCATTGTGAAGGAAACACAGAATGTGAAATAAACAAATCCCTGAGGTGCAATCAAAAGGCTAGATTAAAAAAAGCCATCTCATCAAATTGTGGAAATATTTTCAACAATCAAACTGCAAATATGCAGTTAATTTTAATAATTAAGACCACATAAATGCAACTTAAGATTTCAGGTATGTCATGATACCACCATACAGTGGATGGTATATTTAGTTGGCAAGAGTTAAGAGGAACAAAAATTAATTTGCAAACTGAACCGTAAAATAAATTGAACTAAATGGCAGCATATCAAATGTATATTGCATCGCTTTGCATAAAGTAATACCGTAGTAACAGCAAGGATAAGAAATATCTTCAAACCATTACTAATGTCAAACACAAAAAGGCAGTTTCCATACCTGACAAATGCTTCTGGAAAATGAGTGTAGCTCACACAAATCTCCATGTACCGATCCTTACAGAATGTGGGTTATTTTAAAGCTAATTTTGGTAACTGATTACAATTTCCAACCTATCCATGCAGACTAATTTGCCATTGAAGTCTTTGCTCTGTAGAAATGAAATTTGTATTCTCTCCAGGCTTTTCACAATAAGACTAAAAATAAAGCACAAAGGCCAAGGTCTAAAACACAGTAAAAAGGAAAAGATGAAAATAACAATCAGGAAATGACTGAGCCAGAGACACTGTAGATAACAAGTAGCCTGGATGTGCAGCTCTGGCCAATCAATCCTTTCAGTATGAGTCAGGCAATACAAAGTGAAGACTCTTTGTTTCCTGTTTCAAAGGCTCAGAAGCTGAATGTATGCCTCAGAATGATTCCCTAAAGAAAATGCACCAAGACCCTCTGTGACCAGACTATCATCCAGGCATTTTACAAATCCCACTACCCATCCCCCACACCACCCTCCGCCCAAAACTGATCTCAGCCCTCAGGCACATCTGGTGCACTTGGAAGGCAGCTGTCGTCCCACAGCTCTGGCGGCGTTCTCCAAGTATACCGTGATGTGACAAGGCAGTCTGATGCAGCTCAGGACATTGCTGAATGAAGTAAGGAAAACAGCTGAGCAAGAGGGCTGATAATGTGAATGAGCACTAGGTTATTTCAATGATTCCTTTTAACTGAAGCACATTAGGACCAGTACATTTTGGCCTAATTAAATGACTGCCCCAATTAGCCAAAATTGAAAATGTATAAAAACAAGACAAAGTAACAAACTATGTATTTAAATGAAATACAGAACAAATTAAACACTACCAATAATACTACAGTATTATAAAACTGTATTAGTTCCTAGTAGTTATTGACAGAGGAATTCCACCCAGTGTATGCAATGAACAAAATCAGCTTTGACACCTAATGTACATAATGGACTGCTTTCATACAATACTAACAAGTATCCTTCAAGTTTTCATTTTCATTGCAACATTCAAGATAATTGTAGATACCTTCAAATTGCAATGCAATCTTTTTATTTTCAGTACCAGCCATTTCAGGCATCTCCAAGCTGAATGCTTGAAACCACAGTGAAAAAAGAATTCGGAACTGTCTTACTGCTTATTTTTCAGCAACTATAACAAAAATCACTGTTTTTTTTTAAAAGAAACACAAACATACACAACTGACACTATTTAAAAATTGTTTGCTCTGAGCAAGGTGCAGTGTCTAACGGTTATATAAGTATGTGCATCTGAAGCTAACTGGAACCTTTTTGGCAACAGTATCCTGCCCCAATTAAGCAGCACAGTGTCCCAAATAAATGAAGGAAATCCTGACAATTTTCTCAATTAGTTTTTGCTCTTTAAGAGTTATCCCAAATAAGCCAGTGCCTAATTAACTGGAATACACTGTATTTTAGCATCCAAAGCCTCTCGGCATGTTGAATATTCATTAATTATTGAATTACATTTCAATCAGTACAGGGATTTTAATCAGCATATTTCAATTAGTTCCAATGAAGGGTCCCAGCGACCATTTATTCTTCTCCATAGATATTGCCCGATCTGCTGAGATGCTCCAGCACTGTGTTACCATAAATATTTAGGTTTCCACATCTCAAAAAAAAAGTAAAAATTGAATTACTTTTGGATTAGTGTAAAATAGGTGGTCAATTGTTGGTACAGACTTCATGGTCCAAAGAGCATGAGAAATCTTCCCTCTAACAAGACACATCTAATATAAGTCCCATACTTAAGGGAAAGGTGGTTGTTATAGGGAAACATGAAGAATTTTTTTCACCGGAAGGATGGTTGCAATATGAAATCTCACAATGCTAGGAAAGCATGCTCACAAAGAAAAGGAAAAATAATTAGACAGAGAATCAGGTGGAAGGAAAGGAGAGGAAGGTAGACACAGAGGCTGTAAGTTGATGTAAAACCAGGTAAAGGAGGTTGATGGAGAGATAAGAGTCAGATGGGGAGACGGGTTAGAAAGTGTAAATCAAGGAAGAAAAAACCCAGATAGATTGGTGTGAGACGGACATGGGTGATGGGATAGGGGTGACAAATCTGAGTAACTGCCAAGGTGTGAGTAAGCAAAAAAGGTGAAGGAATAGAGAACCTAGGTAAACTGGTAGGAGTAAGAAAGGAACACAGAGGATGTGGATCACTTGAAGTTAGAAAATTAAATATTCATCCCGCTGGATTGTAGACTAGCAAAGTAGAAAACGAGTTGCAGCACGAGCTTGTCTATGACTTCACCATGGTACTGGAAAAGGCTAAGGATGTACTTACATGTTCTATGATTCCATATTCAATGACATGCATAAGCCTCACAAACACATTTAAGATTCATGGAATTGTACAAATCACTCAGAATGGCAATGGTTCCCAACCCTTTTGATTGCAAACACTACTTAAAAAAACCATGCAGTAGCAATCTAAATGATTTATACCACCTTTTAAGCATGGAAGCTAACTTGGCAATTTCTAGGGATAGTAGGTCATCCTTTGGCTAAGACAGCTGCCAGGTAACTTTTTTTGAGCTTTCTATCTAAATTACCTTAATCTTTTAAATCCTGTTGGACCTCTGTAATTCTGGGAATACCCAGGCAGGGTCATAATGTTCTGCAATACAAGCTTACTTACTATCTCAAGCCATATTTAACTTGTTGGAAATTCAGGTAAGCAGAATACTTAAATTAGCTATAATCAGTCATTTAAAATAGCAACCAGTAACTTTGTTAACCAGAATCACAAATGAGCACTATCGCAAGAGTAGACTTCACAGACCAATGAATGAAAAACAAGTAAAACCCATGAATGTGTGAGACAGAGCAAAACAGAAAATAATGCCAAGGCAAAGGACATAGTCCCAATCAAAGTGAAGAGTTTCAAGGAATATCTTAAAAGGAAACTGGCCAATTACCTGCCAAATCACCATCAGCATATAAACTGTAGCACCTGAAGTCCCAACAAACTATACCATTGTTACATTAAGATAAGGAATGCCTACCATTCCATGCCAGAGCAGATTTCAGTAAATCTGATCACTTGGCTGTCCTTCTCCCACATACATGCAGTCAAAGGCTGAAGAACAAGGCTCCAGAGATTAGGACTTCAAAGAGGTGGTTGTGGGAGGCAGAGAAGCGGCTACATGATTGCTTCATGTCAGTGAACTGGGCCGTGTTCAATGACTCATCTGTAGATCTGAATGAATACACCATGGTTGTCACAGACTTTATAAAAACAGTCGTGGACAAGTGTGCCCTCACAAGATCATTCAGAATCTTCCAGAAGCCCTGGATTAACAATGAGATCCACAATCTGCTGAGGTTCAGATCAGAGGCATTGAAGTCTGGTGACAAAGAAAATTACAAGAGGTCCAGGGATCACCTCCAGAAAGCCACCTCATGGGCAAAGTGGCAATTCCAGACTAAACCTGTGGCAGGGCTTGAATGCTGTTACCTCTTACAAAGTAAAATCAAGCGACAAAGATGACAAAAGGGCTTCACTTCCAGATGAGCTCAATGCCTTCTATGCTGAATTTGACTATCAGAACATGGAGGAACCACTGCAACCCCCCCATAGCCCCCGATGACCCTGTGATTTCAATCTTTGAGGCCAACATGCAAGCAGCCTTCAGGAGGGTGAACCGACAAAAAGCATCCAGCCCAGGCAGAGTACCTGGCCAAATATTAAAGATCTATCAAAACTGACAGCTCAATTGCCTGAACCTCACAGCATCACAATCGCTCACAAACCAACAGCAACTTTAAGGAAGCTTGTCTCAAGAACCAAGGTACCACTAAAGTAGTGTACAGGTTCACCTGTGGAGACTGCAACAAGAACTAAGTCAGCCAGGAAGGACTTAAATTCTCACCTTAAGGTGGCACTGTAGCATAATGATTAGCATAACGCTTTACAGAACAGGCAACCTGGGTTCAGTTCCTGCTGCTACCTGCAAGGAGTCTGTACCTTCTCTCCAAGTCTGCGTGGGTTTCCTCCAGGTGCTCCAGTTTCCTCCCACAGTCCAAAGACGTACCCATAGTGGTCACTGTAAATTGTCCTGCAATTAGGCTAGGATTAAATTGGAGGATTGCTGGGCAGCGTGGTTCAAAGGGCCTATTCTGCAATGTTTCTCAATAAATAAATAAACTCGTTTACAGGAACACAAACTGGCAGAACATGAAGACCAATAAGAATACTAACTGCGACACCGCAGCAGTTCTGGTGCAGGTAAACAAAAAGCAGGCATGAGAATTTTTAGAAGCATCATTCTCTTTGATAACTATGCAAATAACCATATCAAAATAGATGCCATCTACAAAACTCTAAGAGCCAAAGAAACACCAATAGAATTCAAAGGTTAACTGAAGGGGGACCAATCAAGATCAAGGCAAGTGAATGGGGAGGGGGGGGGCACTATATAAATGCTAGCACTCCCAGAGAAAAACACCAACAACTGCACACTGAGGATGTCACTACATCACTTTGACTGATGATGTAACACCTGCAAGCTCATTGCCAAGCTCAGTGAACACCACAACATCAAACTAAAGATCTATGCTGAATAATTGGATAGAGTGTTCACTGAGATACTTAATCTCTCACTTTGGTGGTCTAAGGTACCCACCTGCTTCAAGCAGGCTTCACTTATGCCACCCGGTGCCTAAGGAGAATGTGGTAACCTACCTCAATGCCTACATTCCAGTAGGACTTACATCCGCAGCGATGGAAGTGTTTTGAGAGGTTGGTGATGAAACTTATCAATTCCTGCCTGCCTGAAAAGCAACTTGGATCCACTCCAAAACCAGATGTCCATAAGCCAGTTCTCATTGGAGGATCATAGTTGGACAGGGTCAGTAGCTTTAAATTCTTTGGTGTTATCATTTCAAAGGGCCTATCCTGGGCCCAACACACGTGCAATTACAAAGAAAGCACAGCAGTAAACTTACTTCCTTAGGAGTTTGCGAATATTCAGCATGACATCTAAAACTCTAACAAACTTCGATATGTGTAGTGGAGAGTATATTGACCAGCTGCATGACAGTTTGGTATGGAAACACCAAAGCCCTTGAACTGAAAATCCTACAAAAAGTAGTGGATATGGCCTGGTTTATCACAGGTAAAGCCCTCCCCACTATCTTGCACATCTACATGGTATGTTGATGCAGCAAAGCAGCACCCATCATTTGAGACTCTCAATACCCAGGACATGCTCGCTTCTCACTGCTACCAGTGGTACAGGAGCCTCAAGACTCTCATTACCAGGTTGAAGCAGTTATTACCCCTCAACCTTCAGGCTTTTGAACCAAAGGGGATAACTTCACTCAATTTCACCTACCCCAAGACTGAAATGCTCCCACATCCTGTGGACTCACTTTCGGGGACTCTCCATCTCATGTTCTCGATATTTATTGCTTATTTATTTCAAAGGTTCAAAGGTTATCATTACCAAAGTATGTATCCAAGTACCACTCTGAGTTTCTCCTTCTCCAAATAGGAGCAAAATAATGAAAGAACATGAAGGTAATTCAGAAGGAAACATCCCCTTGCACAAAAAAGGAATGGTATCCTGATCGTCAATCCCCAAACCCTCCACTGCACAAAATGAACATTGGGCCCCCCCCCCGAACCTTCCCCTGTACAAAAAAACTAATAGAAGGCAACAAGAACATCAACCCCCAACTCCCTTCCTTCACACAACAAAATAGAATGGAACAAGCAAAAAAAAACAAAATACAAGAACCACAAGTCTGAAAAAATTCCACCAGTCTATAAACACAACAGTCTAATCAATATTGGAAAACCCCTGTAATGTCCTCCATCATCAAAAGAGAGACACCACAGAAGGCCTACCCGCCAGCCGCAGTGAGCCCCACAACAACAGGCCACTCACAGGTTCCTTCTCCAACAGTGATCAAAAGTCAGCCAGTCGGCACTGAACACTCACTCGCTTTCTGCATTCACCTCGCTATCTCAATCTTTCTCGATGCTTTAACCGGCAAAACAGAGACAAACATCAGCTTGTGTCCCACTTCAACACACACAAAATGCTGGTGGAACACAGCAGGCCAGGCAGCATCTATAGGAGAAGCACTGTCGACATTTCGGGCCGAGACCCTTCGAAGGGTCCCGACGAAGGGTCTCGGCCTGAAACGTCGACAGTGCTTCTCCTATAGATGCTGCCTGGCTTGCTGTGTTCCACCAGCATTTTGTGTGTGTTGTTTGAATTTCCAGCATCTGCAGATTTCCTCATGTTTGTGTCCCACTTCGCCTTCTTCACCTTGAGGTCATCTGAGTGCACACTTGCTTCTCAGAATCTTCTTGAAGATAGCAAAGCTCTGGATCACTCAGTCAATCTCCAGACTGTAAATCACAGGCTCTAACAGTTCCAGAAACACATTTAAGATGAAAAACAGATGTAATAGAAGTAAAATAGACATTTTTGTGGGCTATCTGGAAGATGTTGACCAGGAGATTGTTGTACAACTGGCACCATCTTGACCGACTATCTATTATTATTACTTCTTGCTTTTTGTATCTGCACCTTGCCATCTTTTGCACACTGGTCGAACACCCCAGTTTGTGCAGTTTTTCATTTATTCTATTACGGATTTATTGAGTATGCCCACAAGAAAATGTGGTGACATACAGTGTACGTACTTTGTAAATTAATTTGAACTTAGGGGAGGCAGACAAATCCATGAAGGGAATTTGAACCTAGAAGCTGGAAAACTGAAGCCTTAGTCACCAGTAGAGGATCTAGAAATTAGAAGATGCACAGAAGTACAAAGTAGAAGGCATGCAGAATAAGAGTTATATAGAATGAAAACAGGTCCTTTGGCTCATGGTAGTGTAGTGGTTAGCATAAAGTCCCAGCAACCCAGGTTCAATTCCCGCTGCTGCCTGCAAGGAGCTTGCATACTCTTCCTGTGACCAGGTGAGTTTCCTCTAGGTGTTCCAGGTTCCTCCCACATCCCAAAGACCGTACTGGTTAACAGGTTAATTGTTCACATGGTGTAACTGGGCATGGGAGTCTCTAAATAAAAATAAATAAAATGCCATCCGAAGTGCTTTCCTGAGGCAATCCCATTTGCCTGCATTTGGTCCATATCCCTCCAAACATTTCCTATTCATGAATCTGTCAAAATGTCTTTTTAATGATGTAATTGCACCTGCTTGTGATATTTCCTCTAACAACTCATTCTATGTACCCATTACATACCATTGAAAGACTCTCGTGATAGAGGATCCTTGAGATAGCGAACAGCAACTCACATGAATGATGTGAACAGGACCTTGCTGAAGGGTCTCAGCCTGAAACATTGACTATAACTCTTTTGCGTAGGCACTGCCTGGCCTGTTGAGTAGCATTTTGTCTGTGTTGTTTAGGTTTCCAACATCTGCATATTTTTTCATGTTTATAGTATTTTTTTACAATGCTTTATAAAGGAAATAACAAATTGCCTAATTGCATTTTCAAGTTAGCTCAGGGATCCTGATCATATGAAGGAGATCACACTACATAAGTCAGCTATAGGTGGCACAAGAGCGTCAGACACCTTCAGGTTAGCATGACTGAGCTATATCCCTAGGCTTAACCGCATAAATAAGATGCACTTGCATTTGACCTCCTGATTGAAGTTGTAATCATCTGATACGTCAAGAGGACCCTGTAAGAAGTTTACAACCAAATTGCAAGCAACACATTTTAGCCCACTGATCAAAATACTGTTTGGACATTGATTTATTTCAGGTTTTAAAAAATGGCAGGAGCCAAAGACAATGGTTTCCATGTTCCTCCATTCCAACTGAACAAATTACAATGCAAAAGAGTGTACTAGACTATAACCACTTTAAAGCAGCACACACAAAATGCTGGAGGAACTCAGCAGGCCAGGCAGCATCTATGGAAAAGAATTAACAGTCAACATTTCAGGCCAAGACCATTCTCAGCCCAGAAAATCAACTCTTTTCTATAGTTGCTGGCCTGCTGAGTTCCTGAAAAATTTTGTGTGTGCAGCTTGAATTTCCAGCAACAGCATTTTCTCATGTTTGAACCACTTTAAAAGTGACAGTTAATCTTTTAAGACAATACCTCCTCTCATTCTTTATACATTATGCAAAATTCCCAAGTCATCCAACCAGTACCCGCTTTCCTGGAGAAAGAAATACATTTTAAAAGCATTCAAAAATGCACCCAACCACACTAACCACAATGAGTGTTTATGGTTCCCAAAAAAAATTCCAGTGTAAAGTATGTTCTGCTCATAAAATTAAAGATTTTGACCCGAATAAATTAATGTTCAGTCTCACATTGCGTGTTCAAAGCCAGAATTATTAGTGTTAGCTAAGTTTTTAAAAAAATCTTACTGTCGACATCATTACTTTGCAACCATGTGTTTTTAAATGAAACTCCATTCCAATGGCAAAATCTACTACTGGTGGAAATCCTCCAAACCTTGGAACAAGTAGAGACACATTCCCAGCTCAAACCAGTTTTCACACAGACAACAATTCATCAAAATTCTACCAACTTATAAAAGATTCATTGCTAAGTTACAGCTTCAGAGTTCCGTCCCTTCCAACCCTGCCCTATACCACAATTTCTTTAGTCAATCAAAGGGAATCAAGATAAAAGAGGTAAAACAACTGCTTATTCTAACTATAGTATTACATATACATTTTTGCTTCATTATTTGTCTTTGGAATATGAGTATCTCCAACATTAAGTGCCCATCTATAATTAATCTTAAAACAGTGGTAAGCTATGTTCCCTGTAAGCTGTGCATATGTGTGCACGCACTTTTTTCAAGCAGCGCACAAAGGAAATTAATCTGCGCACAAAAGGTTAGTTACCTAAAATAATAATAATTAATAATTATACTTATTGAAAATAATCTCTTAGCTAAATGCTTCTGTTAACTAGTTAGTCGTTTTTTCAAATATCACAATGCACGTCACTAATTTATGTCACCTCACCTTTCCTGTTCTGGTTTGTACAACTGCATCACGGCGGCAGCCATCTTTGGCAGACAGTGTTCATATTGTAAAGTTTACAAAGATCTGTTTCAAATCCTGTAGATAGCTTACTAAGTTTTTACTGGAAAAAAATATTGATTCACTATGTTGAATTCAAAAGAAGCAACGGGTGTGAAGCACAAAAGAAATGCAAATTTGTTTAAAGTTGAATGGCTTAACAAAATAGTAGAAACTGCTACACCGAAAGCTCATGAGGTCATGAACATTCAGCTACGAGAAATATTTATGTATGATTCCGAAACTGGAGTTATCTGTTTGTATTGTCATGATGCAAAAGTTGCTGGAGAATTTGAGTGGAAAGTGGGAAGATATTTGGCATCATTTGGCAAATAATTCGCTCAGGCAACAGAACCCATCATTACCCGTTACAGGAGTGATACACGTTACAGTTGAGTGCAGATGAGCAAGAGTGAAAACGATCAAACCCAAAGGAGATCAAAGTTCTTATTGACAGTGTGTTGTTAGCTGACTTCACATCTGGTGATGAACAAGTTAATGCCTTATGTCTAAAATATCATGATTTTCCAGCTGAAAATACTGTAATAGTTAGGACAGTTTACTGATTTCAAATTTTCCATGCAAAAAAATTAAATCCAAACTGATTTCAAACTTAGCTCAAATGGTGGCATTGGTACTTCAAAATAAAGTTTTGTGACCTTGCACAGTTGATGGACATTGGGGGAACCTTTCCTGCATCTAGTGCGGACTGTGAGCGAGGTTTTAGCCAAATGAATTAACTCAAAAACAAGCTGAGAAACTGTTTAAGTGAATGTCATTTGGATATGTTAATGAAAATCAAAAGCTATCAATTGTATGGAAGTTCTATTAGTCTAGACAGAGTTTACAAAGATGGATAAATGCCAAAGTCAGGAGAGAGAAAAAAATAACTGAGTGACTTAAATATGTATGTTATTTTGTTGTTATTCTGTGCAGTTTTATATCAAATATTTTGTAAACCTACATAAACTGTGCCATGTGTACATTCAGTGCGCACATACTTTTGTCACAGGAAAAAATTTACACAACGTAAGATTTTTGTGCACACTGCCTGCTAAAAATTAGAGGGAACATTGGTGGTAAGTCACTTTCTTAAACAACCATAGCCTTTCCTGCTGTTCTGCTGACAAGAGGATTCAAGGATTTCAACCCAGTAACAATAAAGACACAACATTTGCAGTCTGGGAGGAAAATCTTCAGGTGGTGGTGGCCCCATATCCCTGTTGATGCTCCTTCTTAGTGGTAGAGGTTACAGGTTTCAGGCAAGATGCAAGAATGGACTTGGCAAATAACTGCCACACATCCTGCTGATTGCAAGCATTGCAGCCTAAGGAAATCAGTGATGGATGGGTGCCAAATGGGGAATAGTTTTAATTTTTAAAATGTCATCATATTCTCAAGTGTGATGGAGCTGCACTTATGCAGACAAGTGGAGTATTCCATCAATAACCACATATCATGATCCAAGAGTGAAAATATTAAAGTATGAAAGTTGAGAGCCCACAGATCCTTTCAAAAAGCCAACTCCCTATTTAGTTTCCTTCCATCGTTTTTCAACATTCAAATCAATGGACAACCATCAGAAATTTCACAAATCTAACTGGCTATGACAGTTCAGAGAAAACTATGAATAACAAGAATGCAATAGACAGGGAGAAATGTTTGATCCAAAAAGCTTTTGCCCATGGTTTGAAGCAACAGATAGAGTTCATGAACATAATTAAAGTACAACTGACAACTTTTCTGCACAAATTAAACAACTTAATTGGAAAGCATCTCTGATGCTTCTTAGGCATACTTCACCACCACCCCCCCCCCCCCTCCATCTCTAAATAAATTGCTTGCTTCCGCAGGAAGCATGATTACAATATTGCCAAGTCTGCCAGGCTTCTGCATTGTTGAATATTAAAAGCTTGCCTCTTTAAGTAAATAATATTTCAGTTACTTTATTTATTATCCCATTTTTACTCTCGTACATTTCCAATTTCCTTCTCAGACATATGAACCAAACATGAAATGGTTGTAGACAATTTAGCCAATGCATAATCAGTGAATGCTTTTTAAAGCCAACTCTGAATTATTCTTGTCAACATTGCAATTATTCCTTAATATTAGTGGCATATGATGACAAACACCATCCACAAATGAGAACCATTCATTCATTGTTCAGGAAATGCTACTGGACGTAAAAGTAAATGGCATAACACCAAGTGAATTACCTAAAGTTTTTACATACCTCTGCAATTGTGGTAGCTAAACCACAGATAACAAGCCACATGTGGCTCTTTTACATTTCAAATGTCGCTCACAAGAAACTTGTCAAAAATTATTTCAGCTCTTTCAATTGCAGAAAATGAGAACATAATAACAGGCCCTCCAGCCCACCAAGTCTGCACTGACCATCAACTCCTCATTTACATTAATCCCATTTTCTATTCTCAGCAAATTCTCACCAACTCAACAACCAAATTCTACCAGTTATCTACAAACTAGGCACCATTTGCATTGGCCAATTAATCTGCCATCCCATATGTGGAAACCCATGTGGTCACGGGGAATGCAAATGGGAATGAAGAGGTCAGAAAACTAGACCTCACACACCATGAAGCAGCAGTTTCACAAGCTATGCTACTGCGCAACTTTTATGCAGATTGGATTGGCCAAAAAAGAGAACACATGATAAATGAAGTAAGGCAATGCCATATCTAGTCAAAATCTCTCTGAGTGCATTGTGTATGACTATGATCTCCTCTGCAAAATGCCTACAGAATAACAGCTGTAGTTGCAATTTTTAAGTGTTAGCAACTCTACATTAATTTTATGACAATGATATTAAATCAATAAAAACAACAATATGAAGAAGGCAACACAAGAATGGGAAGATGATTTTGATTTCACTGACAATAGCAAACTGCTGCTTCAGTTGCAAAACACTCACTCCAAAATATTCTTAGATTAAATTAGATCAGCTTTATTTATCACATGTACATCCAAATATACAGTGAAATTCATGTACCAAATCAATGAGGATTGTGCAAGTGTCATCATGCTTCCAGTATCAAAATAGCATACCTACAACTCACTACCCTAACCCATATGTCTTTGAAATGTTGAAGGAAATTGGAGCACCTGGAGATAACCCACATGGTCATGAGGAAAGCGTACAAATTCTCTTCAGGAGGTGGAGAGGGGGATTTCGAATTCCATTCTAATGGCTGGCACACTGTAAAGCATTGCACTAACCGCTACACTACTGTGGAACCCCATTTTCACAACAAAGCAACCAATTTAATATGTCACCACAGAACTCATAACATTAATTGTTCCTTGAACTATCCTCCTGGATAAGAATTATTGAAAATCACAATTATAGAATTAATTCATATCTAAACAATGCCAGATGCTATCATCTGCATTCAGTGACAAAGTTGAGAAAAATAACAAGATAAAAAGTCAGAAATACTCAATAAACAGAACAAGCAATGTTTATGGAAAGAAATGTATTTCAGATTCCGGGTTGGTGGTTTTTCTTCAGATGAAAGAATTTGGAAAACGGACAGGTTGAAACTTCCAGAGATGGGGACGGGTTGGAGAGATCCAAAGGAGTGCCTGTGACAGGATCAGGACCAACAGAAAATGCATAACATAGGTAGGTGTCAACTAGGAGGTGGTGGTAAAAGCTTAGTTATTGACAGCTTAACTGCATGGAGTGGGTGTAAAGAGAGGGAAGGTGGTGAGGTGAGGTTGAGGTGGGAGAACTTGCTGGTCCTTGAGACAGGAAAGTAAAGCGTGTCTATGAAGAGAGAAAAACTGGAAAATTCAAGAACTGGCCATGGATATGACTCTGATTTTGTGGTTCAGAATGTCTATAAGATAGAAGAATGTCTTTCCAGGGAGATTCAATGGAAATTCCCAGAATTTCACTGGCTTTCAAAGTCAATGCCTAATTCTGTCCTTTTTTTAAAAGATATGATTTTAGTAAATTAAATCTGTTAAACAGAACAAAGCATAGGTTAGGCAAAACATAGAGGTTCAGACCATTTCATTTTAGAAACTATAAAAAGGTGCAAGAGTGACAGTATACAAGATTCAGCAAACAGAACCATGAATGAGCAATCTCAGCCTCAGGATTCAATTACAACAACTGGGATGTTCTTCTTAAAGCAAAGTTTGATAGATTTGAGAGAACAGCACAAGCTCTCTCCATTAGAGAATGGTCAAGAACTGGGAACCATAAATTGATAACTTAGAAAAGAAATACAGGGGTCACATGAGGTGGAAAAAACAACAGAGAACATTTATGATCTGGAAATCTGCCTATAAGTTAGCAGAATCAAGTCAAACTGTGCTTTCAAAATGGAACAATACTAAAAAGAAATCTAACAGAACTATAGGGAAAAGAGAAAGAAATTGCTCTTCTGAAATAAAATATGGAGTCAAAAGGCCAAATAGGCTCAAATTGCACTGTAAAGATTCTGTAAACTCTGTTGGCAGTCGATCACATACAGTGTTCACAAATCCCTTTGCAAACCTATATGTGAATAAATTGGACTGTGACAAAATAATGACATAAATTGTCAGGTCTGGCACTGTAAGATACAAAACTTAAACTATGCTACTTTAACTAAAAAACAAATTTTGTAAGTTCTATCTTCAAAGTAGCTTGTTCTGGAAAGTTTTGAAAAATGGCAGCTTGCTGGGTTGGAGAGATCAGTAAGTCATAACAGTGCCTCAGAATGGTTTGTAACTACTGCTTAACTCAACCATTCAAATTTCTCTGCAAAATGTAAAGATAATTCTATGAATCAAACTCCCACCCATACAGAAGATGCCATCAGCCCAACAGCAGTTGGCAAATCCATCCTGCTGCTCCCCCAAACACCCATTCTCTCAGTCCTGATGCAGGGTTTCAGCCTCAAAAAATGACAATTTCTTAATTCCCACCAATGCTGCTCCACTTGCTGTCATGTTCTAGCAGCTTGTGTATCACACTTGCCCATGTGTACAAGTTGCAACAAAGGAAGGTATATGAGAATAATAAATCTGCTTGCCCTTGTTCTCACCAATCGACCCGTGGAGGATGTAACTTTTCATGATAGAAGTGGTCTCAAGATGGCAAAGTCCTACCTTCACACCGTGGGCACCCTCTATCATGTCATGCTGCTATGAAATCTTGATAATAACATTCTAGTCAGCTCAAAACTAGACATTTGTGAAGTGCTAGAGACTTCAGAATCGTAACTATACACTTTCACAATCATTTACCTCACCATAACCCTCTCCTATCATTTTATCGTTAATGCATGGACCAGCTCTAGTTCAATGAGGAATGCAGAAGGACATGCAAGTGACAGCAAGCGTATCCAAGGGTAAACACCAACCCAGTAAAACTTACAGACATGATAAACAACAAAAACAGCAAGAATTGACAGAGTTTAGTAATGTCACACCCAGCAGATCAAATTGCAGAACATCAGATTCTATTGGTGTCCACTTATAACATTAGCACCTCTGCAACAAAGTCAAAAGATATACAGCTATTATAACCACAAGAGATCCTGCAGATACTGGAAATCCAAAGGCATTCCAGAGTTAGGAGATCAATTTCTGCTTTATCTGTAAAGAGTCTATACAGCCTCCCTGTGGAATGCGTGTGTTTTCCCCGGGTGCTCCGGTTTCCTCCCACAGCCCAAAGACATACCAGGCAGGTTAACTCAGTGCAAATCGGCCCATGGTTAATCGAGTTTGTCAGAAGTCAAAGAGCCGGATGGGCCGACACTGCGCTATATCACTAAATAAGATAAAACAAAATGCTGGCAGAACTCAGGCAGCATCTATGGGAATGAACAGTCAACACTTCAGCTGAGACCCTTCATTAGGACTGGAAGAGGAGGAGGAGGAAATAGCCAGATTAAGGAGGGTTTTTTTTGGGGGGGGGAGTGGAGAAGGACAAGTTAGGAGGTGATAGATGAAGCCAGGAGGGGAATAAAGTAAGAAGCTAGTAGATAATAGGTGGAAAAGGGAGGGGCCATAGAAGAAAGAATCTCGTAGGAGAGGAGGGTGGATAATGTGAGAAAGAGAAAGGGGAGGTGATAAGCAGGTGAGAAGAAAAGGTAAAATGCTAGGGTGTGGAAATGAAAAAGAGGGGGAAAATAACTAGTTCGAGAAATCAGTGCTCATGCCACCAGGCTGGAGGTTACCTAGACAGAGTATGAGGTGTTGCTCCTCCAACCAGAGAGTGACCTCAACATAGTAGAAAACAAAGCCATGGACCAACATGTCAGAACAGGAATGGGGATAGGAACTGGATGGCTGGTCACCAGGAAATTCCACTTTATGTGGATGGAGCTAAGGTGCTCAACAAAGCAGTCCCCTAATCTATGTTGTTTCACCAATATAGAGGAGACCGCACTAGGGGCACCAGATACAATAAACAACCCCAAATGATTCACATATGAAGTACTGACTTACCTGGAAGGACTGTTTGGGGCCTTGAACTGAGGTGAAGGAGGTGAATAGGAGGCTGCAGCACTCAGTTGCTTGTAAGAGCCAGGGAGGAGATTAGTGAGGATGGATGAATGTACAAAGGAATCACAGAGGGAACGATCCCTGCAGAAAGCAGTGAGCAGGGGATGGTAAAGATCTATTTGGTGGAAGAGTCCTGTTGAAGATGGTGGAAATTGCGGAACAAAAGGAACTCTATCCCCATTAAGCCAGCGGGAAGACACGGATGTCTATGAAATGAGACATGGATGTCCTGATGCAGGTGAGGGCAGCATCAATAGTGAAGGAAGAGAAACCTTGTTCTTTGAAGTAGGACATCTCCAATGTCCTGGAAAGGAAAGACTCATCCTGGGAACAGATGTGACAAGGACAAAGGAACGGAGAAAAGGGAATAGCATTTTTACAGGAGATAAGGTGGAAAAAGATATAGTCAAGACTGCTGTGGGAATTGGAGTGTTCATAAGAGATATCAGTAGACAGTCTGACTCTAGTGATGGGGTTAGATAGTGAGAAAGGGGAGAGAGGTGCCAGAAATGGATCAAGTGAATTTAAGGATAGGGTAGAAGCTTGAGGCAAAGTTGATGAAATTGGTGAGCTCAGCATAAGTGCATGAAGCAACACCAAAGCAGTTGTCAATGTAATGCAAAAAGAGTTTGGGAGCATTACCAGGGAAGACTTGGAATATGGTCTGTTCCACTTGGCCAACAGAAAGACAGGCTTTTCTGGGGCCATTCCAGGTGTGCACGGTTGTACTTTGAGCTTGGAGGAAGTGGGAAGAGCTGAAAAAGAAAACATTGAGGGTGAGAATCAGTTCCGCCAGACAGAGGAAGGTGGTGAAAAATGCAGAGGAGAACTTCAAGGCCTTCTTGATGGGGGATAGAAGTGAAAGATTGTACTTCAAAATATACAGTTATACCTTGTTCAAGGGCAGCACTAACAAACAGCCCTTGGCCAGCAGTAACACGCTCACCAACACGCAGTTCAGCTTCAGTCCACACATGAACCAAAAAGCTGAATTCCCAGAGAAACACAAGAGCAACTACACTTGACATCAAAGTAGCACTTAACCAGGTGTGACATTTAGGAGCCCTGTTAAAACCAATATTATAGTAAATGGTCTTTATACCATTTTTTCCAGTTTCTCCATCTCCACTACTTCTGTTCTCAAACAAGGCTTTCTGCTCCAGGACAACTGAGATGTCCTTTTTTGGGAAAAGTGGCTGTGATGGCTGAAGTCCTCACAGCATTTGCTCCATTCTCAGGCCTTCTGTTTTGACAGCATCCCCACCCCGAGGTCCTCACCTTTCATCCAGCACATTATCTTTCCTCATTTCAGCCAGCTGCAATGAGATCCAACCACCAATCACATCTTTCCCTCCCCACCCCTTTCTGCAGAGACCACTCTCTCTATGACTCCCTGGTTCACTCATCCTTACTCACCCACTGATACTGTACCCTATGACCACAGAGGGGAAAATGGTTAATTCTTCCACCTCCTCCTTCACTACATCCAAACAACTTCCTTATCAGGCAATGGTTCACATGCAGCATTCCAAACTTGAACTACTAATATTCTGTTATCTCGCTGTGGCCTCCTTGACAATGGTAAAACAAAGTGACCATTATGCAGAACATCTACAGCATCTGTAATGACCATTCTGATCTGATTGCATGTCATTTCAACTCCCCTTCCTATACCCACACAGAACTATCAGTGCTCAACTTTCTCTGGTGCAAGAGCAAGACAAAATGCATACTAGAAAAAAGACACCTATTCTGCCTCAGGAGTCCTCAACCTAATAGTAGAAACATTAATTCTTTCAAATTCAGGGAACATACATTCCCCATGCTGATTTCTCCCTCCCCACTGTCCACTTGCCCATATGGTACCATCTACCCACAACCCCATGCACTATACCTTCTGCAGGCTAACAGAGTTTAAGAGTTTAGCTAATCCCCAGGGAAAATAAAGATCAAGCATGCTTTCATGGTATTGCATCGGTGTACAGGGTCCAGGACAGGTCATCGATATGTTAACATTCAGGAATTTAAAGCTGCTGACTCTCTCAACCAGTACAAAATAATGATACAGCAATGCACAAACTGATAAATCTGGAACCCAGCTGTCAAATACACGAGGGTTGAAGTTGTTTATTGCTGGAATACTTAAAGGATAAAAAAATATCTTTATCCCAAGATCTGCACTATCAGAATATTTAGTCTTAAATCAATTTGATTCACTTAAACAGATTATCAATAGCCAAATATTGATTACTACCCATGTAACAGCACTTCAGGAGTAATTTCAAAATGACTTTCAGAAGGAGCTTGTCATCACCTGCTCAACCACTCTAATGCCAAAAATTAAATCTTGGTAATGCTAGAATCTCACAAAAAACTCCAAGTTAAAATTTAAACACATCGAAGAATACTTCTTGAGCGATTAACTACTGGTATCATCAGTCTTCTAGTTGAAGATCCTCATTAGAAATCCTCTTACCATCTGCTGTTTAATCAATAACCAATGACATTTTGGACCTACAAGTTCCAAATATATTCCCTGCGCTTCTGTAGTCACGATGTAATACTGCTGCGCTAATGCCCTTTCTGAATCTTAAAAATAACTGCAATGCAGGACCCAAAATGATTACTTTTCCTTAGCACCTTCACAAATCAAACAACAGTTGTATTTTTGACAAGAAAATATGAACATTTATTAAAATTGTGCACAGGTTCCCATACCAAATACAGTACAAAAAAGTTTTGCCATGATGAAATGGTTTTATTGCTTGAGGTTATTTCATGTGTTGCTAAACTGAGAGATTCATTTTGTGAAAGAAACTGTTCCAGTCCCAATACTAACCACTGGTCAGCAGCTCAGTTTGATGCAATCTAGTAGACATTAGTTCACACAAGATATTTATACCCAAAAGGTTATTCTAGAAGTACAAATATCAAGATACAACACAGAAGCCAAGGGTCATTTGGCAGTAATGCTTTGATCTCTCCTATAAAATTGAAATGTTAACCTCACTATCAGTTCAGAGGCTGAGATTTTTGCAAAATGGAAGAAATCAGAGTTCAAAACAGTCTAGGTTGGAGTCTCAGAAACTCAAGATCCTGCACAAAACTGCAGTTAATACTGGACCTGCAGAGAATTCAAACTGGTTTCTCTTACTCCTCCCCTTCCCCTCACCACTTTATAATGGCTACCTTCCCTCTTGTCTTTCATCCCAGATGAAGGATCTTGACTCAAAATGGTGTGTGTCCATTTCCCTCCAGAGATGCTGCCTAACCTACTGAGTTCCTCCAAGGTTTGTTGCCTTCAAACAATGCCCATCTGAAGTTACTTTCAGATGCCTATTTACCTACCAGCCTCTGCCATGTTTGGCAGAAAAGTTGGAATTACAGGACAGAGAAAGGTTCCTTAACACATCTTTAATCAGTATCTCAAATGAGTAATAAAGTGCATAAATTTTGCCAACCAAACAGATGTGCAGGAATAGGATTAAATGCTTATTTCTTCTAGCTTGAACTGTCATTAAACTAAATTTTCGCACCTCAATACCATTTATCAACCTTTGAACTGCATTTACTCAAGTCATTTTTTGTTAAATCACTTTAAACAGCTCAATTTGACCATCTGCCAATACCTTATGAGTGACATTTCAAGCAAGTTCCGCCACAAGCCCTCATAAATATAATTCTTTTAGTTATCATTCTGGTAAAACATAAACCACACCCTTACAAGAATCAATATTTCCTTCTAAGGTATGGAATCCAGAACTGAACGTAGTTCTCCATTAAGATTATAGGCAAGGTTCTGCACACACAAAGCAACTTCCTTGCTTTTTATCACCAAACTGTTGAGATAATTGTCAACATTTCATTAACAGTTTTGATTGGACTAGATTTTATTGCTATAGGGAGAGTGATACTGTCAGAGTTCATTCACTGCAATTTCATGTGAAAATCAGTAAGTTTCTCTTGGTGATCCTTTGCCCCACATGGGCTTCTTTATACCTTCCTTATTTCTTCAGTTTTTTCAATAATGCTGGAGAAATCTTTGTGGCATTGAAAAAACCTCAGGAATAGAGTTTAATCTTTATTGTATGATTAGTGAATTATTAAAAGTCTTGCTTACAAGTGTTGTATTTCAGTTTGTTGATTGAGTAATACTAATTTTATAACTAATACTTCCTTCTGCAAGGCCTTATTAAATGCACAATTAACATTAGTTAGCCATGACCTATCTTTCACAAACCCATGCTGACTGATCAGCTTGCTCTTTCCAAAGCTCAAATCACTAAATTTCTGATAGTTCCCAGAAATGTACCCACCAAAGGCTAAAGTTATGCAACATTAGTTTCCCTGCTCGGCACCCCATCTTGTCTCAAATATAAGCAACAGGCAAAATTTTTCTGCAGCCAGAATTCCAACCTCGTTTATTTTGTTAACCTTTTGAATCATGTCTTACTTTACCAAACAAAAATTGCTTTTTCTGAACAAGTATTTATTACTCATGTTACTTTTATTTAATTCCTCCCTTGATTTGGGATTCTCATACCACCTTACTTTTCCTCTTTGAAGAAAGTTCCCCAAAAGAAATGATGCCACAAATGGAAGCTGCTCAAGGATGACTAATGCTTGCAACAACTATTATACCTGACAGCTTTCACAAAAAGAACTTGGACAATGCAAGATACCTGAATCTGTTGGCCAAATCCGTTGCCATTTCCTGACTGTACTCCACAGAGTATAACAGTGGGTGCCCACACATTTGTCAGAATAATCTGGCTCCTACTGAGGATATTCCACTCAGGGGTTCCCAACCTGGGATCATGGACCCCTTGCTTAATACTATCGGTCCATTGCATAAAAAAAGATCAGAAACTCTTGCGAGATAACCTTGGGGCATTTGCAATACCATTCTTTTGAGAAGAGATTGTACAGCAGCAAGTATGAAAGGCAACTCAATTTCATAATTACTTTTTTGCTAAAATGTATTCTTTTCTCTTTTTTGTATTTTTTAATTTTCAGTTTAAGTTCTTCAATGCTTTAAAAAGAAAGGAAAACAAAACTGAAAGCTAAGTCAATATGAAGCTGGATAGCTTTAACAACTGTCAAACGTGTCTGCGGCCATTTTGCAGGAGGGCATTCTTCTAGCCCAATCACATGACTACATTACATCATGCAAGGCCCTGATACCATAACCACAGGTCCTCTCTGAATGGGATGAGAACATTAACAAGGAAATCCAGCTTTATAGAAAAGGAAGACAGCAGTACAATTGTGTATCTTAGATACAGCACGTTCCAAAGCATTTTTTTTCAAGTTACAGAATTAGCTTTAACATTTGGCAATGTGAAAATTATGGTGAGGAACTTCAAGTGTAATATCGTTAGTCATTCAACAGAATAATACTTTAGTTTTACATTATGAACACTTCAATGTAGTACTAATTGTACAATGTACCAAGCTGCCGTCTACTTACAGGTAACTAAAATAACCGAAAATTATTTGACAGCCAAAATTATCCCCTGCAAATTTCTTGATCTCCAATTAGCCTTCCAATACTATTTAACATGAACGTATAAATGTAAATATCTTCCTTCTTTCCAAAGACAAAGCAACTCATTTCACCTTGCATCATTGAAAGGTAAAGCTTTAAAACTATACTAAGTAATTATTTCATTATAGAGTAATTAGCTGGTCAATCTGAACAAAGCTGGTCACTGAAGGGAAAGTTTTAAAGGAAGTTCTGACAAGCCTCATGCATTCCACTGACAAACACAGAAGGAACTTTAGTTCACAATATTTGAACTAGCAATTACTCACAGACCAGACTAACAACAGATGTTGCCAAGCAACTATTTGCTATGGAGATTTTAAAAGCAACCCTTATAAGGATCTCCTTTCATTGCCAGAATTGGCAGGATCATTCTCTTCAAGCGAGTTACAAATTATTACAATACATTTCTACTTTGTCATGACCGAAAGATGCCCTTATTTTAATGTCAATCTCTTTACTTGATGGCACGAGATTCACTGCTTGTATCCTTCACAAGACAAAGGATTTAAACTTTTCTACAGAAATGGACACATCACTTATGAGTCTGGGAAAAAAAAGCAAACCCACATTTTAACATCCCTGTTACAGCCTTTCCTTCCAGTTCTATTTCCGTATTGTAAAGCCAAATGGAATTTCCTTTGCATATACTCAGCAATGAAGTAATGTGCTGAATAGTATGGTGAAGAATGAAATTAACTTCAATCAGTGCACCTGAACATATGCCAATTACTTTATCAAAAATCAGAATAACATTTATTATCACTAAAAATAAATGTCGTAAAATCCGTTGTTATGCAGCACCAATGCAGTGCAAGGCAAAATTTACTGCAATTCATAAAAAAAAGTGCAAAAGAGAATTAACGAGATGGTGTTCATAGGTCATGGACCATTCAGAAATCTGATGGCAGATGGGAAGAAGCTCCCTTTCCTGAAGTCCACAATCAATTCCTCAGTCTTGATGATGTTGAATATGAGGTTGTTGTTGTGACACCACTCAACCAGCTGATCCATCTCACTCCTGCACGTCTCCTGACCTCCATTTGAGATTCCATCATTATCATCAGTGAATTTATCAATGGTGTTTGAGCTGTGCCTCACCACACAGTCACAAGTGTACAGACAATAAAGCAGTGGACGAAGCAAGTATCCTTGAGGTGCACCTGTGTTGATTGTAAGTGTGGATGAAATCCTATTACAGATCCACACTTCTCCCAAAAAAGAAGCTGAACAGTTGCAGAGGAAAAGATATAGAGGCACTGGTTCTGAAACTTGTTGATAAATACAGAGTAGGTGATAGTGTTGAATGCTGAGCTGTAATCGATATACAGCAGCCTGACGCATGTGGAGAACCAGTGAGATTCAATCCACTATAGACCTGTTGTGGTGGTATGTGAATTGCAGCGAGTGCAAGTCCTTGCTCAGGCAGGAGTTAATTCCAGCCATAATCAACCTCATAAAGCACTTCATCACAGTAGGTGCAAGTTCTATAAGGCAACAGTCATTGAGGCAGTTCACCCTGCTCTTCTATGACTGATGCCCTTTTGAAGCAACTGGGAACCGCTGACTCCAGCAGTGAAAGGTTAAAATGTCCTTGCATACTGCAGTCAGTTTGGTTGGCACAAACTTTCATAACCCTACCAGGTACACTGTGATTGCCTGACACCACGCAAGAGCTCACCCTTCAAAGGATGTTCCAATGTTGGCCTCTAAAACAGAGAACACAGGAACGCCAGATGCTGTGAGGATTTTCACATGCATCTTGTTATTCTCCCTTTCAAGCATGCATAAAAGGCATTGAGTTTATTGGGAAGTGAAGCATCGCTGGCAATTATGCTTTTAGGTTTTGCCTTAGCGGAAGTGATGTCTTACAAACCCTGCCACAGCTGTTGTGCATTTGAATGTCTCTAATTTTGCAGAGATTTGCCTTTTCATAATCATGATGGCCAGTAAGTTGCACCATCTCTTCATACAAAGTTTGTTGTACATGTAGTCAACCTAAGTATGGTTGCTTGTAATTTCCTTTAGAGAATTCACAATGACTTTAGTAGATCAATTTAAGACAACTCGAGAAATGCGTTTGATTTACTATCATTCAGGTAACATAGCCAAAACAAAGAGCAAGATCTATGTCAGAAAGGCAGTGACTGAAAAGAGCAAATCATGCTGTGCATGAATTTCACTTTAGAGTAGTGAGAGCAAGATCTATGCAAGAGCAGGGACCATTTCAAAGCACAAGTCTCGTGTGTGAATTCACTTCGGCCAAGGTCCCAGAGACAACTTTGGAGCAGCCACTGCGTGAGTGAGCCAGTGTTGGAGTCTGAGACATTTTTTTGGAGCCGATGGCACAAGTGAGTAACAGATAAGAACAGGGAAGGCTTTATAGTTAACTATAATGATACTAAATGACAACAAATGAAATAAAATAGGGATACAGGTTCAGGTGATGCGTGGTAGTTGTACGATGTAGAAGCTGCTGGATGTCATTGTAACCACATCTGCAGCAAGCAGATTTGCTTGAGGAACTTAGGCTCAAAGTTGATGACCTGGAATATGAATTTCAAACACCTTCATGCATCATGGAGGGGAGAGGTTATCTGTACACTGTTCAAAAGGGAGTCATATCCATTAGATTAACTGCTTCAAATTCAGTCTATGGCCAGAGTCAAGAGTGTGTGACTATTGGTGAGGCAGTTAGAGTGAACCAAGAGGTAGTGCTGGAGGAGCCTCAAGTTTGCCCAAAAGGTCTATATTACTGCTTCCTGTGAGGATGAGAGTGGGGGAAGTTGGAAAGATGAGCAAACCATGGCACCATGGTTCAGGGAGTTATTTAAGAGAGGGGATGGGGAAGAGAGCAGGAATGTAGTGATAATTAGGAATGGTAAAGTCAGGGAATTCTCTGTCGCAAGCTGTATTGTCTGCCTGATGCCCTGGTTCAGTTACCTCATCTGACCTGTAGAGTAATTTGGAATGGGAGGGGAAGTTCCAGTTGTGGTGGTCCATGTGGGTACCAACAATGTAGGAAGAATGAGGAAAGAGGTTGCACTGAAGGAATTTGAGCAGCTAAGGACTAATTTAAAATGCGAAACCAAATAATTGCTGGATTGTTTACTGAACCATATGCAAATTAGCACAGGGTTAAAAGATCAGTGAGCTAAATGAGTGACTCAAAGATTGGTGTGGAATAAGTGGCTTTGGATTTGTGGGATGTTGGCACTAGTACTGGGAAAGAGAGAGCAGTTCCAATGGTTCAGGATCCACCAGAACCATGTTGTACCCAGGGAGTGGCAAATAACATAATTGGGCCATGGATAGGGCTTTAAGCTAAATAGAAGGGATTCAAACAGCTTGGAAAAGTGTGGACAAAGTAAAAGTGAAGGAGATTACAACAGAGGTTACTGAAGTTTCCAGAATGAAGAACAAACATACAAAATGCAGGAGGAACTCAGCAGGTCATACAGCATCTAAGGAAAGGAATATGAGGACCCTGACAAAAGGTCTTGGCCCAAAATCTTGGCTGTTTATTCCTTTCCATAGATGCTCCCTGACCTGCTGAGATCCTCCTGCACTATGTATGTGTTACTCTGGATTTCCAGTATCTGTAGATGCTCGTGTTAAAGAATAAACAAAGTTTAGAAAGAGATAATTTAATTTCAGACAACAGGAGACAAAATTAAGAAGCAGAGTGGTGAAGAACAAGACTGAAGATATTTAAATGCACACAGTATACCTCAGGTGATGATCTTGTAGCACGGTTATAAATTGGTAGTACAGTCGGCCCTCCTTATCCACAGGTTCCGCGTGCGCGGATTCAACCAACCGTGGATAGGGAAAACTTGGAAGTTCTCTCTCTAGCACTCGTTGTTTGAGCATGTACAGACTTTTTTTTCTTGTCATTATTCCTTAAACAATACAGTATAACAACTATTCACATAGCATTTACATTGTATTAAGTATTATAAGTAATCTAGAGATGATTTAAAGTATACGGGAGGATGTGCGAGGTTACCACGGATCAGGATCAGAAAAAAACCCTTAAGTTCTCTCTCCAGCACTCTTCGTTTGAGCATATACAGACTTCTTTCTTGTCATCATTCCCTAAACAATACAGTATAACTACTATTTAAATAGCATTTACATTGTATGAGGTGCTAGAAGTAATCTACAGATGATTTAAAGTACAGGTAGTCTTTAAGTCGAATTTGTACGTAAGTTGGAACAGATACATCCGGTATTATTTAGCGTCAGTCAAACGTTTGTCTTAGTATATACTTTACCTTTCTATGCATATAAAACACTTAAGAAATGTATGTATTTCAATAATTAAACCACTGCGTTGCTTAATAATAATTGTAGCTTTCATCGGGGCAGGGCCTTTCACATGCTCCATTATTTTCACTTTACCCTTTAAAATTGTTCCGATCATTGACCGACTGTAGCCTGATGCTTTTCCAATGACCGATGGCATTTCATCTCTTTCTGATCACTTCATTATTTCCACTTCATTTTCAATCGTGATCATTTTCTGTCAACAGAACAGAAACACTGTGGATTCAGCAGCGGCAGCGGGTCCAGAGCTCCCCCAGGTCCTAAAGTCCACCAGCACTGAGACAGGTTAAATAAGGGACTTGAGCATCCACATTTTTTGGTATCAGCAGGGAGTCCCGGAACCAATCCTCCACGGATAAGGAGGGTCGACTGTATGCTGTTGTGGGCATCACTGAGTCATGGTTGAAAGAAGAACACAGCTCAACATCCAAAGATACACATCATATTGAAAGGACAAGCAGGTGTGCAGTGTGGATGTGGCTTTGTTGTGTAAAAAAAAAGAAATCAAATATATAAATCAGAAAATGTAGAATCCTTGTGGATTGAGTTCTAAAACTAAAAGGTTAAAATGACCCTAAATTGAGATATATGCAGGACACGGCATACAAATAACAACAGGATATAAGACAGGGCATGTAAAAAGGACAAGGTTAAGATGAAAATACGGGATTTCAATATATAGATAGGTAGATTTTAAAACACTTTGTGGTTGAGCCTACTAAGGAAAAGGCAATTCTAAATTAGGTGATGTGAAATGAATTAGATTTCATTGGTGTGCTTAAGGTAAAGGGACTCTTAGAAGGTAGTGATCCCAATATATAGAATTCACCCTGCAGTTTGAGAAAGAGAAGCTAAAATTGAATGCATCAGTACCACAGATGAGTAAAGAGAACTACAGAGGCACGAGAGAGGAGCTGGCCAAAGCTGATTAAAAGGGGACACTAGCAGTGATGATAGTAGAGCTTCTGGAAGTAATTGGGAGACATAAGATCAGTTCATCCCAAAGAAGCATTCTAAAAGGAAAGTGATAAACTAGGGCTGATGAGAGAAGTCAAAGACAGCATAAAAGCAAAACACAAGGCAAACAATATAGCAAAAGTTAATGGGAAGCTTTTAAAAGCTAACAAAAGGAAACTAAAAAAAACAATAAGGAGAGAAAAGATGGAACATGAAAGTAAGCTACCCAATAATATAAAAGAGGATACCAAAAGTTTTTTTAGATATATGAAGAGTAAACAAGTGAGTAGACAATAATTAAACCACTGTGTTGCTTAATAATAATTGGACATCGGACCACTAGAAAATTACACTGGAAGGGTAGTAATGGGGAACACAGAAATGGCAGAAGAATTTAAGTAGTATTTTGCATCATTCTTCACTATGGAAGATGTATCAGTAATACATCAGACACTGAGAGTGTTGGGGGCAGAAGTGAGAGTAGTTGCTAATACTAAGGAGAAGGTACTGGGAAACTAAAAGGTCTGAAGATAGATAAAGTCATCTGGACCAGATGGACTATGTCCCAGGGTTCTGAAAGAGGTAGCTGAAGAGACTGCCGAGGCATTAGCAATGATATTTCAAGAATCAACAATTCTGGTATAGTTCTGCTCTTTAAGAAGAGAGGAAAAAGGAAATTATCAGCCAGTTAACCTAACTTCAATGGTTAGCAAGTTGTTAGAGCCCATTATTAAGGATGAGGTTTCAGGGTTCTTGAAGGCACATGACAAAATAGGCTGAGTTCAGCATAGTTTCCTGAAGAGGAAATCTCACCTGACAAATCTGTTGGAATCCTTTGAGGAAATAACAGGCACAATAGACAAATGAGTGGGTGGATGTTATTTATATGGATTTTCAGAAGGCTTTTGACAAAGTGCTGTACATGCGGCTGCTTAATAAGAGCCAATGGTATTACAGGAAAGATAAGTTAGCATGGACAAAAGATTAGCTGACTGGCGGATGGCAAAGAGTGGGAATAAAGGAGGCCTTTTCTGGTTGGCTGCTGGTGACTAGTGGTGTTCTGCAGGGGCTGGCTTTGGATCTGCAACTCAGTAATGATCTGCATGATGGAATGGATGGCTATGTAACCAAGTTTTCCAAAGATACAAAGATAGATGGAAGGACAAGCAACGATGAAGAAGCAAGTAGTACGCAAAGGACCTGGACAGATTAGGAGAATGGGCAAAGAAGAGGCAGACAGAACACAATATAGAAGAATGTACAGTCATGTATTTTGGTAAAAGGAATAAACTGTTCTCCAAAAGGGAAGCAAATTCAGAAATTGGAGGTACAAAGGGACTTGGGAGCCCTACTGCCAGATTCCCTGAAGGTTAACTTGCAGGTTGAGTCGGTGGTAAGCAAGGCAAATGCAATGTTTGCATTCATTTCAAGATGACAAGAATATAAAAGCAAGGATGTAATATTGAGGTTTTATAAGGCATTGGTCAGATTGCACTTGGAGAATTGTGAGCAGCTTTGGGCCCCTTAACTAAGAAAGGATGTGCTGGCATTGGAGAGGGTCCAGAGAAAGTTCATAGGAATGATTCTGGGAATGAAAGGGTTAACAGGTGAGAAGCATTTGATGACTCAGTACCTGTACTCACTGGAGAAGGTAAACCTACCAAATACTGAAAGGCCTGGATAGAAGGCATGGAGAGTATGAATCTGGGACCAGATGGCACAGCCTCAGAAGGACAGCCTTTAGAAGCGATGAGGAGGAATTTCTTTAGCCAGAGGACAGTGAACCTGTGGAATTCATTGTCACAGGCGGCTGTGAGGGCTAAGTCATTGGTATATTTAAAGTGGATATTGATTTGCTCTTGGTTAGTCAGGGCATCAAAGGTTACAGGGGAGAATGGGGTTGATAAAGAAAATAAATCAGCCATGATCAAATGACAGAGCAGACTTGATGGACCAAATGGCATAATTCTATTCTTAGGTCATATGGTCTTAAAACCCTGCCTGCTCCCCAAGTATTTAAAAATATTACAGATACTTATCCCCAACATTTTGAACACTAATTGTCACTATCATCCACGCAATCATCATTTTGCATATTTGTGGATACTTGTATTTGTAACATTACAACAGTAATCATTTTGTTGGCTGTGAAGCAATCTGAGATGCCCTGAAAGAGGCTTAAAAGGTACTGCATAATTGCACTTTTCTTTGTCCTCATCTTTTAAAAAGGAATTGCAATATATCCACTTCAAATTTATGCACTTTGTCAAATGACAAAATGAGAACAAATGTCCTAATAAAGATAAAACTTTCAATATTCAACATAAAGACTTGAGTATTCCACAGGAAAAACAAAATGCTTCCATGTAAAAGGTAGGACAAATTCAATAACTTGCATTTCAAAAGTTCTCTTTAACATGATAAAGGCCTCCCAAGCATTCAATAAGATTAGTCACCTTGCTGAAAGAGACAATACTAAAAAAAATTACAAGCTTGTTCAGATGTAAATTGTATTGTGTTTTAAAAGGAAGAGAGAGGTAGAGAGAGAGGTTTGGAATGAAAATTGGAGTGCTTAATGGCTATATGACCATTGTACAGCTCATGGTAGGGAAATGAGTTCATCACAGGTTTTTCAGCTGGACTGACATTGAAGTCATGGAGAGACTGAACAAAACTTTTAAACACAGGAGATTCTGCAGATGCTGGAAATACACACAGAAAATGCTGGACTCAGCAGGTCTGTCCCAATGAAGGGCCTCAGCCTGAAATATCGACTGTTTATTCCTTTCCACAGATGCTACCTGACTTTGAGCTCCTACAGTATTTTGTGTGTGGTACACAAAAATTTTAATCTGTAGTATCTAGGAGAATCATGCAGCAGCAGGTCAGTGGGTCCAGAAGTAATTAATGAATGAGCAAGATAAACTCCAAGCTACAGTTTTAATTAGCTGAACAAAATGGTGGATGGGTAACAATTTGATCACATCTGGAGGGGACGAAGAACGGATCACATCTAATATTTTTGTGAAGGACCATACACAAGAAATTAAGAACGCGAGCAGATTATGAAGTTCAGTTACAGCTTCACTGGAGTGCACAATAGGCACACAGATCTCAATAGCCACATCTGTATCTACACAAAAGTGCAAGTTCAATAGGATTTGAATATTAAATTCTCGTTCAATCACACAAAGGAACATTTCCTACCTGACCAATCAAATTCATAGCAATTGAAATAGCATTCATTGCAGTCAAACTTGTCAATGATGTCAAGTTCACAACACAAACAAAACTGCCCTGATGTTACACTTCTAAGGTATGCCATTCCATATTTATGTGTAAGTAGTCTGGGCACATTCCTCAATATAATACATCTGCTTCTTTTGCAGGAGTGGCAATTATGAATATCTGAGCCAAACCGTTAACTATGGCAAAGAAAAGGAATGAAAACATGAAGCAAGCTAAATAAAAACACAAAATGCTGGCAGAACTCAGCAGGCCAGACAGCATCTATGGGAGGAGGTAGTGACGACGTTTCAGGCCGAAACCCTTCATCGGGAGTGAAGTAACATGGGATGGTCAAGGGGGGGGATAAGAAGTGGGAGGAGTGATATAGTGGAGAGCTAGGAAGTGATAGGTTGGAGGGAAATGAGCTAGGGGGAAGGTGGAGAATTATGGGAAATAAAAGAGAAAGAAAGGTAGGGCTGGGGGGAGATTATAGTGAGAGGGGAAAAAAAGAGAGAGAAAGAGGACCAGACTGAAATAATAGATAGGGATGGGGTAAGGGGGGGTGGGGGCAGGAGTATCAATGGAGGTCTGTGAGTTGGATGTTCATGCCGGCAGGTAGGAGGCTACCCAGGCGGGAGATTTTTAAAGAAAATAAATCAGCCATGATCAAATGACAGAGCAGACTTGATGGACCAAATGGCATAATTCTATTCTTAGGTCATCTTGATGGTAGAGGAGGGTAGCCTCCTAGATTTGGTCATTATGAAAATGACCGTACAAGAAGAAAGTGTAAACAGGCATGTGAGATGTCACAGAAAGAATTAAGGAAAGACAGAGGTAAAATTCACATTAAAAAATAATCAAATGCAAAGAATGACCCTCTGGAAAACACTGATTCATTGTTCATCAACACTGAGGCCCCTTTTCTAACCATCTCCCTACCAGTTCCAATGAATTATTTGTAGTTCTTCCAACTGAGTGTAATGTATTTGGTGCTCCGATGCAGCTTCCTCTGCAAAACTGAAGACAGAAATCTATTGGGTCTGTGGAAAGTCAACAGCATTTAGTGCTCTGAATGTGCTCTCCTCATTGCAGTCAAACTTGTCAATTATGTCAAATTCACAACATAAACAAAATTGCCTGGATGTTACACTTCCAAGGTACGCTATTCCACATTTATATGTAGGTAGCCTAGGAACATTCTTCAACATAATACATCTGCTTCATTTGCAGGAGTGGCAATTACGAATTTCTCAGCAAAATCAAGCATGGACTTGCAACCATTTGTATAACACTTGCAGATACCTGCATGGGCCATCTTCTGACCTCTTGGCCCAAGCCATTTCAACTCTCCTTCTATATACTAATCTGTCAGTTCTCAGCCTTCTCCACTGCCAGGATGACATTAAACACAAACTAGAAGAACAGCAACTCGTGTTCTAACTGAGTAGCCTACAACTGCAAATTTCAAGTTGTGTGAATATTCACTGTCATGGGCCGGGGGCCTTCCTTTTTTTGCCAAGCTCAATTTTCTAAACACAAGCAACTGACACCTTTAAAGATCAAAATGTTGTTTATGAGCAAATTAAACTTGCAACTTTTTTTTGTTTTGCTTCTTGTCGTAAACAGGAGACAGTCTTTGTTCTTAATGAAATTGGCAAGCACTAATCAGTCTGCAGTTAAAAAGACAGCTTTGCAAATAACACCCTCTACAGAGTTACAGACTTGCTAACTCACAGCACCTGGGCTAACTGCTCAGAAGGTGCAGAACAAAACAATAGGTTATTACATTTTGCTTATTTCAAACTAGACAATGTTGATTAAGTTATTTAGTTTAAGGAAGCTTGCAAACCTGATTGATATTATTGTTTAGCATATAAATAGCTGAACTGTTTATAGTTGCAAGACTTATGTATTCATTGAATCAGCTCAACAGCATAAATTTTTGGTACATGGGAACTCTGTGTCCAGAAGCTTTTAGACCACGTATTAAAAAGTATACCATATATGTGAAGCCACAGAAGCGGCAAGGAAACAGTACAAATTTAGCAAGCAGTCTAGCTTATTAGAAATGGTTAAGGAACATCAAGAAGAATGACAGAAACACGGGGTGAACTAGAATCCATTCCTCTTACTACAACATATGACTGGTTTGTCTGCGGCTCATGGGTATCTCTTTTTAGCTTATAGAACTTGTATCTGTGTTTTGGAAATCCTTTGTACTAGAAATGGTTTGGAATATGCAAATCTCTCATGAGATATAAAGCCTCTGAGCTTTAAATGTTGTTTGAATTTAAACTTGTATTACTAAAGATAAACTGTATTTAAACAACTTTGTTAGCTGCAAGTATCCCCTCCTTGGTAGGGAAGGGGGAACCACCACTTAAGTAATGGGTATTGACAGCGAAACTCTCCGAGAAGGATAATCAGGGAAGTTAACTAGTCTTTGAAGATTGAGTAGTTACAAAATAACCTCCCTTTAGTGAGGGTACCCATACCTATCAAAATCAGACAGGGCTTAAGGCCTTTGAGTTTAGAGTCTGGCTATCAACAAATCCAATACTGTACTATCACAAGGTAACCTGTATTCCCTACTTTTTCTCTCTCCTTCTGTCTCTTTACCCCTTCACATAGTTTCATTAACCTCCTCCATCTACCCCCTTCATCCCTCTCTTCCTGATTCCACTGATTACTTTCCTTATTTAATAGATTTGTCCCCAGTTTTTCTCCCCTTCTTACTCTATCCATCACCTCCCAGCCATTTCCTGAATCTACCCCAACCAAACTCCATCTGCCAATCGCCCTCCTCACCTGGTGTTTCTACAATCGCCTGCCAGCTCCCACCTCAATCCTCCCTCTCACCTCTTTATATTGGCCACCTTCCATGACACACTCAGCCCCGAATGCAGGGTCATGTCTCAAAATGCTGACCATTACTTCACTTCCACAGATGTTGCTCAATCTGCTGAGTTCCTTCAACAGGTTTGATTTTGCAACTGTTTTACTTTACTGAACAACTCTGTTCAATTTGCAAAGAAGGGCCTGAACTTAGGTGTCCAACACGTTAATTTCAAATTCACTCCCTGTGATTTTAACATTCCTTTTCTCACATTGTTCCAACAAAAACAAACTCGAGGAACAACATCTCCCATTCTATCTAGGCATACAACTGCTTGACAAACTCAACACCAGATTTATCAAATTCAGAAAATTAGCCATTCTGGTCTTATACAATCTCAATCCCAGAGGTCACTGATTCTTTTTCACCAGGTAATTTCAGGCCTTTTTCATCTCATCCGATTTTCACCACTCCCAGATATACCTTTACAATCCTCTTTCTGCAAATTTTGTCACCAATCTGGACATTCAATCTCTCTTGCCCTCACCTTACAGACTTCCACTTTTGCCATCTCTGCTACTTACCCCTCTCTCCAGTTCTGTACCTTTACATGGTTCTTGTGAAAGTGCATCAATCCACTTTTTTCTTTTACTCTGCCCCCCCCCCCAACATGTTATCTGGCTGGTTTGATTTATTTTCACCTAACAGCAGGATTTGTTCACCATTCCTTTGCTTCAATACATGCTATGGAACCACTGAGATTTTCTAGCAGCCTCTTCCCCCCCCCCCCCACCCCAAATTATGAAACCTGGTGTCCTCAATGATCTACTCTTTAACTCTTCCCTTTTCTAACTACACAATGCCCTTGGCCATCATCATCGAAACCAGGCATGGGCAAACTACGGCCCGGGGGCCATATGCGGCCTGTTAAACTTTTTAATCCAGCCCGCAGAACTTGATGAAATTATATTAATAAACCTTGTTAACGTTTTTCCCCTGCAATTCTGGCGTTTTCCCAATAGATGATGCACTCTATATACACTGACCTTTGTTGAGGTGCAGCGTATTACTCCACATTTGCGCTTTACTCTTTGTTCGGCTCGACCTATTTGTGTGAACAGGCGTTCAGCGTCATGAACATCAACAAAGCCAGCCACAGATCCAAGTTAACTGACCAACACCTCAGATCCATCCTGAGAATCGCCACAACAAAACTAAATCCAGACTTTGATGCGCTGGCTAAAAAAGGAGACCAACAACACTGTTCCCACTGAAATTAAAAATAAGTTTCTTCGTTGTGTTATGTAAAAAAATGCATTTGAAAATATTTTTTTCAATAAGCCTTACATGTTACATGTCATTTCTGTTAAGTGATGGACATGAGTAGTGCGCAGGTGCACATACGTTCTCAAAATAAAAAATGCACTCCGGATCAAATAACGCGCTCCGCATACTGGCGCGCTGTCACTGTTCTGTCCTTGTGCTGGTCGTTGTTGAGTTTTGGCACAGGGGACAATTGAATAAGAAGGAGCAGGACAAGTAGACCTGCATCTCCTACCATTTTTGAAATAAAGACAGTCAGGAGGAGAGTGATGATGATAATATCTTGAAGGATAACAGAATTTTCAGTGCTTTAAAATAATAACTGTTACTATTAAAAAAAGCTGTATTTTATTCATTTAATTTTCAGTGTTTTAAAAGTCATTTCAACAAATATCTAAATACCATGGGACTTCAAAGACAGATATTTTGTTGTAATGCATTTGTTCATTTTCAATTGAAATTAAAGCACATGTTTTCTACATATCCCATGATATTTTATTTTCTCTTATGAGGTGTATTACCAAAACACTCCGTCCATCTGCTCCTGGTCCGGCCCCCCTGTCAAATTTTAGAACCCTTTGTGGCCCACAAGTCAAAAAGTTTGCCCACCCCTGATCTAAACACAGTTAGTCAACAACATGCATCTTTCTCTCAATTTCTCTCTTGACCCACTATCATAAGTTTTCAAACTGCTTCCAGAAATTTCTCCTACTATTGGGAGAAACAAAATCTTTGTCTTTGGTTTCAAACAGAAACAAGCTAGAGACTCCATTTCTTTGCCTGTCATCTGATTAAAAATGGTTAATGCAACTATGCAAAACTGCATTTTTTAAAAATACTGAATCTAATTAAATCTTATATCTGAAGTTTAAAATAATAAAAACTATCAGAAAGTTTAATAGTTCATCTTGAGGATGATTTCAATAGAGTCTGCATACATTTTTATAAGGCACAAAGACCTGGCTTGGTACGCTGATCAATTCTGAGTTTAAAAAGATACTCTTCCCTCCATTTCTGTTCATTTCGCAGCTTGGCCATTGTCCTGCTTTAATCAATGTAGCCACTTATTTCACTAATCACCCATATCTGATCCAAATCATCTCACAATAACACTGCTTTCTGATAGTTTATGCAAAACTTACATTTTGGAAAAAAAACAAGCCCAAAAACATATGATATGGCTCAGGGAGAAATAGCTAGCAACTCCAGCAGGGCAAATGTTGTGAGAAACATATGTACTCACCATCAAGTAACCCAATTACATACTGATATGAGTACTGATATGATATGATACATTTGATATGAGACTTGCTAAATGCTTTCATCAAGTTCATTGGAACAGTTAGTTTTAACCACTTCTGGGAACTTAAACCTTCAGCCACAAGAGGAAGGAAAGGAGACACAAAAGCCCCAACATATGTTCCACTAACAATGAAGTACAGAAAAATATTTCTGTGAAGCCACAAACAAGCCATAAATTCCCCAGATTCAGATCATAATAATATATCAACAATAAATACTGTAGCTACTTAGCAAAATAGAGAATATAACCATTATATTTAATTAATTAATAGCATTGACCACAGAATACAAATATAAAGGAAATTATTGGTAACAGACAAAATGCTACCATTTTGAAATATTTTCATGAATGTACATTAACCACTGTATACAGCTTTAAGATTCATCAGGATACATTTTCCAAATGATAAAATCTTTACGCAATAGTAGCTCTATTAAAAGTTCAGGACCAAGTGCTCAAAAACTCAACTACCAATAGCATCGTATATACAGAACACAAGGAACCCAGATAACTTGGGCTATCTATTCTTATCTCAGATTGCAATATTGCCCAAAATATGTTGATGTACCAGAAATATCGTTATTTATTTGGAATGTGGTTACCCTTTCACAAACTAAGCTCTGCTATGTTGGAAATGATTCTGTTAACTTCCCCCACTTGCCTTCAGCAAATGCTGAAGTCCATCATTTAAGAACGTAACACACTCAAGTGACCGAAGAATTTTCAATAAGCAGTTCCTGAAATAAAAATTATTGTGATTTTTTTAGTTCACCCGGGTGGTGTAGTTTCGGAAGCATTGATACACAAGGATGAAATCAGTCAGAGGGGGAGAATTTAGACAATGAATCACTCAACAGCACGTGACCCTTCAGCTCACCACAGCTGTGCCAGCTTTTGGAGGGCAAAAGTCCTATAGTCTCCTCCCTGTAGTTCAGCAAAGTACTTTTCCCTCGTGTCTATTCTGTTCTTTCTCGAAAACCATGACTGAGTCAGATTCCAATGCCGGTAAGTTACAGGTACACTTTGAGGATGTCCCCTCAAATCTCCTTCACAACTTTTGCCCATCACTTAAAATCAATCCTTTGCTTAGATACATAGCAAACATTTAAACCAGTACATCTCTATCTCAATCTTCAATACTCCTAGAAAAAAAGAATCCAGCTATTTCAGTCAAAATTCACTGTTTCAAATCCTTGGTCATAAAATCCAAATCACATAGCATGGAAACAATTCTTCCATCCACCAGATCCACATTTGCAAACAAGTCTCCACTTAAAACTAGTCCCATTTTATCCACCTCATAAACCTTGTGAGAAGAAGACAAAGTAACTGGAGGAAACCCACACAAAGGTCAAATGTACAAAATCCACACCAGTGGTCAGGATAAATGTGGGACATTAGCTCTATCGGAGCTGACTTCAAAAGTTCAAAGTTTAAAGTAAAATTATCAGAGTATATACATATCACCACATACAAACCTGAGGTTCTTTTTCTGCAGGCATACTTAGCAAATCTATAGAACAGTAACTGTAAACAGGATCTGAAAACTGTAAACATCTAGAACTGTAAACCATAAACAAACTGTACAAATGCAGATATAAATAAATACCAATAAATAATAAGCATGAAATAACAAGATAAAAGAGTCTTCAAATGAATGCAGTTTATCCCATTTTGCTCAAGAGCCTGATGGTTGTGGGATAGTAACTGTTCTTGAACCTAGACGTGAGTCTTGGTGTACCTTCTACCTGATGGCTGCAATGAAAAGAGAGCATGGCCTGGATGGTGAGGATTTTGATGATGGATGCTGCTTTTCTACGGCAACATTTCATGTAGATGTGCTCAATGATTGGGAGGATTTTACCCATGATGTACTGGGCTGAATCCATCACCTTTCATAAGATTTCCCACTCAAAGGCATTGGTGTTCCCACACCAGGCCGCAATGCAGCCAGACAGCGCACTTTCTACACACAGCTGGATATGCTTGCCACGATTTCTAATGACACCCCAAATCTCCACAGACTACTGAGAAAATAGAGGTACTGCTGTGTTTTCTTCATAATTATATCTTTATGATGGGTCCAGGACAGGTCCTCTGAGATCGTAACACCCAGGAATTTAAAGCTACCTACCCTCTCTGCCTCTGATCCTCCGTTAACTACTGGCTCATGGAACTCTGGTTTCTCTCTAAATCAGTTCCTTGGTCTTAATGACATTGAGTGATAAGTTGTTGTTATTACACCACTCAGCCAAATTTTCAATCTCCCTGTTGTCTGCTGATTCATCACCATCTTTGTCCACAACAGTGGTGTTATTAACAAATCTGTATATGGTGTTGAAACTGTACTTAGCCATACAGTCATAGGTGTAAAGCAAGTAGAGCAGGGGGCTAAGCACAAGTACCTGTGATGCTCCTGTGCTAATGGAGATTGTGGAAGGGATGTTTATGTCAATCCAGACTGACTGGGACCTGCAAGTGAAAAAATCCAGGATCTAATTGCACAAGGGGGTATTTAGGCCTAGGAATTTACTGATCAACTTAGAGAGGATGATAGTGTTAAATGTCAAGCTGTAATCAATAAACAGCATCCTGATGCTTGCATCTTTGCTGTCCAGATGTTCCAGGGTTGTGTGAATAGCCAATGAGATGGCATCTGCTGTGGACCTGTTGCTTCCACAGGCAAACTGAAGCAAATCAAGTTGCCATTCAGACAGGAGCTTCAACACCAACCTCTCAAAAACACCTTCATCACTGTGAATGTAAGTGCCACTGGGTGAAAGTCATTTAGACAGGTTACCACACTCTTCTTGGGCACTGATACAATTGAAGCCTAGTACAGAGCTTCCAATACACAGAATCACAACAAGCTGCAAAGGGTTGTAAACTCTGCCAGCTTCATCACTGACACAACACTCCCCACCAGTGAAGATAACTTCAAGAGGCAGGGCCCCAAAAAGGTGGCACCAATCATTAAGAACACTTACCATAACAGGTTATGCACTCTTTTATTACTAACATCAGGGGGAAGCACAGGAATCTGAAGACCCACACTCAACACCATCTTGCTATCTGTCACGAGATTTCCAAGTGGTCCATGAATTCATGTTTGCTACTTCATTATTCCTTTTTGTTTTGCCCTATTCTTTCTTGTAAGCTTAGACAGTATCTTTGCACTCTACTGATGATACTAAGCAAATTGCACATCATGTCAATGATAATAAATCTGATTCTGAAAAGACTCCGAGGATTTTGCCAGGACTAGACCACTTGAGTCATGGAGGTTGGTCAGGCAAGATCTTTATTCCGTTGAACGCAGGAGAATGATAGGTGGCCCTATAAAAATGTTCAAAATTACGAGTGGCATAGATGAAGTGAATGGTAATGGTCTTTTCCCAGGGCAGGGGAGACCAAAACTGGGGGTCACAGCTTGAGGGTGAAAAGTATAAAATTTAAAAGGGACCTGAGGGGAAACCCCTTCATAAGGGAGGGTGGAAAGTATATGGAATGTACTGCTAGAAGAGGTAGTTGAGACAGGTACAATACATCATTTAAGAACCAGTTGGACAGATGCACTGAGGGCTAGGCTTAGTAGGGTATAGGCCGAATGCAGAAATCTGGGTGGGCACTATGGTCAACATGGACTCATTGGTCTAAAGGGCCGTATTGCATTGCTTTATGACTCGATTCTTGAATAATCTCTTTGATCTTATAGTCTATACCTCAGCTAACAAAGTAAAACATACCTTATATAGTGATCAGATTTCATTGGCCTACCTGCACCTATAACAACCTTGTAAATACAGTCAGCTCCCCGATTTGGCACACTTCTCTGCATCCAGTCATTTTGCTGTATATTCCTTGCTACATTCTAAATACTTTTCATTTTTCTAGATTAATTTCCGTTTACCGCTTTTCTGCCCAACTTCCAGACCATCTTAGTCTTCTTGCAGTTTAAAGATTCCTTGGGCAATTTACCATCTATATCATTTTCAACATGCCCCTGCATTTAGATCATTGCTGTATACAGCAAAAAAGCTGCAGAAGGGAGTGTTGTTGCTATACTAAGGAGACCGAGATTGAGACCTTTCAGCTTCCCAAGGTAGATTAAGTCACCTGGACCAGATAGTTTACACCCCAGGGTGCTGAAAGAAGTAGCTGAAGAGACCGTGGAGTTATTAGTAATGTGGAGGATTCTTTCAAGAATCATTAGATTCTGGAATGGTTCCAGAGGACTGAAAAATCAATAATGCCACTCCACTCTTTTAAGAAGGGAGGGAAGCAAAAAACAAAAAATTATAGGGCAGTTAACCTTGGAGTGGTTGGTAAGATGTTGGAAGAGGATAAGGTTTTGGATACTTGAAGGCCAAAGTCACCATGGTTTCCTTAAGGTGAAATCTGTTGGAATTCTTTGAGGAAATAACAAGCAGGATAGACAAAGGAGAACCTGTGGATGTTATTTACTTGGATTTTCAGAAGGCCTTTGACAAGGTACCACACACGAGTCTGTTAAATAAGATAAGATCCTATGGTGGTACAGGACAGATACTGGCACAAACAGAAGATTAGCTGACTGGCACAGGCAAAGAGTCGGAATAAAGGGGTCATTTTCCAGTTGGCTTGTATCTGCTACATTTCACATTATAACAACTTTGAAACAGCCCAGTAAGAATAGCCACATAATCTGAATTATGATTCAATGTAATATCGACATCTTGCAGGCAAACTGCTCCTGCCTCCTCCAGATACTTTGAACTAGATTTTACCAACACCTAAGATACAACTGAAATGCCTGACTACCAGCAGCATTTCAAACACAAGCAAGTATAGCACAGAGAAGGAAGGGATAACTAGAGAGTTAACTGCACACTGGTAATCATTGTCTCCTTATGTACTCTTCCCCTCCTCCTGTCCTGCTTCCCCTTCCACAACAACTATTTTGATGTTATATGATTTGTTATATTATTTTGCAATAGGTTTCTTGCATACTATTTCTTAGAGATTTTGAACAGAACCAACATTGTAAATTACTTTGGCTGTTCATACTTTTGAAAGTATGGAGTATCACTTGGAACATAAATTTTATATTGTATTAGACATTTTCATCATTTTTGTAAAATTGGAGCTCCAAACATTACCTCTAATTTAATAAAACAGTCCAAACCTGATATCAGAAAGCCTGTTTATTCAAGATCACCTGATTTTTTTAAACAAACAAAAAACGGTGATTCAATTTTTAAATGTTAAGAAGATACAATTTATAAATTGAGCTAAACAGTTGTAAAAGTCAGTCTGTGAATTAAGAACAACTCACACAAAAGGTACAGTCAACGTTCTGGGTCGAAACCATTCAGGGTCAGACCTGCTGAAGGGTTTCGACACGAAACGTTGATTGTCGGGTTCCTCCGGATGTGTGCCTGTGTGTCTCAGATTTCCCGCACCTGCAGATTTTCTCTAGTCTGCGAATCAAGTTTGGGCTATCCTTGTGAGAGTAACCCCAAGTTTAAAATGGAACTCTAGTTTTCTGAACACTTGCTGTCTTACATATTTATATTCTATTACTTGCGTAAATCAGTGATGATTTCAAATTGAAGTAAATGCTTAAATTGAATTTCAGATTTCTGTTTATCAAGAAAATCATGTGAATATTTGGAAAACGTGCTATTTGTCCTCTACTGCTGATTCATCAATAGACCTTTATAGAAGTACCTCTTTAAAACTGGATAACCCACGTAAGCATAAACACTGTTGCACTGGTTGTAATTCAAAGTGCTTAATAGTTGTGGAGCTGACCAAAAGATGGAATAGATAATTATTTGAAATTGTGTTGCTTTAAAATTTCAGGTTATTAGATTGTTGGATCTTTGCCTTCTGAATTGTTGATAATAATTTTCATGATATGTGCACATTGAAAAAAGTTTTGTTATTTTTATTTTCAGGAATAAAATCTTCCAGCTACTTCACAATATAGTAGCTTCATTGCCTTGAAGTTGAATTTTACAAATCTTTATAATTGAGCTTCACAGGAATGGCAGTTGACACAGATTTAATAATGTATGCATTCTGCCTTGGAACTGTAAGTTAACATTTCCATAAAAAAAGCTGGTAATTTTCCAGTTCACGTAAACTAGTGCAAATGATTTGTGAGAAGGGAATTGGAGATTGGAGATGCGTCTGATGTCACCATTATTAAATTCAACTATTTAAGTCATTCATATTTGTGTAAGAGCTAACCAATTCTGAAGTGTCATCAACCAGTAAAGTTAACTTCTATTTTCAATCATATTTCCTACATATCAGTAACTTGGAGATCAATTATGTGAAAATACTGTAGGTTAACTGGTAAGGCTGTTAAGATGATGCTTTGCAAACAATGAATAATGATTTACAAGAACGCTAATCATTACATTGGGATTTCCATCTGAAGCTGTGCAGTTCAACGGAATTAATCAGTAACTTTAATTTGCTTGTGAGAATTTTGTCATCTGGGAAGCTGCCAAGGAAGTTTGTGAACATTTGTCGTAATTGTCATTTTTTTGGACTGAAAGCTAGGTAGAAGGCAATCCTCTGCAGTAATGCGAAATCCAAAACCAAAACTGGTCAACTGCCAGTTAGCTCGCTATTTTATTATGTTGTGCATCTTAACTCTGTATGTGAAATGTCCAGTGGATTTCATATTATCGTATTTTGGGATTAAAGACAATCATAGGAGCTTTACTTTACTACCCTGTGGTTTCATTTTCTAACTCAACCAGATTTTACAAGCAACTGAAGTTTTTATATGTCTTAAATTTTCATGTATCTGATACAGTTGTACATTTTCATAAAAACCAAATATTTAGCAAAAATTATGTCCTGTTTGAATTCAGTATCCTGATACACTCCTTCAGAAGATGGTTAAGTAAGACAACAGGTCAAGTTAATATTTAACCAAAAAAAATTGCAGTATTGTAAAGTTGAGTTTTACAATATCAGAATTGATTTGATAATACCATTCTCAAGGTGATGAGAATATTTCAGTATTGTAATTAAACTCGAATCTGACAATGATGAGGAGCAGAATATAAAAAGGAACAGTCCAAGAAAAATGGAAGGGTTGAAGTGAGGCAGAGTGATAAATACAACAGTAAGGGGTGCAAGTAAGCATCTTTGAGGCCACAATTAAGATTTTATGATGATGTGTTTCCTCCCTGGTGCCAGGGTTAACAACGTCTCACAGTCGGTACAGGACATTCGGAGTGGGTAAGTTGAGCAGCCAGAGGTCATGACCCATATAATTCTCAATAACAGGTCTTGCAAAAGGAGTTTGAGAGAGCTGGGTAGAAATTTAAAACAGAATTTCCAGGACTATAATTTCAGTATTGCTACCTGTGCCTGGAGTGGAGGGATGAGCTACAAAAGGTGGCCAAACTTGGGTTGTTTTCCCTAGGGTATCAGAAGGTGAGGGAAAACCTGATAGATGGTTTTAAAACTAATGAAAGGCATAAAATAGGGAAGACAGTCAGAAACTACTCCACCCAGCCCCCCCCCCCCCCCCAGAGTAGGAATGTCAAAACACCAAAGGAGATGCATTTAAGGCTAGAGAGGGAAGTTTTTAAGGTCATGTGAGGGTTTTTTTGGTACAGTGAGTAGAAGATGCCTGGAACCAGACCGTTTGGTGGAATTTAAGAGGCTTTCCGATGAACACATAAATACAAAAGGAATAGAGGAATATAGATGATACTATAAATTTGCATTAAATTCATTATTCAGGTTCACTGTCATTCAACCTTACACAAGTATGCAGCTAAACAATGTTCCTCGAGGAAAAAGGTGCAAAACAGAACATATCACATAAAGCACATAAAATATTAACATAATATTAACAGAGAAAAAAATATTCTGTAGATTAGCACAACATTTTGGCTGAATTCCTTATCTAGTGCTGTACTCTTCTTTGTTCTCTGTTGAGTCTTTGTGATATACCAAACCACCTGAAATTCCTAATAAAGTAAAGCTGCAGGTGACTGCATTGGCGCTGCTTCCTGCACACATGCTGAGCTCGTCAACTTCATTAACTTCGCCTCCAACTTTCACCCTGCCCTCAAATTCACCTGGTCTATTTCCGACACCTCCCTCCCCTTTCTAGAACTTTCTGTTTCTATCTCTGGAGACAGCCAGCCTATCCACCGATGTCTACTACAAACCTACAGACTCTCACAGCTACCTAGACTATTCCTCCTCCCACTCTGACTCCAGCAAAAATGCTATCCCTTTCTCTCAATTCCTCCGCCTCTGCTCTCAGGATTGCCTTTCATTCTAGGACAAAGGAGATGTCTTCCTTTTTTCTTCCCTTCGTCCACTATCAACTCTGCCCTCTATCGCATCTCCCGTATTTCACACACCTTTGCCCTCACCCCATCCCCCCACCAGCCCACCAGGGATAGGGTCCCCCTGGTCCTCACCTATCACCCTACCAGCCTACAGATCCAACGTATAATCCTCCGTAACTTCCGCCACCTCCTACAGGATCCCACCACCAGACACATCTTCTCCTTCCCCCCCCCCATTCTCGGCTTTCCTCAGGGATCGCTCCCTACACGACTCCCTTGTCCATTCATCTCTCCCCCCCCCCCATCCCTCCCCACCGACATCCCTGCAAATGGAAGAAGTGCTACACCTGCCCTCACACTTCTTCCCTCACCACCATCCCAGGCCTCAGACAGTCCTTTCAGGTGAGGCACCACTTCACCTGCGAGTCAGCTGGGGTGATATACCGTATCCGGTGCTCCCGATGTGGGCATTTATACATTGGGGAGATCTGCCGCAGACTGGGAGACTGTTTTGCTGAACACCGGCGCTCAGTCCTCCAGCAGTGGCGGGATCTCCCTGTGGCCACACATTTCAATTCCACAGACTACTCCCACTACGATATGTCTGTCCATGGCCTCCTCTACCGTCAAGATGAGGCCACACGCAGGTTAATGAAGCAATACCTTATCTCCCACCTAGGTAGCCTCCTACCTGCCAGCATGAACATTCAACTCACAGACCTCCGTTGATACCCCTGCCCCCCCCCTTACCCCACCCCTATCTAGAATTTTAGTCTGGTTCTCTTTCTCTCTCTCTTTTCCCCCCTCACTATAATCTCCCCCCAGCCCTACCTTTCTTTCTCTTTTATTTCCCATAATTCTCCACCTTCCCCCTGCCCATTTCCCTTCAGCCTATCACTTCCCAGCTCTCTACTTCATCCCTCCCCCCACTTGTTATCCCCCCCCTCTATCATCCCATGTTATTTCACTCCTGATGAAGGGTTTCGGCCTGAAACGTTGTCACTACCTCCTCCCGTAGATGCTGTCTGGCCTACTGAGTTCTGCCAGCATTTTGTGTTTTTATTTATTTCCAGCATCTGCAGATTCATTCTTGTGATCTATTATGTATTAGGTCCAGAATAAATCCACTGAGATGTTGATGCTCAGGGGCTTGAAGCTACTGACCCTTTCCACTGCCACCCTATCATGAGGACTGGTGTTTGTGCTCCTGACTTCCCCTTCCTGAGATCCACAATGTGTTCCTTCATCTTGTTGATGTTGAACTAAGAATGTTACTACTGATCCACACAAACTGTGGTCTCCCTATAAGTCAAGGATCCATTTGCTGAGGGAATACAGTCTAGGGTTGGAACATGAGGCATTCTTTATGGTAGTATAAGCACTGGTCAAGTGTTCAGGTCCTGATGAAGGGTCTTGACCTAAAATACTGACTATTTATTTCCATAGATGCTGCCTGACCCTTCATCAGGATCTGAACACTCAACCACAAGGAATGCCTACCATTCCATCCTTGGACTGCATTTCAGGAAATCTGATCATCTGGATGTCCTCCTCCTATCTGTATACAGGCAAAGTCTAAAGAGCAAGGCTCCAGAAGTAAGGACAATGAAGAGGTAGACAATAGACAACAGGTGCAGAAGTAGACAATTCGGCCCTTCGAGTCTGCACCGAGATGGCATGGAAGGCAAAGAGGATCTGAACAAATAAGGCACCACTGTCACAGACTTCATCAAGTCAGTCATGGTGAGTGTGTCCCACTATATCATTTAAGTCTTCTCCAAACAGAAGCCCTGGATGAACCAAGAGATTCCCAATCTGCTGAAGGATCAGTGGCACTCAAGTTTGGCGACCAAATAAACTACAAAAGGTCCAGGTGTGACCTCCAGAAAGCCATCTCACATGCAAAGTAGCAATTCTAGATCAAGCTGCAGTCACTGAAGGATGCTTGACAGCTGTGGCAGGGCTTGAATGCTATCACCTTCCAACGAAATAAATCCAAGCGACAAATATGACAACAAGGTTTCACTCTCAGATGGGCTCAATGCCTTTTATGCTCACATTAACAATCAAAACATGGAGACATCTTCACCAACTCCCACAGCTCCTGATGACCCCTGCAATTTCTGTCTGTGGCCAACATCAGAGCATCCTTTGAGAGGGTGAAACCACAGAAAGCATCTGGCCTACAGAGGGTACTTGGCAGAGTACTGCAGATTTGTGCTGAGCAATAGGCTTAAGTGTTCACTGAGATCTTTAACCCATCACTTCAGGAGTCTGAGGTACCTACCTTCAAGCAGGTTTCAATGCTACTGGTGCCCAAGAAGAATGAGGTAACCAACCTCAATATCATCTAGTAGCACATATTTCCACTGTGATGAAGCGCTTTGAAAGTTTGTTGATGAAATCTATCAATTCCTGCTTGAGGGATGACTGGGCTCCAATTTGCTTATTGTCACAACAGGTTAACAGCAGTTGCCATTTCATTGGCTCTCCACTCAACACTGGAACATCTGAACAGTGAAGATGCATACATCTCTTTTTAGTTAAATTCAATAAACAGATATCTAATCCTGTTATCAAACATACATTACGAATTTGGTTTCAATTTCGTAAGTTTTTTACTCTGAAAAACTTCGTTCTTGATAGCCCTATTTTACTTAATTTTTTTTTCAAACCTTCATTGACAGATCAAGCTTTTAGCATATGGAAAAGGAAAGGTATAAAATGTTTTCGTGGTCTTTTTTTTGAAGGTACTTTGATGTCTTTTGACCAACTTTCCAACAAATTTAAATTACCTAAATCTAATTTTTTCAGATACTTACAAATCAGAAATTTCTTACATAAAGTTCTACCATCTTTTCCCAATTCAACTTCAATGGATTTCTCAGATTTGATTTTTACCTTTAATCCTTGTCAGAAGGGATTAGTAGCTTTTATTTATAATATGATTATGAAGATACAACCAGAAATATCAGATAGAATTAAACAAGAATGGGAAAAAGAACTTCGATACAATATATCAACAGATAAATGGGAAAAAATTTTACAAATAGTTAATTCCTCTTCTATATGTGCTAAACATGCTTTAATACAATTTAAAATTGTACATAGAGCTTATATGTCTAAAGATAAGCTTGCTCGATTCTATTCTCATATTAACCCTCAATGTGACAGATGTCATTCAGAAGTGGCTTCACTGACCCATATGTTTTGGTCATGTCCCACTTTACATAACTATTGGAAGGACATATTTGTTACCATTTCCTCAATTTGGAATATCGATTTACAACCTCATTTTATTACTGCAATTTTTGGTATACCAAATGAGGATGGTAATCAGTTTTCCCCTTCAATCAGACGAATGATTGCTTTTGTAACATTAATGGCCAGAAGGTCTATATTACAAAACTGGAAAGAAGTAAATCCTCCTACCACGTCTCAGTGGTTTTCTCAAACTATTTCTTATCTGAGCTTGGAAAAAATTAGAAGCACTATTTTTGACTCATCAATTAAATTTGAAGAAACTTGGGGACCATTCATCCGACATTTTCATATGAATTAATTTGGCCTTTTTCAGACCTTCTCTCTGCTTATTCTTGTTCAGGTATGGAGTTCCGGAGTTTTTTGACACTATCATATACTTATAAACTGTTATTATTGCCCATGTTAGTTTAGTTTAGTGGTTTTTTTTCAATATATATTCTCTTTTATATATTTTCAAATTTTTTTTTCCTTTTCTTTTGACGATTATTTTTGTTTTTTTTTCATATATAATTATATAGACTTGATTGATTAATGTACCTTTTTTTGTTGATGTTTAATAGGATATTATTATCCTATTATTAATGCAATATCAAGTCTATTGTATTTATAACCTATTCATTATTATGTTATGTTTTTTTTATATATGAAACTCAATAAAAAGATTGAAAAAAAAAAGAAAGAAAAGAAAGGACACTCTTTATTGACTACAATTCAGCATTTAGTACCATCACCCCTTCAAAACTAAGCAAAAAGCTTGCAGTTCATAGGCCTCAATATGCCCTTGTGCAACTGGATCCTTTATTTCCTCACGTCGACCCCAGTCAATTCAGATTAGCACCATTTCCACATGATTTCCATCAGCATAGGTACACCACAAAGCTGCGTGCTTAGCCCACTGCTCTACTATCTTAATACTTAAGACTAAACATAGCTCAATGCCATATTTAAGTTTCCTCTTGACACCACTGTCATTGGCTGAATCACAGGCAATGATGAAGGAGCTGGTTATTGACTACCAGGTCCAACAAGTAAATGCCATTAACGTGGTCATACCTTTATTTCTCAGTAATACCCATAGTGCCTCATCAAGTTCTGTCCTGACAGAGCACTGCTGCGACAGTTTCCCTGACTAGTAACGCCACCCATCCTCCTTAAATCTCTCCAGCTCTGTCACATATAAAATAATTGAACCCTGGAATATTGAGTTGCCAATCCTGCCCCTCCTGCAACCAAGTCTCATTAATGGCTACAATATTACAATTCCAGATGTTGAACCATGCCCTGAGCTCATCTGCATTTCCTAAGCTACTTCTTGCATTGAAATAGTGGTGCTAGAAAGTTTGTAACCATTTAAGAATGTTCTCTATTTCTCCATTAATATGACCCAAAAGGTGATCAGATCTTCACACAAGTCCTAAAACTAGATAAATAGAATCCAATTAAATAAATAACACAAAAACATTATACTTGTTCATTTATTGAGAAAAATTATCCAATATTATATGTATTTGTTGGAAAAAGTATGTGAACCTTTGCTTTCAGTAACTAGTGTACAGCAATAACTTAGACCATAAGACATAGGAGTAGAGTTAGGCCATTTGGCCCATTGAGTCTGCTCCACCATTTAATCATGGCTGCTCCTTTTCCCCCTCTCCTCAGCCCCATTCCCCAGCCTTCTCTCCATAACTTTGATGCCGTGTCCTATCAAGCTCTGCCTTAAATACACCCAACAACCTGGCCTCCACAGCTGCCTGTTGTAATAAATTCCACAAATTCACCACTCTAGAGCTAAAGAAATTGCTCTTCATCTCTGTATTAAATGGATACTTCTCTATCTTGAGGCTGTGCCCTCTTATCCTAGATTCCTCCACCATGGGAAACAACCATTCTACATCTATTCTGTCTAGACCTTTCAATGTTCAAAAAGTTTCAATAAGATTCCCACTCATCCCTCAAATTCCCACAGACCCATGTTCCTCCTATGATAACCCTTCCATTCCCAGAATCATCCTTGTGAACTTCCTTCAAAACCAGCACATCTTTTCTTAGCTGAGTACCCCAAAACAGTTCACAATATTCAAGGGTGAGGCCTCACCAGTATCTTATAAAGCCTCAGCATCACATACCTGCTCTTGTATTCTAGACCTCTTGAAATGAATGCTAACATTGCACATTTATTTCTTCTACCAAAGTGCATGACTATGTATTTTCCAACATTATATTTCATTTGCCACTTTCTTGCCTATTCTCCTAATCTGTCCAAGTCCTTATGAGGCCTCCGTTTCCTCAACACTAACTGCCTCTCACCAATCTTTGTAACATCTGCAAACATGGCAACAAAGCCATCTATTTCATCAACTAAATTAGTGGTCGCCAACCCACCAATCACGATTGACTGGTCGATCTTTGAGACTTTCCCAGTAGATCCCAAAAAAAAAGAAAAATACACAAATACTGTTGAGAGATTGTTTCCGGGTTGCAGGGTTTTAGTTCCGTTCTTTCTGCCCAGTGCGCATGCATGTAGCTCCCCCACCACGCGCTGGTCCCCAACCACGAGGCTGTAAGGAAACGATGAGTCAGCTGCACCTTTTCTCATTCCGTCACGCCCACTGTTGAACTTGAACACACGCGAGGTCATCAGTCGCCTAAATGCAGCGATACCCTTGCGCCAGGGATCACTGGTTGGCCTCGGGTAACCGGCCGCCTAGGACGGCCAGCAAAAAGTGTCATTGCTACTGGCCTGGAGCGCAGAGAGATGGGCGCTGCCTCTGGACCTGTTTGGCACACCGAATGTTCGTGGGAACCCGGTGCTAAAATATTCGCAGACGACCTAATTCGTAAGTAGCATAGCAGCTACCTCACTGCGACCTACGTCACCCCCAAGACAAATTTTCTTCAGCTGGTAAATCCTACGGGGGGGGGGCGGGTGCGCACTGTCACACTCCTCGCTGGTCAGTTGCTTGCTTTGGACTGCAACCACCGCGACCCCAACACACAAACAGCTGCACCTGGTCAAGGCGTCTGGTGGCGGGTGGAAGGCTGTCTAATGAGGCAAGAAAGCACTCAAACCTGCTTCAGTACCTTGAATCTAAGCACCCTGCACTTCGACAAACCCGTCTGAGTTTTTTCAGCAAAAAAAAACATGAGCAAGCGGGACAAAAGCTAAGTGCTGAGAGCCACGAAAACTAAATTGTGGAATAGACTATAAGGAACGTGCTTCGAGTATCATTGTATTCCGGTTGTGTTTAACACCCCCCCCCCTCAGTCCGCAAGAATATTGTCAATATTAAACTGGTCCGCGGTCCGAGAAAAGGATGGTGACCCCTGGTGTTTATACATTATTTCTGCTTCCAGGTTGTGAGGTTTTACTTCTGGTCTTTTCTGCCCCGGTGCGCATGCGTATAACTAATTGATGTGGGGTCAATCTTGCCTTTCACTAAGGTCGAGGTAGGGGATCTTGGGCTTAAAAAGGTTGGTGACCACTCAACTAATCATTGATTTACAGCATAAAAAGGAATCCCGTACCGACCCCTGCGAAACTCCACTAGTCACTGGCAACCAGAAAAGAAGGCTTTTATTCCCACTCACTGCTTCCTCCCAATCAGCCAATGATCTAACCATGCCAGTAACTCTCCTGTAACACCATGGGCTCTGGTAAGCAGCCTCAAATGTGGTACCTTGTCACAGGCCTTCTGAAAAACAAATAAACATCCACTGCATCCCCTCTATCACCTCAAAGAATTCCAACAGGTTCGTCAGGTAAGTCTTTCCATTAAAGAAACCATGCTGACTGTGTCCTATCTTGTCCTCTGTCACCAAGTACTCCATGACTTCATCTTTAACAATTGACTCCAATATCTTCCCAACCACTGAGGTCATGCTACTTGGTCTATAATTTCCGTTCTGCCACCCTCCTCTCTTCTAAAATTTTCCAGTTCTCTGGCACTATGCCAGAGTTCAAGGATTTTTTAAAAGATCATTATTAATGCCTCCACAATCTGTGAGTGCCAACAATTTTTTCTGAGGTCCTCAGAAATCTCCTTCGATCAAGGCATGGCACACTTCCAAACACCTGTGAGTCAAAGATCAGTCTTTGATAGTGAAGACCCAACTTGATGTTCTTTAAATTGGGCAGGGCCTCCCACACTCAAACCTGATTGTTTTAAAACACCTGACAAATTTCCCCTTTAAATGAACAAGTATAATGTTTTTGTGTTATTTATTTACTTGGGTTCTCTGTCTAGTTTTAGGACTTGAGTGAAGATCTGATCACATTTTAGATCATACTTATGCAAAAATAGAGAAAATCCTGAAGGATTCACAAACTTGCTAGCACCACTGTATACACAGCTCAGGACACTAGTCGCACCATGCCCAACCTTGATTCCCAACTTTGAAGTCTTACCAATATCTGCCTCCTCAACCTCTCCACTAACTGTTCTAGCACTATGGTTCCCAACTGTCTGCAACTCTATTTTAAACCCCATCATACAGCATTGACAAATCTCCTGCCAGGATATTAGTCCCCCTCCAGTTCAGATGCAACTGTCCCTTCTGTACCATACCTCATTATGGTGAGTGCTATAAGGTGATAGTGATTGAGGCAGCTTTTCTGCTCTTCTTGGGCACTGAACTGATTATTGCTCTTTTGAAGCATCAGACTACAGCAGTGAAAGGTTGAAGAGGTGAACACTCTAACCAGTTGTTCAGCATAGATTTTCAAAACCCAACCAGCTACACCATCGGGGCCTGATGTCTTGTAATGGTTCACCCACTTGAAGGATGCTCTGCCATCAACCTCCGAGACTGAGATCACAGGTAACTGGATGCTGTGGGGTTTCACACAGGTATAGTGTTATTCTTCTCTGCACTCTTTCCAGTTTAACCACATCTTTCCAATAACAGGGTGACCAAAAGCTGTACACAATACACCAACCAGAGCCTATACAACTAGAACATAACGTACCAATTCCTATATAAGATGCCATGACCGATGAAGGATAGCATGCTAAATGTCTTTTTTCACCACCCTGTCTACTTATGACATTACTTTCCACAATCTATGCACTTGTACCCCTCAGTTCCTCTGTTCTATTACACTCACAGGTACCCTAGCATTCAAAGCACAAGTTCTATGCTGGTTTGACTTCATCTCAAATTTACCTGCAAGTTCACTGTACAAGTCAAAGCCTGGTGTCTGCAGGCCCCCATCTGGGTCTACTAGAGCCTGGAAGCCTGCTCTGGGTTGAAGAACTGTATAAGTGCGTGGATGGAAGGGAGGAATGAGACCTGACTTGCTGGTGTTGTTTTGTTGCTGGTTGTGTTCTGCTTTTTTTTTTGTATTCTGTGTAGTTCTGATGAGCATGGTGGACAAGCCATGCTGTCAATGGAATGTGTGGTGACACTTAAGGACTGACCCCACCACACCCTCAGGTGTGTTGACTGTTAATGCAAATGACACATTTCACTGTATGTTTCAAAGTATACTAACTGACTAAAATTGAATCTTCTATATTTGCATCCAAATCATTTGTATAAATAATAACAAAGATCTCAACACTGATCATTGCAGCACACCATTATTCACTAACCAACCATTAACCACCACCCTCAGTATCCTACCTCAAAGCTGAGTTTGAATCCACGTAGCTCTCCCTGAATTCCTAACCTTCCAGATCAGCCCACCATGAAGTACCTTGTTGAAGGCCTTGCTGAAACCCAAATATACAATATTTACTACCCTACCCTCATTTAGGTTACCTCTTCAAAAAAATTCTGAAAGGTTCATCAAACACAGCATCCCACACAGAAAGCCATTCTAATCTTACCAGACTGCCTTCCCAAATGTTGTCTCTGAGAATCTTCCCCAGTAGCTAACCCACAACTGATCTCAGGTTGACTGGCCTGCAGTTCCTTGCAACCATTTTTAAACAACAGAACAATATTAGCCACTTCCGGTCTTGAGTATCTCACGATAAAGCAAACATTTCTGCAATAGCTTTTGCAATTTCCTGTCACCCCCCACAAAGTCTGAGATGCATTCAGTCAGGCTCTGGGGATCTATTAAGCTTAAATATGCTGAAAGGCTGCAAATATCTCTTTCTTGGTAGTAGGAATGTCCTCCAAAACAGATCAACTTGTTTCCCTCATCTCTTGAGGAATAGTAAGCTTCAGTTTGAGTATTGCATACAGATTTGGCCACCATGTTACAGAAAGGATGCAATTGTATTGGCAAGGATGTAGAGGATATTTAAGAGGATGTTGTCAGGGCTGAAAAAACAATAGCTATAAGTTAAGACTGGATGCAAAAGAGTTGCTTTCTTACAAACATACAAGATTGACAGACTGCTTAACTGAGTTATACAAAACTTGTGAAGTGAATTGGTACCTTAGTGGTTAGCACAACACTCTTACAGCTCGGGGCATCGGAGTTCTGAATTCAATTCCAATGCTGTCTGCAAAGAGATTGGATGCCCTCTGTGTGAATGTGTGTTTTCTCCAGGTGCCCCGGTTTCCACACACATTCTAAAGACATACCGGTTAGTAAGTTAATTGGTCATTGTAAATTATCCTTTTAGGCTGGTGTTAAATAGGTGGGTTGCTGGGTAACAGTTCATTGGACTGGAAGGGCCTGTTCTGCACTGTATAACTAAATAAAATAAAAATAAAATTAATCAGCAGTGTGGTCAAAATAATTGCTAGGATTAGAGGCCAGTTAAGGAAATCTTTCTCACATGAAGGTCTGGAACTTACTGTCTGAAACAAAGGGCACAGACAGAAACCTCACCAGTTCTTTGAGAATTAAAATCTGCAGGGCTGTGGTCCAAGTGCCAGATAGTTGGATTTGGTTGACTGGACCTTCTTTTACCAATCACAGGCACAGTGGCTTGTTTCTGTTTTAACCCATTTTCTGAAATCATGAAATGCACAATACCAATGTCAAGAAGAGATTTTTAGACAGCATTTCCTGCCTCAGCTTTGTGGGTGGGCTTTTCGAGAAGATTTTACAAGTGGCACTACTGAGGGAGTGAATTCTAAAGTGCATGGCAGAAACATCATTTTAGGGAAATGGGAATTAAAGTAATTAAACCAAAAATTGGATTGGAAACATCTTTCATGTAGTTAGCTTAGATATTCGATTTGTCAATTGGTTAGCTCATACACTTTCCAACAGATTTTTTGCAGCTTTTGATGATTAAACACAATAAATCAATTAGCTTTGATTTTCCAATGAAAGGATATGATTGGCTTTTTAAAGATATCGGGACTAAGCTTTTTCCATGACAATCTGATGTAAGACACTATTTGGTTACTATCATATATTCAGGCCGTCTAGGATTGTATAGAAATAAATCACATGGGACAAGCCTAATAAAAATACAAAAAATAATAATTTATAAGACCTTCGAACAGCACAAGTTGAGGAAATCTTTTTTAAAATTAGGTTTAGTGTGGAAAAAAGTGTTTTGAAGGAGAAAACGTGCCTTTTTTTTCCCAGTTTCTTTTACAACCTCAAAATATTTCAACACTCTTTATTGCAGATAAAACTATTTTGAAAAGTAATCACCACATATAATGGAAAGTAATTTTGATATGGCATCTTCATTATTTTCCATATTTTGAATTTGATCTTTATTGCATTCTTTTCTGTGGTTTCATTCTCAAACCTGTTTCTCTGTGTAACTACTAGTTCATTCATTTTGCTGAGCTTGTTCCCAAGTGCTTCTCAAATAATAGTGGATTATATGAGCATCATTTATCTTAATGAGGAGGAATCTCTTAGCCAGAGGGAGGTGACTCAGTGGAATTCATTGCCAAATATGGCTCTGGAGGCCAAATTATTGGGTATATTTCAAGCAGAGGTTGATAGGTCCCTGATTAAGATACTGCTGATTAAGTCTCGAAGGTGCAGAACAGCTGTGGCATTGTGTGTACATGCTGAATCAAGGCAGTGGGGTCCAGGCCAAAGAGCAAGGAACAAGCCAATGTTTGACCTTTCCTGGAGCGAACTTGGAGGAAATTCTATTCAGTAGAACCGAGGTGAGCGGAGGCAATGTAGAATCAAGGCAACGGGGCCCACACTCAGGCCTAAGAGCGGGGAAAGGTTTGATCAATTTAAGCACAGAGCCAAACTGAGGTGGCGTGGCACTAGCCCATTAACAAATCAAAGCATTAGGGTCCGAGTCCAAGAGCAAGGGCTGGATGATTTAAGAGCTGGGCCACATTGAAATAGACAGGGTGTCGGGGCTGGAGGAGAGGCACGGGCAGGTTCAAGTTGCTGCACCATGAGGTTTACTTGTCTCTGTGCTGAACCTCAAACTCATTCATAACTCCGTGGTTTACTCACCTCTGCACCATGGTTGTGGCCTGCTACAATCAGTGTGGACTCACTTTTATAAACTTCAGTCCTGAATGCTATTTGTTTACTTTTATTGTTTACACGATTTTTTCCTTTTTTATTCTTTACACATCGGGTATTTCCCAGTCTTTTTTTGTTTTAATGGATTCTGCTGCATATCTTTGTTTTGTAGCTGCCTGTAAGAAGACAAATCTCATGGTTCTATTAAGTATACATACTTCGATAATAAATGTAGGGACATCAAAGGATACAGGGAAAAACCTCCACTCTCAACTAATGGAAAGTTACTCCACTTGGCAGAAGAATTTTATTCAAACTATGCTGCATATTACGTTTAACATATTCCTGCTATGAAACAGATGATACGTTTAATTTATATTTTTCATTGCAACAAGACAATTTTTCTTCTCCTGGTGACTGGAGAATTGAGTTGAGAGGGAAAAATAAATCATCCCTGATTGAATAACAAAGTAGACTCAAAGGGCCAAATGGCCTATTTCTGCTCCTATGGAATCTCATTGTAAGCCCAAGTTTACCCCCAATAACACGTTTTTCCCCCCCAGTCACAAAATCAATTGTCAACCATCATTGTACTACTTCCTGCATATCCCTTGGATCCCTGGGCTTGCACTTTTCTGGAGACAGAAAGTAGATGGTAAAATGTGTAGCAAAACCAGAGGTCAAGCAACACTTGTGCAGACAAAGGGACAGTTGATATTTCATGATGCAAGACTTCTCTGACCAATCAGCTAAAGTCCTACACAGTTTATACAGTTGCCAATTTGTTTGCAGATTTTATGAACAAATTGCCCTTGTTGCTATTTTTGTTAACTCTTCAATCATTCGACTTCTTTTCACAAATCTATTTCAACTTCCCTCATTAAATTTGTGCCTTTTTGAAGGCAAGTTAACCAGTCATCTTTTTGCCATGAGAGTAGAAAGAGTAGTCTGATCTTCCATTACGTGGTCTCTAGCCTCTTTTAAAGACTGACATTTTTCACCTGGGCCCAGCAACTTGCCCATTTTCAAAGACAAAATACTTTCCCTCTTATGCACAACCCCATGCAATATTTTAAACTTAACTGCCTCAAGTCCAACTGCAGTATTATCCACATCTAAAACAAGATTTTTATGTTTGTTTGATGCATCATGTCATTTATGCCAGGTTTGACAATCTCAGCATAATTCTTGAAGGGCCAGTGAAATGTTGAGAGTTTCTTTTTCTACAGATCTTGTTTGACCTACCAAGAATTAACAATATTTTGTTTTTCTTACAAATTTTCTTGAACCCTTCAAAAGTCTTTCTAAAATGCCTCTCATTCTTTCAACTTATTTACCTTCAGTAAGTTGCTTCCAGACAAATTTTGGGATTTTACTTTAATAAAATAGGCCTTAACCCAATTTATAACTTTTATTCCCATTTTATGCTCATTCTTCATAACCATGCTACATCTGACTGCTTTATGCAAAAACATGCTCTCTGCATCTATTCAGATTCATTCCATAAAATCAAATACAGAATTTTTCCATCGAACAGTTAAGTTTAATGCATATATACTTGATTAAAACAAAAATCTTCTCCACGTTATACTTAAATTATTTGCGTCCTTTAAAACTTGTAAGCTGACTGCATTCCAGTTAACATTATGGAATATGAATCACCCAAAATGTTTCTTCATTTTAGGGATCTGCTTACATATTTGGAGTTCCAGTCCCCAAATCATTTGAATGACTCACCTACACACTTAACAATGTGACTAGCCTTTTTCTATTCTTTACTTCAGACATCTAGCCTTAATTGATGAACATGCTAACATAAACCATCCAACACCCATGTTACCTACTCCAGATTTTTGTCCAGAAATTTCTCTCTCCAATACAGGTGATAAATAAATGCAATTTGTCAGAGACAGCTCTCCAAAGGCTCACTTTGAGAAAGACTGAAAGTTGACCTTCTGAGGAGATTACATGAAGCCTTTTCAATTTTCCCCTTAAATAAAGCTAAATATTTCAATGGATGAAAAACAAATCTGACTTTAATTAAGAAACCATCTTCTTACTGTAGGAGGTAAAAAAAAATCTTTTTCCCCATTCATCCAATGATAGAACTACTTTGGATCAGTGTTAAATGGCTTTTCACCTACACACTTGAACACCAAACCCAATTTATTATTTCGAGCTCCAGAAGTAATATTGCTGCAATAATTACATTGTTTATTTTTACTATTAATCCTTCAAATAATTAGAAACAAACTAGAGCATCAGATAGGACCTTCTCAAAATAACTGTTTGTACTCTTATTCTATTTGGGGGAGGAGGTGGAGGAGAGGAAAGAGTGGTGATGGAAACAGCAAGTACTGGGTACACCTTCAAAAAAGGAAGTCAGAAAAAAAAGTTGCAGCACTGAGCCTTTACAACGCAGCAATCTTCTAAGAACAATTAAATTTACCTTGAGCTAAACATCAGAATTCTAAACCACACTGCCAATTTTAATGTTTCCTCTTCACTTGCCCCAATCAATGATTCACAGTTAATTCCATTTCACCTTAACTGACATTCTTGCCATGATTACAAGTTAACAATGCCAATAAACTTGATGTCTAGCACTGGAATCACTTGCACATATCACATCTCTTAATTTGATCTACTTTTCATTCAACCTCTCCACCTACCATTATTGCAAACCAAAGAACATTTAAGTTCAAATTTCAACATTATGAATTCCATTAATAACTTGCATAAGGGATAAGCATTTCTTTACTTACAATTGGCAGATACTAACTTCATCTGATAAACCCAAAGAAACAGACTCCAAAACTAAAAAAAAGGTTTCCTTATACCCAAGGAAAACTGCAACAATATTACACAGCAAATAGCGTATTAAATCTGTAGCACATTGCTTTAATTCAAAATTCTATTTAGAACCCAAGGCAGAGACAGTTTAGAAGTGTGCCGTAGGAAAGCGGATCAAAGACAGTCATGGAAATTAGAGCGAGTTATGGTATCTGATAAGAAATGGTCCTTTGGGAAAAATCAAAGTGGTAGAAAGGGGAAAAATGTGTCACATGGCAGTATTTTAGAAATTGCATTGCCTTATCTGTTATTGGATGTGATGGCTGATGGGATGGAGAGAGAAAATTAAGAATTCAACCTTGGTTCTGAGAGAGAGGAAAAAGAATGAAAGTGGAGCATAGGAAACTGAACAAACACTGATGAGCCCATCAACTCTGGTGGAAGAAACCCCACAGGTGGAAAATAAAGGAAAACACGTTGGAGCCCAATGGGCGGAGTGCTGAATCTATGAGCTCACCAATGTCTGCAAATCTTGTGAGTCCATTGGAGGCTGCAGACCAAAAACAGCATGCCCTTCAGCTGTAGGATTAAGTGCATGGATGGGTGGGAGCAGAGGGACTTGTTTTGCAGTTGTTGTTTTGTTATTCATTGTGTTGTGTTCTTCTACTGAGCATTGTGGGTTTGCAATGTTGGTGCTTGAATGTGTGTTGGACATTAATGCAGAAGACATATTTCACTGTTTTGTTGTACATGAGAAATAAAATGAAGATGAATCTGAACACTGGTGTGGAAGGTTGCAACATTGGAACAATTGCGTCGAGGCAAATAAACAGGGATTTTTAAAATTTGCATCTTAGATTTCTAACAATTCCAATACTTGCACTGAGGTACGCTGTACTTCACTCTCGGCTCTTTTAATTAACAATCATAGCATATTACACTGACAGTAACATCTGAAAAGCTCTGAACACACCAACATTGGTTGGTTACGAAATGCATAAAGACCATCCAATAACATATTTCTTTCCATATTTCTTTTATTAATGCAAGTAAGGCATGCATTTATAAAGTACTATTTGAACTATTGTTAACTTTTCAAAGTTCTTATGAAAGGTCCTTGACCTGAATCAAGAACTGTGCTCATTCTTCACAGACAACGTCTGATTTACTGAGCAATTGTAGAATTTTCACCTTTATTTCAGATTTCCAGCATATGTGATGCCTTAGTTCTGGAACACAGACAGAAACAGTAAATATAAATTACACTAATATTATTCACTCATTTTTACTCCACCACTCAACTTAAAACAAATGAAAACCTTACATGGGTGACTGAAACACATTTGTCCCATTAATTTGCAAAAACTGACTTTCTAGCAGGCAGCTAATGCTCATATACTATAGTTTGCAATTTAAAAACCCAACACCCTACACAGTTAAAATCACCTTGATTTTAATTTCTCCTGGTAGTCTCAACTTTTCAACTAAGTTAAGCTCTAAAGATTCATGTATTGCTTACAGTTCATTCCCTGCAATTTTCATCCACACAATATTCTCTCAATCGAAAAATTAGCAACTAAAACCTCAACCAATTAAGAGTTTGCTATTTCCAATAAAATTCTATTGTTATATAAATGCCTTGCTCTTCAGCTCCTCCCTAATATATTTAACCATTATGAAAAAGGAAGTGGCTTTGACATACAAGTTTATTACCCAAACACAAGCTTTTCATTTACAGATCAAGGAGCTTTCATTATCCCACTTTACACACACGAGCACTCTACGATGAAACATAACAAAAAGTTAGTGCAATACTGGCACACATTTATAATCATCCTGATTACACAAGATCTGTGAACAGACAGCCACAGTACAATGCATTCTTAAATACAATTACTTTTAAAGTAAACAAAGATGAATGGTACTGGCAGTTCAGTGAACTAACTGGTACAAATGAAGTCTCATAAAAACCTCCATTCTCAACCAATGGAAAATTACTCACTAGGCAGAAGAATTTTACTCAAACTATGCTGCAAATTACATTTAACATATTCCTCCTATGAAACAGATGATATGTCTAATTTACATTTTTCACTGCAACAAGATAATCTTTCTTCTCCTGGTGACTGCAATACTAAGTAAATATCAAATTATTTCTCACATTGCTAGTTTCTATTCAGCACCCCACCTCCAATACACTACAAGACAAAGATTAATTTAAAGTACTGAATTGAAATATTCCAGTCTAAACAAATTATAAATCAGAGCAAAGGGTCTTGCTATTATTTTGGGTAGTAATTGTAATCACTTCATTCCTCATTATAGCACGGGTGTTTTATTATCACCCATATATGCTATTGTAAAGAACCACAGTATTTCACATTTCCCCCATTTATTTTTAAAGGAAAAATTAGGGCATTCAAACAATATAGCCTGGAAGTTCTTCTCCTAAGAAGACAACTGTCAACAGTACTATGAAACAAAGGAAATCAAGATCAAACCCCACTTCAGAAACTTAAGAATATAAAGGCTGCTATGACTGGGCACATTTTCAAAGTAAATTATCAAAGTCCATATATGTTACCATATACTACCTTGAGGTTTATTTTCTTGCAGACATTTACAGGAAAAAAGTACAATAGAATTTGTATTAAACCATACATAAACAAAGACTGACAAACAACCAATGTGCAAAAGACATTGTACAAATTTTTTTAAAGTAGCACATGAGCTGTAAAGAATCCTTGAAAGTGAGTCTGTAGCTCATAGAATCAGTTCAGAGTAATGGTGCTTGATGTTATCCATGTCAGTTCAGGAGCTTGATGGCAGTAACTGTTCCTGACCTAGTGCTGTGGGACCCAAGACTTCTAAACTTCTTGCCTGGCAATAGTAGTAAGGGCATGGCCTGCATTGTGGGGGTCTTTAATGATGGATGCTGCTTTCTTGCAACAGCGCTCCATGTAAATGTATTCAATGGCTTTGCCTGTGATGGACTGGCTACGTCCACAATTTTCTGAATCCTTTTCCATTCTTTGGCATGGTGTTTCCATACCAAGCCAGGATGCAACCAGGTGGGATATTCTCCACTGTGCATCCAAAGTATGCTTTAGTCAATGCTTTAGATAACATGCTGAATCTACACAAACTTCTATGAAAGCAGAAGCATTGTCATGCCTTTTTTGTGATGACACTTACATGCTGACCATAGGTCAGATCCTCTGATATGTTAATACCAAGAAATTTCAAGTTACTGACCCTCTCCACCTCTGCTAACCCAATGAGGACTGGCTCATGGACCTCTGGCTTCTTTCTCCTGATGGTACTTAGCTCTTCAGTTTTGCTGACGTTGACTGACAAGTTGTTGTGGTTGAAGGCATTTGATAAGGTGCCAAACATGAGACTGCTTAGCAAGAGAAAATCCTATGGCATTACAGGAAGGATACTGGCATGGATAGATAAATGGCTGACAGGCAGGAGGCAGCAAGTGGGAGTAAAAGGGGCCTTTTCTGGTTGGCTGCCAGTGACTAGTGATGTTCCTCTGGGTTCAATATTGGGACCACTGCTTTTCCACATTGTTTGTCACAGTGATTTGGATAATGGAATTGATGGCCTGTGGCAAAGTTTGCAGATGACACCATGATAGGTGGAGGGGGGTAGGAAGTGCTGAGGAAGTTATGCAATTGCAGCATGACTTGGACAAATTAGAAAAATGAGCAAAATGACAGATGGAACACAGCATTGGAAAATGTATGACAATGCATTTTGGTAAAAGGAACAATGGTGCAAACTATTATCTAAATGGAAAGAAGGTTCAAACTGCAGAAGTGCAGAGGGACATAGGAGTCCTCGTGTAAGACACCCAGAAAGTTAATATACAGGTTGAGTCTTTGGTAAAGAAGGCATTTATTTCAAGGGGAATAGAATATAAAAGCAAGGAGATAATGCTCAGTTTTTAATAAGACACTAGTCAGGCCCCACTTGGAATACTGTCAACAGTTTTGGGCCCCATATCTCAGAAAGGATGTGTTGACATTGGAGAGAGTCCAGAGGAAGCTCACGAGGATGATTCTGGGAATTAAGGGGTTAACATATGAACAGCATTTGGTAGCTTCGGGCTTGTACTCACCGGAATTTAGAAAGATGCGTGAGGATCTCATTGAAACCTACCAAATGTTGAAGCGACTAGATAGGATGGATGTGGAGAGGATGTTTCCTATGGTGGAAGTATCCAGAACTAGAGGGCACATCTCAATTTTGAGGGGCGACCTTTCAGAACAGAGGTAAGGAGGAATTTTTTTTAGCCAGACAGTAGTGAATCTGTGGAATCCTTTGCCACAGACTGTGGTGGAGGCCAAGTCCAGTGGTACATTTAAGGTGGAAGTAGGTTGTTTCCTGATTGGTCAGGGTATCAAAGAATATGACAAAAAGGTAGGTGTATGGGGTTGAGTGGGATCAGCTATGATGGAATGGCAGAGAAGTCTTGATGGGCTGAATGGCCTAATTCTGCTCCAATGTCTCAACCAAATTTTAAATCTCCCTCCTATATGGTGATCTGTCAACACTTTGATTTGACTAACAACAGTAATGTAGTCAGCAAACTAATGTGGCACTGGAGACATACATAACCATACAACCACAAGTGTAACATGAGTAGAGCAGGAGAGAAACACAGCCTCATGGTGCACCTGTGCTGATGGTGAGTATGGAGGTGGTGGTGTAACCAGTCCATAGTAACTGGGGTCTGCCAGTAAGGAAATCAATGATCCAGTTGCACAAGAAGGTAGGTGGAGGCGTCTTCCAAACCAATTAAAAATCAAGACCAAGTGCCATGATTTTAATACAAATAGGCTTTTGCCACTTTCTGTAGCAAAGTATGTCTAGAGTCCTGACAATTACTTATTGTGCCTTGTAAAAGTATTCAGTCCCCAACCCTTTATTCACATAAATGAATATTATAAACAGGAATTTTGATCAATATAACTGAGAATTTTTATTTGTGAATGACATGCTCCTCCCCCCCCCCATAGCAAAGTCCCCGCATAAAAGGGAAAAATGTAAGGCATGAAAAATTAAAAATTCAAGAACTAAAATGTCAGCAGTTCAAAGATATTAATCTATTCACCTCCCTTTGTACAGTCCTTAGCTGAACTACCTCTCACAGCTATTACAGCTAGTCTTTATTACAGCAGTAGTCTTTTTGGACAGTGTCAGCTTTGCACAACGTGATAGAGCAAGATTTGCCCATTCCTGCTTGCAAAATTACTCAAGCTGTGCCAGGCTAGTTGGGGAGTGGCAGTGAACAGCAATCTTGAGGTCTTGCCAAAGATGTTCGATCAGGCCAACGTCACACAAGGATATCAATTTCTTCATATGGAGCCACTCCATGAATGCTCTGGCAGTGCGTTTTGGGTAGTTATCCTGCTGAAAGACAAACTTCCTCACCAGTTTATGCTTTCTGGCAATGGCTAGGTCAGTCAGGCAGATGTGCAGTATTAGATTTATGCCACACATACCCCTTAGTATTGAAGCCAAAGTTCCACTTTAGTCTCATCCGACCACAATATCTTCTTCCTCATTTTTACAGCATCTTCCAAGTGATGCTTTGCAAAGGTCTTGAAGGGCAAAGAAATGCTTTTTTCCCCCCCTAGCCAGGGCTTCTTCCTTGCCACTCTTCCATAAATACCCTTTTCGTGCAAGGCCCAAGAGACTGTGGAGCCATGAACATCATCTCCAGTTGCAGCCACTGACTTCTGCAGCTCACTCAGAGTGACTGTTGGTGTCACAGTAAACTCGCTTACAGGTCCTATTCTTCTCCAGTGACTAAGTTTAGAGGGTTGACTTGACCTAGACAGCATGGTTGTAGGTTTGTATTTTTTCTCCACATTTTTTTTTAAAAAACGAGTGGGAAGTCTTTTCCACTTTTGGTTCCAAGGAATGTTCAGTGACTTTGAATCCACTGATGTCTATTATAAACCCATAGACTCTCACAGTGATCTGGACTATATCTTGCCCCACCCTGTTACTTGTAAAAAAGCCACCCCTTCTTTCAATTCCCCTGCCTCTGCCCTAAAGATGAGGCTTTTCATTCCAGAAGAGGGCAATGTCCTCCTTTTTCAAAGAAAGGGGCTTCCCTTCTTCCACCATCAAATCTGCCCTCAACTGCATCTCTTCTAATTCACATACATCTGCTCTTACCCCATCCTCTTGCCAGCCTAGCTGGGATAGGATTCCTCGTCTTCACCTAGTACCCCACCAGCCTCTGCATCCAGCACACAATTCACCACCAGCTCCAAAGGAATACCACATCTTCCCCTCCCCCCACTTTGTTCTCTGCAGGGATCGCTCCCTACGCAACTCCCTTGTCCATTTGTTCCTCCCCACTGATCTCCATCATGTAACTCATCCTTGCAAGCAGAACAAATGCTACACCTGCTCCTCACTACCATTCAGAGCCCTAAACTGTCCTTCCACGTGAGGCAACATTTCACCTGTGGTTTGTTAGGGTCATATACTTTGTTCAATGTTCCCGGTGTGACCTCTTGTATATTAGTGAGACTCAATGTAGATTGGGAGACTGCTTCGCCAAGCACCTACAAATATCCACCAGAAAATGCAGGGTCTTCCAGTGGCCACCCATTTTAATTCCACTTCCCATACCGATATGTCCATCCTTTGTCTCCTCCACTGTCGTAATGACACCACACTTTGGTTGGAGGAACAGCACCTTATATTCAGGTTAGGTAGGCTCCAACCTAATGGCATGAACATTGACTTCTCGAACTTCCAGTACTTCACCCCACCCCCTCACTCACCTTATCTCCTTGCCTGCTCATCGCCTCACTCTGGTTCTCCTCCCGCCTTTTCTTCGTTCCATGGCCTTGTCTCTTTCACCAACTTCCCAGCTCTGAACTTCATCCTTCCCCCTCCAGGTTTCACCCATCACTTCATCCCCTCCCCCCATCAATATTTTTGTTTAAGGAGTTATCAGAAGAGAATGACCTTCTAAAAATTCTCGCACCTGGTTCATGTTTGTCTGCACCAGAACCTCAGCAGTGTCCTTCTCGGTCTTCATGTTCCAAGATCAGCAACAGGGGATCAGGTCTCGGTACTGCCAGTTTCTGTTCACATAAACAAGTTCAGAGTTTACTTTCCGTCTGGCCAATGTAGTTCTTGTTGCAGTCTCCACAGATGATCCTGTACACCACATTGCTTTTCTTGGGCGTCTTTACTGGTATTTTGGTTCTTGATGCAAGCTTCCTTAAAGTCGCTGTTGGTTTGTGATCAATTGTGGTGTCAAGCAGTCGAGCTGTCATTTTTTGCAATATTCTTGATGTAGGGCAAGGTCACACATTGAATAAAGTCAGCTCAATTGTCTCCCCATTGTCAGGATCTTCTGAAAAAATTCCATGAGTAACCATTGTTCTGGAATACTTTGAATAAATACTTCTCTTCCCTGGCCTGAAGTTCAGTGGTGCTACAATGTGTTTGTGCTCTCTTAAGGTGCAAATGTTTTTCTTTTGGCAGGCTGGGTGGTTACTGTGGTAGTTCAATACTTGGTCTGTGTGTACACCCTTCCAGTAGACAGAACCTACCGTCTATCCTTCTCGTGACAAGGAGAACGCAAGTCAGTTGCTTTCTCTTTCCATTGTAAACAATGTCACTGAAGGTATCCTCCATTTCATTTAATTTGAGTATGTCAAAGGTATTGTCTATGTACTGCACCCAGAGTTTGGGTTTGAGGACTGAAAGCACTATTTTTTCCAGCTTTTGCAATAATGGCCTCAGCATTGAAGCCAGATATGAGGAAAAGGAACAACTGCCCTCAGAGCTCTGGGATGCTCTAATAGTGACCATATTCAAGAAGGGGACAAGGTAGATTGTGGCAATTAGAGGAGTCTCCCTCCTGCCAACAGCAGCACCAAGCACTTGAACATATCCTTGTCAACCAATTCCGTCTGCTATCTCAAGAAATACTCCCTAAATCACAGTGTGCTTTCCACCCATCTAGAGGTAGCACACAAGATCTTCACAGCACTCCAATTACAGGAAAAATGCTGTTAACAAAGCCAACCCTTGTACTTGGCTTCCATAGATTTGACAAAGGTATTTGACACAGTTGTCCATCAAGTTCTATGGCACATACTATCAGGACGTAGCTGTCTTGACCAGTACTTATGAATATTAAGGCTACTGTATGATGGCATACATCAGCTGCAGTACTCAGCAATAGTGGTGCTGAATCAGAACCCTTCAGTCAAGACAGGAGTCAAACAGGGCTGCATCAGTGATCCCATGGTATTTGCTATCTTTACTACTGACATCCTTCACTTAATTTGCCAAAACATGCTACAGGGAATCCCAAACGTGTGTAGAACGGAAGAAAGGTTTTTCAACCTTAACCGGTTTAAGCCCAGGAACAAGGTCAGCACCACCACTATCATAGCACTGTCATCTGCATATCAGAATGTGGATGATAACACCAACTCAACACACACTCAAGAAGACCTCCAATATGTCCTGAATGCCTTTGTCAAGATGTATAGAGCCCTGGGTCTTGTTCTGAATATAAAAAGACACAGGTCCTATATCAGCCACTGCCCAACTAGCCATTTATCTAGCCCTCCGTAAAGGTTGACAATATTACCCTTGAAAATGCTGACCACCTTCCTTACCTTGGCAACAGTCTTTCCTCAAAAGCAGGCATAGACTCAGAGATCAACCATCGCATAGACTCAGAGATAACCACAGTAACAGTAGAGCCTATGCAAGATTGAGGAGCCTATGAAGACCATGACCTACAGGACCAAACAAAGTGATAAAGCAGTTGCCCTTCCTACATTACTGTATGGAGCTGAATCAAGGACTACCTACAGTAGACACCAGAAAGCCCTGGAAAAATACCATCATAGAACCTTACCAAAGATTTTGAGGATCAACTTGAAGCATAGAAATACCAGCATCAACATGCTGGAGGAGACCAATGTGAACAGAACTCTATCACAATACAGGAACATCAGCAGCAATGGATAAGTCATATAGTTTGAACGTATAACTCACTTATCCCCAAACAGATCCTTTACTCCAAGTTGAAGGAAGGTCAGCGAATCCCTGGTGGACAAAGGAAATTCTTCAAAGACAACTTCAAAATCAATCTGAAGAAATCTGACATTATATCTAAAAACTGGGAAGTCACTAAACAATAGAAACACCTGGAGGAAATCTGTTCAAGAGGGAGATGTGCACCTAGGGACCTCCGCTGTGCCACAGAGAATAAGCAGCAGCTGCAAAAGGAGAGAATGAACAACCAAAAGACCCAACCACTAACCACAGCTACCACTCACTTGTGTCCACACTGCACCAGAATATATGGATCACAGAATGGCCTCTACAGCCATTGAGGGCCCAATGACCCCTTAGGAGAACAGCTTACTCAACTCAAGTGATCACACTACTACTATTAGAAGCACAGCAACAACATATGGGCTAGGACTTTGTGCATTCAAAACCTGGGAACAAGGGAACCATTCATACCTAAACAAGTTTAAAGGTGAAGTTGAAGCTTGCTTTGGTGTTAGTTAAAATCAACCTTACATTGATCCCTGGACAGAAGAGTAAAGCACAAGTCATCACACAAGTTGGTCATCCATTAAGTATTTTTCTTCATGTTTACTTCCATGATTTGCTACTCTTCTTTGCATAGAGGGTAGTGAGTATTTAGAATGAGTTAGTTGCTGACGCAAATGATGCATTTCACTGTATGTTTCAACGCAGAAGTGACAAACAAAACTAATCTTTAATCTTTACCAAGTATTCAATGCTTGAATTCATATTGAAACAGATTATAATGAAATTAATTTGTGGTTAACAGACATTGGGAAACAAACTCAAAGTAAACCATGTATATCTCTACAACTACAGCCATTTTCCAGAAGCATTTGTAAAAACCACATTTAGACCGGGTGGGAGCACAATGCATCACTCACAAGCTTGAGAAGGCATTCAATTACAAGACTCAAAAGTTAATTTACAGATGAAGAGTAAATGGCTTTCAAAGCAATTGGTTAACTGAAGTGATGTACAAAAAAAACTGTTAATCAATAGACCCACCTTGCATTATTATACCGACTAGCCTGTATATGCCAAAGTCAGACCAATGAAATTACTGCACTGTAGAGTATGCCGTACACAGTTTGAACTCTAACCTCACTGCAGATTAACAAGCACAGCTGGAATTAATGCAATCTAAAATACTGATATTGTTTTATAAAGATGACTCTCAGTATTTTTTCACTTTCAAAGGATAAGATGAGCAAAGGATAAATGCAAGTGAGAATATGGAACAATGCAGTACCCTGTTGCCTAATAAAGACGACTAGCAGCAGCCCTAATATTCAGGTGAAGATTAAAGCACACACCTTTACTCTTCTATGTATTCCTCCAAGAGTGTGCAAGGAACAAAAAACTAGAATCCTCCATAGAAGAGGGAAATCATAAATCCAGTTATTTATAAAACTATCTCAAATATTCTTCAATTTCTTCAGCTCCAAGGTCATCAAATCATTCTGAAGGTTTGATTTCTGCAATAAATACAGCCTTGGTTACTACAGCAAAGTATATTTTTTCCCCAGTACTATCAAATGCTGCAAAATAGCATTAAGCAATCAATGCACCAAGGAACCGCGTTGCTCCTGTTAAAGGAATATCATAAACCTGTATCAGCATCCAAGAAAACAAAATGGCAGAAACAAGCTCCAGCAAATGTCTGGACTACTTGCGATTAAAAACAAATGCTGTTAATGTAATGAACAAAAATAATTCACATAGGAGATCAAAATTCAAAAATAAAAAGGTGTCTGCTAACCATATTGTGATTACCAGCAAAATTCATTCCATAGGAAAACAACCAAATATCCAGTTCCATGTCACAGAAAAATTGCTCATTCCATACAATTAACATGGATGCTTCTATTAAGTACCATATTCATTCAAACAGCTAGATATGTTTTATATCTATTAATAAAGATCCATATACAAATTCCCTCTGGTCAAGTGCACTGCTGAAGTCAAAATGTCTCAGAGATGCATTCAGGCAGGTCAGCAAAACATATTCCATATATATGTTTAAAGTAAGAAAAGATCACAGAGACAAACAGTACTTATCACTCTGCCTGATGATAGACTCAAAGATATTTTGAACATTTTCCAGCCAAATGTCAATGTCAGTTACTAATTACTTTTCACATCACACGACAAATGCAATATCAGTATATTAATTATATTAATGGTTGAACATCAACTGAACTACCAACCATTTGGCACAATCCTTTCTCAGACACTGACAAGAACATGATAATGTAGCTCCTACCAATCAGCAACACTGGCCATTCAAGTGTCTCTCTAAAGATGAGCACAGAAGTACATTCAATGTTATGGTATTCCATGCCAGTTAAGGGTACATAAACAGAATTACAAAGTAATGCAATATGGAAACAGGTCTTGTGGCCCAACTGGTCTATGCCAACCACAGCATCCTCCCTGCTAGTTCCAGTTGATCTCATTCTGCCAACAACTCCCCAAGCCCTTCACTCCATGTAGCTATCCAAAACCCTCTTAAATGCTGACCTTGCACCTGCTTTGGAAGCTCATCCCAGATACTCAGTATCCTCCATGCAAAGAGTGGAGAATCACACAAGTAAACACTAAGAAGAATACTTAATGGATGACCAAGTAGTGAGATGACTTGTGCTTCACCCTCCCTCCAAGGATCAATGTAAAGTTGTTTTTAACTAATACCAAAGCAAGCTTAAACTTCTGTTTAAAATGTGTGGGCATAAGTGGTCCTCATGTGCCCAGGCTTTGAATGAACAAAGTAATTTAGTAAAATAATGGCATTGATATCCATTGCTTGCCATTTGACATCACTATATTTGTCTAGAAGACCTGGATCATATTTATAGATAAATTTCAATTGTATATTATACAAAATCATTCTTCCATACAATTGCCCCATCTACTTATTCACAACAGGGCAGGACAGCATGAATTTCCAGGGGATATTTACTGAAGTGCAAACTGTATAATACTTAATTTACATCATAATTATAGGACTGTATTTTTTTTTTGAAAAATTACAGACATGTATAAGGAAAAACACAGATAGAATCATGCAATCTCATTAAAAATTCCAATCTGGGCCAGATGGGACACTTCATAACATCAAAACATCTTTTAGCTCCATGTAGAAGATTGGAAATTGGTAACACTTTGGATAACCTATCTGGCCTGTGACTGTAAAATGAACTACATAGATTAGTTAGGTACATTAATTAACAAAATTCAGAATTATAGCCAGATAGAACACAAATCAGAGGACACTACAGCAATAATATTAATGGGCCAAAGACTTTAAGTAACAATGTTAAGATATGGAAATAATTGTTTTGTCATCTGGCTGCCAGATAAAGAGTAAACTGTTAAATTTCTCGCTCCACATCCACTTGCATTAAGAAAACATAAGAAAAAAATTTACAGTTTAATTGTAAATTTATACTTTCCAAACTTCAGAAAAGTTTGAAGTTTTGTCTCCAGAAAAAGGAGAAAATTTAGTTTTAGTTAAGTATTAATTGTCACCAGATAAGAAAATGTGAATGACGTATTAAATGAGTTGCTAGTCAACAAATGTGTGAAAATATCTCATTTTAAAAAGAGTTAAAGCCCCAAAATTGATATTCCTCAGGCCCCAGAGATCTCAATTCAGCTTGACCTCAATTTCTAATCTACGTGCACCATTCACACATACATTGAGAAAAGAAAATGGGAAAAAAGCACCAGTCATAACAAATCACTTGTCTCTTTAATTTTGAGCGGCATAATTGGAGTCACGGAAGGCAATGCACAGGAAGCAGTCACAAAAATAGGAAAAGGGTCAGGTTTAGAAGCGGCAGCGTTACTAAGAGCAGAGCCAAAACATACTGAAAACGGATGTACCAACAGCAGCACTTATATTTCATACACAATAGCAAATCAAAAGTATTTAGCTCATTACCACTGTGCAATATTAATGAATGTATTTTTCTTTAAAGTTATTTGATTACCATTCACATGCATTCAATTTCCCACATAACCTAGGTTAAAGGTAGTTTGGATTCAACAGCAATTATCACCTATCTAGTGTCAAGCCACCCATGTAATTAGGTGTATCTGTCAATACAATACCACATTTTTAAAAAAGAATACCAGTAATTTAACGTGTTTTTTTAAAGATGTGGCTATTACCTTGGATTAACTTTTAACACTTTTCTTTAGTCAAAACAGATTTTGCCAATTGAAGGCAGCCATATTGGGACTTGCAATAGTAGACATGTTTGAAATTACGGAAGAGCCAGGGCATGAGATCCCAGACAGTCTGTCAACATGTGCAGCAGGGCTGCTGCTCTCAGCAAAGCCCGTGCACTCAACAATGAGTGCATACACACGAGCACACTTGGCTCAGCCACCCTGCAAAGCCCATTGAAGCAGCCCTTCCTCACCAAGCTGCGGGTGACTTATTCCAACAGACATAACAAGAGATGCAGGACAGACGTTCGCATCAAGTTCCTGGAACAGCAAGAGCACAAGTAACATCACATACATAGAGTCCAATCACAAACGGGAAAATCTGCAGATGCTGGAAATCCGAGTAACACACACAAAATGATAGAAAATCTCAGCAGGCCAGACAGCATCTAGGAAGGGACTCGAGCCAATGTTTCATCTGCAATGTCGACTGTACTCTTTCCTGAGATGCTGCCTGGCCTGCTGAGTTCCTCCAGCATTTTGTGTCTGTTGTTCACATATAGAGTACCGATTCCATTAACTCATTTCTGGGACCTCATGCTGAGCTAACAGGGTAATAGGATTTCTAACATATAAGCAGCTTCAAGAGATTGCTAATGGGCCTTCACTTTGTCCCTTCCACCTCAAGAAACTTAAAATCTATAAAGATCTCAAAGCTCAACTGATAATGAAACCTAATGCTCCAATTACACCTTAGCAAACCAAAACAATTGCATGCTATATCCCCCTCATTGTGTCACCAACAACACTCTATAAACAATGCTGCAACATATGCACAACTGCTGAACATGCCTTCATTCAGACAACTATACCGAAGGTGATATCATTTTGATTTCTGCGTCCCAGTTCAGTTTAAACATGAGGCAGCATGCCCAAAAGAAACAAACTGAATCTGCAAATAGAAGACCTGATAGGGCTGTCAATCCAAGAGCCACTCCTCACACCAAAGATGCTGCCAAACTTGTTTTTCCTTGCATGCTGATTTTCTTTTGTATCTGCATTTACATGATGCCTTTCACAACCCTGGGGTGTGTTAAATCACTGCACATTCAATGAACTAACTTTAATTTATAGTCACATTTCAGTTCTCAATTAGATCAGTAAATTCCAGAACAGAAACCCCATTTTCCTATGTAATATGGAAAGCAAAACAAGTGCACAATCATTTTTGAGACACCCTGGAACAATCAACAACAAAAGTGAATCACTGCTGAATGGTGTGAAAGCACCAAATAGAAGCACAGGAGGGTAAAATTTCAGATCTGGCTAAATTCTGTCCAGAATGCAAAACAGCTAGTATAAAGCTAGCTGGAAGCCCAGGCAGCTGACAAAGCAGTTTTCCCTATAGTCAAACAAATTGAGAAATATTCAACAAAATGCAAATAGATCTGGCTTTATAAAAGGAAAGGCCATAATTCAAAAGTACAGTGGCTGCTACAAATGTGAAAATGAATAGAAGTGTTCGAAAATATTCAGATCAGACTAGAACCATGGAGGCAAAAAAGGTAACATTTTAAATTGTGTGCTTAGCTGAAAGAGGAGTTTGTGTTCATTCCACCAGCACATGTTGACTTCATGGGAGAGCACCCAGAGACAACATAGTAAGTGAGAAAAGGGTGTAGAATTTTTTAAAATTGGCACTGGAGTTAGGCATTTAAACATAAAAAAAGGAGCAGAGCAAGGCCACTCCAAGGGCAATAATACAATCATCCTACCATTCAAAACAATCACAGCTGATTCTCTATCTCAATATCATCTGCCCATCCTCATTATATGCTTTTTGTACCTCATATTTAAGAATGAGTTGGACAAAAGCCATCTCCAATTTGGCCTCAACAACTTTCTGTGGCACCAAACAGGTAATAAACTAATAATCAATTCTCTAATTGGTCTTCCAAGTGTACAGGAGTCTGCTTCATGAACAAAACATGGAACAATGGTGTCTGGAATGCTAGAGGAGGGAAGGAAACAAGGGCAAAGGGCAATTATGTCACCCTTGAGGGTTGAACAGGCAAGAAACAAGAGGAAAGCTGCCGAGACAAGTTAGTTCAAATGACATGAGTGGGATAGCAAAATATGATGTGCCTTTTCTTAGAGAATCCTGAAAACAAAAGGGTGTAGAGCTACTGAAAGGATGAAGAGAGTTAATTTCCTTAAAACACTTCAAATTCCAGAAATTCAAATGGGAATTTATCTCAATAGTGCCTTTCCCAAGTGTAAAGTCTGAGGAGTGAGAGAAAAGACAATGAAAACAATACCAAAGAAAAACTGACATTGAGCACAAATCATATGCTGGACAAGTATTTATACGGCAAGTTAACCTGCTGAGGATTTTCCTATGCCCTCTCCAGACAGCAACAAGTCAAGTGTCTAAAACAAATGAAGGTAAAATGGTTCAAAGTATTTTAAAGCTACTACCAGTCACATGGTGAGATGTCACACTTTGGAGCATGTACAGAACGTTAATAAAATCCCCACTGATAACAGTAACCTGATAAGCCAACAGGTAAAAGTACAGTACAAAAGTCTTAGTAATTTTATGCATTGCACTCTACTGCTACCACTTAAAAAATTCATCACATACGTGAGTGATGATACTCCCCATTATGATATGGGTCTCTATTATGGACTGAGAGTGGGAAAGGGGAAGGGGGCGGGGAGAGGAGAATCATGGTTGGAAAAAGGGGAGGGGAAGGAGCGGGAAGCGCCAGAGAGGCATTCTGTAATGGTCAATAAAGTAATTGTTTGTATTCAAGTGAACTTGCCTGCTGTCTCAGGGCTGGGTATGTCTGCACCCACACCATCCCCTGCCCCGGCACTCCTTCTGTGACCTGTCCCACCCCCCCCTCCCACAGTGCTCCAACCTCACCATTCCCTGCCCCGGCACTCCTTCTGTGACCTGTCCCACCCCCCCCTCCCACAGTGTTCCACCCTCACCATTCCCTGCCCCTGGCACTCCTGTGACCTGTCCCACCCCCCCCCCTCCCACAGTGTTCCACCCTCACCATTCCCTGCCCCTGGCACTCCTGTGACCTGTCCCACCCCCCCCTCCCACAGTGTTCCACCCTCACCATTCCCTGCCCCTGGCACTCCTGTGACCTGTCCCACCCCCCCCCCTCCCACAGTGTTCCACCCTCACCATTCCCTGCCCCTGGCACTCCTGTGACCTGTCCCACCCCCCCCTCCCACAGTGTTCCACCCTCACCATTCCCTGCCCCGGCACTCCTTCTGTGACCTGTCCCACCCCCCCCTCCCACAGTGTTCCACCCTCACCATTCCCTGCCCCTGGCACTCCTTCTGTGACCTGCCCACCCCCCTCCCACAGTGCTCCAACCTCACCATTCCCTGCCCCGGCACTCCTTCTGTGACCTGTCCCACCCCCCCTCCCACAGCGTTCCACCCTCACCATTCCCTGCCCCGGCACTCCTTCTGTGACCTGTCCCACCCCCCTCCCACAGTGTTCCACCCTCACCATTCCCTGCCCCGGCACTCCTTCTGTGACCTGTCCCACCCCCCTCCCACAGTGTTCCACCCTCACCATTCCCTGCCCCTGGCACTCCTTCTGTGACCTGCCCACCCCCCTCCCACAGTGCTCCAACCTCACCATTCCCTGTCCCTGGCACTCCTGTGACCTGTCCCACCCCCCCTCCCACAGTGTTACACCCTCACCATTCCCTGCCCCTGGCACTCCTGTGACCTGTCCCACCCCCCCCCCCACAGTGTTCCACCCTCACCATTCCCTGCCCCGGCACTCCTTCTGTGACCTGTCCCACCCCCCCCCCCCACAGTGTTCCACCCTCACCATTCCCTGCCCCTGGCACTCCTTCTGTGACCTGCCCACCCCCCTCCCACAGTGCTCCAACCTCACCATTCCCTGCCCCTGGCACTCCTTCTGTGACCTATCCCACCCACCTCCCACAGTGCTCCAACCTCACCATTCCCTGCCCCGGCACTCCTTCTGTGACCTGTCCCACCCCCCTCCCACAGCGTTCCACCCTCACCATTCCCTGCCCCGGCACTCCTTCTGTAACCTGTCCCACTCCCCCCCCCCCCACAGTGTTCCACCCTCACCATTCCCTGCCCCGGCACTCCTTCTGTGACCTGTCCCACCCCCCCTCCCACAGCGTTCCACCCTCACCATTCCCTGCCCCGGCACTCCTTCTGTGACCTGTCCCACCCCCCTCCCACAGTGTTCCACCCTCACCATTCCCTGCCCCTGGCACTCCTTCTGTGACCTGCCCACCCCACTCCCACAGTGCTCCAACCTCACCATTCCCTGCCCCTGGCACTCCTTCTGTGACCTGTCCCACCCCCCCCTCCCACAGTGTTCCACCCTCACCATTCCCTGCCCCTGGCACTCCTGTGACCTGTCCCACCCCCCCCCCCCACAGTGTTCCTCCCTCACCATTCCCTGCGCCGGCACTCCTTCTGTGACCTGTCCCACCCCCCCCCCTCCCACAGTGTTCCACCCTCACCATTCCCTGCCCCTGGCACTCCTTCTGTGACCTGCCCACCCCCCTCCCACAGTGCTCCAACCTCACCATTCCCTGCCCTGGCACTCCTTCTGTGACCTGTCCCACCCCCCCCCCTCCCACAGTGTTCCACCCTCACCATTCCCTGCCCCTGGCACTCCTGTGACCTGTCCCACCCCCCCCTCCCACAGTGTTCCACCCTCACCATTCCCTGCCCCGGCACTCCTTCTGTGACCTGCCCACCCCCCTCCCACAGTGCTCCAACCTCACCATTCCCTGCCCCTGGCACTCCTTCTGTGACCTGCCCACCCCCCTCCCACAGTGCTCCAACCTCACCATTCCCTGCCCCTGGCACTCCTTCTGTGACCTGTCCCACCCCCCCCCTCCCACAGTGTTCCACCCTCACCATTCCCTGCCCCTGGCACTCCTGTGACCTGTCCCACCCCCCCTCCCACAGCGTTCCACCCTCACCATTCCCTGCCCCTGGCACTCCTTCTGTGACCTGCCCACCCCCCTCCCACAGTGCTCCAACCTCACCATTCCCTGCCCCTGGCACTCCTTCTGTGACCTGTCCCACCCCCCCCTCCCACAGTGTTCCACCCTCACCATTCCCTGCCCCTGGCACTCCTTCTGTGACCTGTCCCACCCCCCCCTCCCACAGTGTTCCACCCTCACCATTCCCTGCCCCTGGCACTCCTTCTGTGACCTGTCCCACCCCCCCCTCCCACAGTGTTCCACCCTCACCATTCCTTGCCCCGGCACTCCTCCTGTGACCTATCCCACCCCCCTCCCACAGTGCTCCAACCTCACCATTCCCAACATCCTTTGTTCCCACCAGATTTACAAACTTGCGCTCCGCTCCATATTGACAAATACAGTATTGTGCAGAAGTCTGAGGCACCCAGGCTATTATCTCGCCTAAGAATTTTGTATAGTATTGTAGATGTACCAAAACCTTTTGAAAGGGCCATCAGATAGCTATTGCAAATAAAAAACAACCAATAATGACAATATTAGCAGCTAACCTCATCCAAAGTGTCACTGGGAACTGAGACAAACACTGACTGGCAAATAAAACTCAAAGAAATTGCTTGTATGAAAATAAGCAGTAGATAATTAGAATAAGCATCTATTAATTACAAGGACTTGAAGGTGAGATGATAAAGTAATGAAAAGCCAACTCCACAGATTATGAATCACACACAAGGAAATCTGCAGATGCTGGAAATTCAAACAACACACACAAAATGCTGGTGGAATAATGAATCACATTGTCTTTGCCCTTCTGAATCAGATTACCATTGATAGTTACAACTCCATCAAACACTAAAATACTGTACTGGTCATCTTTATTTCATTCAAATCCAAGTACTTCAGTTATCTTTATAGATGTACTCCAATTTGCCATCTCCCTTAAAAAAAGTACTACAGTTACTCACTTGCCTGAGAAAAATCTGTCAAAGGAAGAGAGTACTACCTGGATAGAGGAAAAACTTCAGAGGTGTCCAAAATCATTTTAATGAAATTAAAAAGGTGTTCTATTGACTGCCACGAATCTCTGGTCCAGTATCACTCTAAGTAGAAAAGGCATATTCAGCTTGTTATTTAAAACTAAGTCTATTTAGTGGAAGTGCACAGAAATCCTGAAAGGAATGTCCCATCTTAAACTACCCACCTACCCAGTCAATCTCATATCTCCTGCTCTAGATGAGGAAACTCAAGGTTTTCCCACTTATCTAATCAGCCAAGTCTGACTTGCAAGACCACTATTGAATCAGCCGTCCTTCATCATGTGAAACTGCCAATGATTTGTAGGTTACTACCTTATTTAATCACAAAAATAAAACAAATCATAAAACATGTAAAATAAACAAAAGAAAATTCAACTTAAAAATGAGGAAAAAAAATAACTTCCCTCATCTATGAATTTCCTTTCGTATCCTGGGTTACCCAAAACACATCCCAGACCAATTACTTCAAAAGACTCAGCGCTACAAAAGCAAACTGATGTAAGAGTCAGTCTGTATACAATTAAAGATACTCAGATATTGCTTGTTTTATCAGACATCAAATGGTCCTGAAATCGGGCCATAGAACCCTTTTCCTTTACACAGAGAGGAAAATACAATTAATACAATGACAGTATTCTACAGAATGATAGCCTCTGAGACATACCCACCACAATCTAACAACTTATAAAGGTGACAGCTCCTTGATCTAATCAATGCATGCATGAGTTGTAGATAGACAAATCCTATTAAATACGGTGGATGGTAACAACAAAAAGCCTAGTTAAAACCAGGGAGTGTTCTTTGAGGTCCAAACTGGACTGCACACTGATCTCTCTACCCAGCTTCATTGACAATTAATTGCTTTGAAATTCACCCTTGACAGCCTTGAAATTCACAAGGTCAAATGGGTTTCAAACTAAGCAATCTTGTGAAAATTGGCAATGAACTCTCAATCAGCAAATAGACAATTGTTTCCTATAGGAAACTGATGACGAGCACATTTACTAGTTTCCAACACCATATACCAATTCACACACAATACTTCATTGCTGAATATTTAAATCTTTGGGGATAAATGGCTAAGTGGTTAACAGAGTTGACAAGTAATACAAAGAACCAAACTAAAAATCTGGGAACAAGTCCCAATCCCACCAAGACAGTGAAAATTAAATTCAAATAAATTGAATAATCCGGAACTAAATTAGGAAGAAAGGTCGTAATTATATTGACAATCAAACTACGGATTGTCACATAAAACTTATAGTTCATTAATGTCTTTTAAGGCCTTTGGTCTAACCCATACGTGGTTGACTCTTAACTGCCCAGTCCCGGATTCAGACACAGAAAAGTTGACCTTACTTCGAATGAGCATCCTTCTCTAAAAACGTCAAACTAATCTAGCAATCTCCTGCTGACTGCCACTTTCTACTGACCCACTGTTGCTAAAAATCAATGCTCCTAATATAAACAAGTGTAGGAAGACTACAATGCATGTTGGACAGAAAGCTTCAGTGTTCATAACACTGCATAACTAAGTAGCAACCACTTTGATTGAGCTGGCCAATTCCTGCAGGACACAGCTATTAGACAAGGTCTATATTAGGCAATGAGTGAACCATTCCAAGGAATAACACACACGTCTTCCTCATCACAAATTTGGTGGCTGTCAATGACAATATTGGTAGGAATGACCACTGTCCTTAAGGTGACAAAATGCTCCCTGCATGTTAAGGACACTTGTTAAATGGAACAGACAAAGCAGGTCTGGTTGCTCAAAACAAGCCACCCAACATCTTGCACTTCCATTGACATCCATTCTGACAGCATTTTACCTTTCAATGTGGCTCTTGTTCCTAGTCAACAACTTTAGTCATTATTATCCCTCAGTTAAATCCTCACATCTTCCAGACATTGCCAAACTGACCCTCACCAGTCATACTCCGTGAAGTCCCTGAACCTTCATTCTCTGGATCACTGTTCAATTTTGCTGACCAAAGTGACCCTGAAGCTGAGAAGAGATCCTGAACGGCAATCAGCCCTCAAAATGGCCATATGCCCTGACAAGAATAGGTCAGCACAAGTCCTCTTCATGAAACAACTCTAGAAAACTTAACAGATGGCAAAGCCCACCATCAGATTTGTTGTCTGGCAAAGATACAAGGGTTTGTTGATGTTTCTAAATGTCAACAATTAAAAAGCAACTCCTTAAAATGTGTAATGACAAAATTTTTAAATAACACACCAACACTTCAAATTAATAAAAAAAGACATCTATACCAAACATTTCTATTCTTCCAAGTATACAAAAACTATACACTGCTCTGACAACCTCACCTGCAGCTGCTGAGGTACCAAACCATGGAATGCTATTCCTGATCAATCTTGTGAATTATATAATAATTTAAGCCAGTGAAGCGTCTTGTGAATCAAATAAAATACCTACAAGTAACAGAATGCTACTTTAATTTTCAGAGCACTTTTTTAAAAAGCTTCATTGAGGCAAAAACTGTGAAAAGATGTTGCTATTTCCAATCATGTAGCCAAGCCATTTTAATTCTAGCCCAAAGTGCCCCAATTAATATCAATGAATGTAATCTGTTCCTAAATTTGACATTTTCTTCTTATTTCCACACTTGAACATCTTAAACAAGACACCTCTCATGTATGCTACCAGGATTACAAGTTCCTTTATTCAAAATCATTACATCTAGAACAAGCAATCACATTGTTTTCAAAAATCTTTAACTCTCCACCTGCATTTATTGCACAAAAAGATTCCCAAAATAGTTTTCAATTTCCATTGAGACTTCCCACTGGTAAATAAACAGCAATTCCATGTGTATACAGGTGAATGGCTAACAGAGTCTTTAGCTATGCTTTTGCCAGGGGACTAAAGCAGCTTGGGAGTTAACAGATTCAGCTGCCACTCAAATCTTAGCACAAAACAGAACTAAAATGATAGCAACCATTAATTTCAGATTGTGCAAAGATGAAGCAGGCAGTGAGAACATGTCATGATAGGTGGTGTGTTGCCTTTATGGCAGTTATTTAGTTTATAATATTTTCGCTTAGTAATTCATTTGTTAGTATTTTCTAGTTAGAATTAGAATTGTTTAAAGTATATTCATTGCCTGTAAAATATATCGGCATGTGATGACGTCACATCCGGTTTCGCCGCGTCTTGTGGGAAAATACCGGTTTGGGATCAACACAAGGGCGGGGGCTCGCACGAGGCAGAACCGTGCCAGAAGTTGTTTGTAAGCATTAGAAATCCCAGTGAGAGCAACGCTGTAAGTTAATAGATAATCGATATGTTGAATTAAAATGTTAACGCCGATCCCGTTAAAAGTAACGACGGCCGATAAGGTTTATGTTTTCGTTAGTTAAAGAGTTGCGGATAGTTTGTGTTGAAGTGTATTTAAAGTGGTCCATGGCGTAGATAGATTCTGACTGTATGCTGCACTTTAATGCAATGTAGTTGTAGTTTACTTTTACAAGTATTTACAATGTAAACGTGATATCAAGAAGGGAACAAATACTGTATCAATCTTGTATTGTTTTATCAACAGTTTTCACCATACGTTAATGTGAAGAGTGAACAGTAAATGGTTAATCTTACTGCAACCTTGTTTCATTGACTGCGGTTTATCTCGGCGTTTAATTCAGCGTTTCGTTACACCCGAGCGAGAACGCTACAGGTGGATCACATTCACGTTTGCTCAGACTGGCTAGGTGAATGACCTACAAGTAGGACAATTTAGGAAATATCTAATTGAGATCAGCTGTTCTTGCTTAAGTCCACATCTGACATGCAGAGGTTGATAAAAGACAAACTGCACAGACTATAGGACACAGTCATGTTCCAGTCAGAAGAGGATCCCAAAGCATTCTAAGTAGACTTGAAGAGCAAGAGGATAACCAGAGAGCAGGTAAGGATAAAAAAAAGGGTATATGTGCTGGAAGGAAGAGAATGTATGCAAAATCCTAAATGAGTACTTTGCATCAGTATTTTCCAGAGAAGGATGTGGAGAATAGGGAGATCAATGTGGAATGTGCTAATTTGCTAGGGCACTTCAAAATATAAAAAAATTATTGGGTCTCTTCAAGAAGGATGTCCCCAGGGCCTGATGGGATATACCCCAGATTATTAAGAGTCAATAGCTGAGATTGCTGGGGCCTACCAAGATCTTGGCATAACTTTAAGGGGTTTGGAGAAAAGCATTGGGGGGGGGGGGGGAGATGTCAGAGGTAGCTTTTCTTTTGTGCACAGAGTGGTAATTTCATAGAACACTGCCAGGGATGGTGATAGAGGCAGATGCATTAGGACATTTAACAGACACTTAACGATAGGCAAATATATGATAGAAAAGTTGAGGATTATTAAGGAAGGAAAGATTAGATTAAGCTTGGAGTATACTAAAGGATCAGCACAACATTGTTGGCTTAAGGGCCTGTACTATTCCAAGTTCTGTACAGGTGATACAAAGATGAGTGACATTGTGAGCAGTGCCGAAGGATACAGCAGGATACAAATCAACTGCAGATATACACAGAGAAATGGCAGATGGAACATAATCCAGCCAAATATGAAGTGTTGCATTTTGGAAGATCAAATGTAAAGGGATGGTACACTATTAATGGCAAGAAACTTGAGCGTCAATGTGCAGAGGCTTCTTGGATCCATGATCCGAAACTCCCTGAAAGTGGCTACACATGTTGATACAGTAGTAAAGAAGGTATTGGAATACTTGCCTTTAACAGTCGAGGAACTGAGTTCAAGAGTTGGCAGTTATGTTGCAGCTTTATAAAACTATCTCAGTCAAATGAGGAGTTTGTCATTCAATTCTGGCCACTCCATTATAGGAAGGATGAGCACGCGATGGAAAGTGTGCAGAAAAGGTTTACCAGGATGCTGCATGGATTTGAAAACATATGCTGTAAGGAGAGGCTGGGCAAACTTGGATTGTTTTATTTGAAGCAGTGGAGGCTGAGAGGAGATCTGATAGAGTTCTATATAATATTATGAAAGGCATGGATAAGACAGCCAGTACCTTTCTCCAAGGCTTGAAATGCTTAATAAGAGAGCATACATTTAATGTGAGAGGGGGCAAGTTCAAAGGAGATGTGCAGGATATAAACACTCAGTGGCCACCTTATTAGGTACAACTGCTCGTTAATGCAATTATTTTATCAGTTAATCATGTGGCAGTAATTCAAAGCATAAAAGCATGCAGACATGGTCAAAGTTCAACTGTTGTTCATACCTGACATCAGAATGGAGGAAGAAATGTGATCTTAGTGACTATGGCTATGGAACGACTATTGGTGGCAGAATGGATGATTTAAGTCTCAGTAACTGCCAAGGTCCTGGAATTTTCACGTACAACAGTCTCCAGAATTTACAGTGAATGATTCAATAAACAAAAAAAAAGAGCTTCTAGTGAGCAACAGTTCTGAGGGCAAAAACATCTTGTTAAATGAGTGAGATCACAGGAGAATGGCCGGGCCGGTTCAGACCTTATTGCCTTATCTGCCTTAATGACCATCGCACAGTGGCACTCACATCGACAGTGACGAAATGCTTTGAGAAGTTCGTCATGACTAGACTGAACTCCTGCCTCAACAAGGACCTTGACCCATTGCAATTTGCCTATCATCACAATAGGTCAACGGCAGACACAATCTCAATGGCTCTCCACAAGGCTTTAGACCAACTGGACAACACAAACACTATGTCAGGATGCTGTTCCCCGACCATAGCTCAGCATTTAATACCATCATTCCCACAATCCTGATTGAGAAATTGCAGAACTTCCCTCTGCAATTGAATCTTTGACTTCCTAACCAGAAGAACGCAATCTGTGCAGATTGGTGATAACATTTCCTCCTCACTGATGATCAACACTGGTGCACCTCAGCGGGGTGTGCTTAGCCCACTGCTCTACTCTCTATCTACACATGACTGTGTGGCTAAGCACAGCTCAAATAAATTTGCTGATGATACAACCATTGTTGGTAGAATCTCAGGTAGTGATGTGTACAGGAGCGAGATATGCCAACTAGTGGAGTGGCGCCACAGCAACAATCTGGCACTCAACACCAGTAAGACGAAAGAGCTGATTGTGGACTTTAGGAAGGGTAAGACAAAGGAACACGTACCAATCCTGAGGGGGATCAGAAGTGGAGAGTGTGAGCAGCTTCAAGTTCCTGGGTGTCAAGATCTCTGAGGATCTAACCTAATCCAAACAATTCGATATAGTCATAAAGGCAAGACAACAGCTATAATTCATTAGGAGTTTGAAAAAATTTGGTATGTCAACAAATAGACTCAAAAACTTCTATAGTTGTACCGTGAAGAGCATTCTGACAGGCTGCATCACTGTCTGGTAAGGAGGGGCTACTGCACAGGACCTAAAGAAGCTGCAGAAGGTTGCAAATCTAGTCAGCTTCATCTTTGGTACTAGCCTACAAAGTACCTAGGACATCTTCAGGGAGCGTTGTCTCAGAAAGGCAGCGTCCATTATTAAGGACTTCCAGCACCCAGTGCATGCCCTTTTCTCACTGTTACCATCAGATAGGAATACAGAAGCCTGATGGCACACATTCAGTGATTCAAGAACAGCTTCTTCCCCTCTGCCATCCGATTCCTAAATGGACATTGAATGTTTGGACACTACCTCACTTTTTTAAAAAAAAAATATATGTAACTGATTTACTTGTTTATTCTCTTTTTATTTTATTTATTATTATTTTTCTCTGCTAGATTATGTATTGCATTGAACTGCTGCTGCTAAGTTAAGAAATTTCACACCAGTGATAATAAACCTGATTCTGAACTGACAGGAAGGTGAGAATAACTCCAATAACTACACATTACAACAGTGCCGTGCAGGAGCAATTTTCAATGCACAACACGTTGAACCTTGAAGTGGATGGGCTAAATCAGAGGGGGAGGGTGTATTAATATTACATAAACACACCCACAGAATAGCGGATGCCCAGAATGTACTCTGGGATAGACACATGAAAGGATCGAAAATTAAAGGGTATAGACATTACGTACACAGAAGGGATTAGTTTAGTTGGGCATTTGATTACTAATTTAGTCAGTTCAACACAACACTGGCCCAAAGGCTTGTTACACATTGTTCTATGCTTACACATTAAAATATTTCCTTCCATTGGTTCGGTTTCCAACCAACATCAAGCTTTTTCCCAATGTCATCCATACACCCATCCCAAGAGCAAGCTCAACTAGCTTCTGGAAATAGTTCCTTGGATTCCTCTCAAACAGAAAATATCACAGCCCCTCCTTGAGAACAAACTGATAAATCATACAAGACAATCTATTGCTGCATTAAAAGAACCCACAATCCCCCATTGAAAGTATCCATAATTATATCACCGTACTGTAGGCTTCAATATTAACACTGCAAGAAAAAAACATTTTTAAAAAAATGACTTGTTCTCCAAATTGTACCATAGCACAATGTACTTTATCACCTCAATGAGATCATATTGCCTAAATAGTTGCGATTAAGACATGAAGAAATTCCTTCCTCTTTTGGATCACATCATATGGAATCTGTTTGTTATTGACTAACAACTACTTCTCAAATTTTCACCCTTTCATTGAGCTAAGTGAAACCTTCAATGCCATACCTGGATATTTGTATTTATTAAAAATTTCTATATTTATGTTGGCATAGATCATTAAACTACCACATTCAGAAAACTTCTGTTAAAAATAGGATTTGATCACCAACTGCACCCACATATATTTATATCTGTCTGAAAAGAAGTTGAGAAGAAACCGTTTCCAGAATCCTGAATAATAAAACCGATCAAATACTAACAGCAGCCTTGGGATGCTTTTCTTGAAAATGCAAAACGAAGAAAATTCCACAAGTACATTATGCAAGATAACATTGTGACAGATAAACAACCTCCCCAATCCCTCTTTAGATATAAATTTTACTTAAAAATAAAAAGCTGCTTAATCTTCATCCCCTCCTCCACTGACTATTTTTAAAATGTGGGACACTCAGACGTTTCCACAAATGTGGTTGGCAAGTGGTTACTTGCCAGATAGAACACTCTTTTCAGTGTTTATATTGTGTTTCTATGCATCCCCAACAAATAGTTCTGTGGTTCTCAGAGCTAACCCAAATGCTCCTTCTGCATTTTGAGTAGTTATAGCTTGGAATTCTCACAAATCCAAAGGCAAGTTATACATATTCTCCAAGAGAATATGGTGGATCATTTGGTGGATTCTTTGTCCGTGGAGTTGTGGGGTTTGGAATAGATAATCTGTTTCCAGATGTCAGACATACCCAAATAAATAAAATAAAGATAGTTATGCTACGACATAGGAAAGGCTGAGGAAAGAATGTGCCATTACAGAGGATAAGGATGACTATGAGCTTTGACAATGAGCTTTGTGCCAAATTAGTAGCCTTCAAGAAAGAAGATTCCTTGTTGTCTGCCACAGAAAATATCGTGGTTAGAGTCCTCCTCAACCACTGGCTCTCAGTGACTGAGGAGCTGTTCCCAGACGGAATCTGTCCTTCAAAGTGGAACAGAGTTTTACCAGGAGTCAACTCCAAGAGAAGTAAAATGAGCAGCATCATCCACTATGCAGACCCTTATTTTTTCCTCACTAGATCTGACGACCCCAAAATGGACAGAGGAGCAACTACAAAATTTGATTTTCTTGTCCATCTAGTACACATTACATGATGGCATACATATCATAACCTTAATTAACCATACCAAAGACCCAATATCATGGCAGACTGATAACAAGGGTGTATTATTGCCAGTTTTTCAAAATGTTTCTCACTTCAGTGTTGCACTCCAAAGGTTTCCTGAAGAGATGCTACTTTATAGGACAATGTTTAACATAAATCACCTCTTCTCCAGAACTGCGAAAGGAGGAGGGCTGGGCACAGGGCTTGCAACTCCATCTCCTAAAAACCCAGAGCTACACAAACACATCCCTGGGAGAGGATGGATCTTTGAAGATGAATTACACCTGGGGACTACTTGAAAGACTGGCCCAGGACAGAGGACTCTGGAGAGTTCCTATCAGCAGCCTATGCCCCAGTAGGAAGCGATAGGCTTAAGAAAAAGACAACGACGATGACTCCAGAACTAACATCAACCCAATTTCAGTGGCTAAGGTACACAGTATACAGAAGATACTTCCATATATGCACAGCAGGAGGCTAATCTCTAGGTTAACTTCAAATTATTCACTGAAGCATATAGATGGAAGAGGATGTTATACTTTATATCTTGACCAACCTGGCCCCATTGTACTATGCTACCTTCAAACAATAAAACTCCACAAAGGAAAAAAGTGAGGCACTTCCCATGTCCCTGGACACACCCCTCAATGTACTCAGACAAGGAAGAAATTCAATGTATTGTTTTTCCTGCATCAACACTGCCTTCAGATATCTGTAATTATGTAGCAAGATGCAACCTTTTGACTTTGATACCCAAAAGATCGACCAGAAACATTACCAACTGAAAACCTTATTTACAAATTAACGTAACAATAGAAGCAAAATGGTCTTCAACATATACAACTCTTAACCACTGATCCTTGGCATTGAAATAGATGAAGCCCATTTAGTCATATTCCACCATTCTATTAAATCACTATTGGTCTGACTTCAATCCCTCTGTCTGGTTAATAAACTTGCATTAACAGACATCGCTTTCATATTTTTAAATGTCAATTGACCCATCTCATAAATAAAAGAGAAATGGGACCCTACTGCTAAGCAGCTCTTTCCCTCTCCCCCTTTACCAAAGGGATTGCTCTCCACATGCCTCCATTGTCCATCCCCACTGATCTCCACCCTGGCACATATTCCTGCAAGCAAGACAAGTGTACATGCCCTTACTAACTCCTGTCTTGCCACTATTCAGGGCCTCAAACAGTCCTTCCATGTGAGGCAACCCTTCACAGCAAGTCTCTCAGAGCTAGCTATTGTACTTGGTGTAGTTTCCTCTACATCAGCGAGACCTAATGCAGATTGGGGGACTGTTCTGTCAAGCAACTTTACTCTGACTGCTGCAAAAGACAGGATCAACCCATTTCAATTCAGCTACCCATTCCCATACTGAAGTATCTGCCTAGGGCCTCCTCTACTGCCACAACGAGGCCAAACTCAAGGTGGAAGAGCAAAACCTCATTTCACTGGGAAGCATCCAACCTGATGACAGAACATAAAACTTCTCTCCACAACCCTCCGTGCTTTTTCCCTTTCCCGTTCTGGTTACTTTCGTTCCTCTTCTCATCAGCCCATCACTTCCCCGCCCTTTTCTTTCTTCCATGATTCACTGAACTCTCCAATTAGATTCTTCCTTCTTCAGCCTTACGCCTATCCCTTTCCAGCTTCTTACTTCATTCCCCCTCCCCCAGCCAACCACTTTTCCACTAATCTGGTTTTACCTACCACAACCCATTTCTAATCCCTTCTCACCTCCACCCCACCTTCTTATTCTGGCTTCTGCCCCCTGCCTTTTCAGTCCTGATGAAGGATCTCAGCCCAAAATGTCATCTATGTCCCTTCCATAGATGCTACCTAATTTGCAGAGTTCCTCCAGCATTTTGTCTTGATGTTGTAGCCAGTAAGTACTTGGCTCCCCATTAAGAAATAGGGAGGACAGAAAACACCACCAAGCACATTCTCCAACCTTCAAAATTCTTGAAAAGATAATCTGGATTTGTGGAGGCATTCACCCCTGTAATACGGTATCATATTCATAAATCTATACAACCCAGCCTCCAAAGGTAATGTGTCCTTCACAACATGTGGTAGATACAGATGTACGTAATAGTCCAGGTGTGATCTAGCTGTTCCATAGCTGCAACATAAATTTCTTTCATCATGCAACTGATTTTTTAAAAGCTAACAATTAAGAATTAGGACCGTGAAATTCTAATCTGTGTTTTTGTTAACTCTAAATACCAAAATATACCTGCCAGTTTTCCATATACCACCTTCAGCAAATTTAAGGTCATCCAAAATATAACTACTTCTGACTTGGCTTACACCCAGTCTTATTCACCTACCATCCATGCTTAACGACATTTAACATCCTTAATAAAAAACTAGACTTTAACATCTGATCTATTTATACATTCATCTATAGCCTCAAACCTCTACTCGCTATTTTAAATCATCCATCATTGACAGCCATACCTTCAGTTGCCAAGGTTTTTGGTCTTGGAATTCCCTCTCTCCCCACCTTCCTCTTTTTTTAAAAAAAACCTACTTCTGAACCAATTTGTTTATTTGCCTAAACATATCTTCATATGGCTCACTATTCATTTTTACTCCATAACATCCCCTCAAAACACACATTTCATTACATTGGAGGTTGCTACACCGACACAAGCTGATGACGTTAACTTACAAGAAGCAATAAAGAAACAAGCTCGGGTGGGTGTAGGGCGGTAGGGAATGCCGAATTAAATCGGCATCTGGAATCAAATCCTAAAAAGGGAAAAAAAAATCCTAATTCACCGCAAACTAAATTTGGAATATAATTAGTGACACACACACGACGGTGATCTTTAATACCCACTTAGAATATTTTGATTCTAAATTAAAAACACTTCTCCCTCACTCTCTTGGGGCACTTTCCCCTGCTGAAGCAAGTAACTGTCTTGAGCAAGTGAGAGCCATCAGAAGGCAGACAGCTGAAGCTCTCCAACTAACAGAGCAGGCAAGCTGCCTGCCATGCAAGAGTAGTACCTCCCAGCGACACGGCAGGCATATAACAGCTTCCTCCTGTGTCTCTGTACACTGCAACTTGTCAGTCCGGATGCTCTACGTCCCTTTCCACCAACACGGCCCACTTTTGCGGACATTTAATTTTTTTTTCGCTGCAAAGACAAATGAAGGGAAAAGCGATCGCAGCGCCGGCAACCACGAGCGGAAGGGCATCGAGTCCGCCATCCATTCCCGACGCCAGGGATCGACGGGCTGCGCTCGGCCACCTGCGGCGGTGGTAAGGAAGAGAAAAAAGAAAAGAACGCCCTTCGGGGCACCGAAACTCACCCTCGGAGAGCTCAAGTTCGAGCTCGGCCAGTTTCACCTTCACGTCGCGCGGGAGGCTGGGTGTTTCCATGCCGGCCATGGATATTTTTCTCGCCCTCTCGCTTTCTCTCTCGGCGTCCTCTGTCCCTCACGCGCTGCTCAACGCTGCCATAGCGCCAGCACGCGCTAGCAAACAGCCCTTCCTCCACTCCACTCCCACCTCCGCCGTCTGCCAAGCCCACACTCCGCCCGGCGCGCGCGCCCCGCGCCGCCGCCGCCGCCGCCGGGGAGCGAGCGAGCGCGCGCGCCCACCCGACGGCGACGCCCTCCGCGAGCACGTGCGCACATGTTTACTCGCCGCCCGCCCTCGCCATTGGTCTTCAAGCCTCCTCCGCGTCTACCGCGTCCCGCGGCGGCTGTGATTGGACGCGTTCCCCCAACCCATTCGTGCAGGTGCCGGGCAGCCGAACCCTGCCATTGGTCGGAGGGTGGATGACGCGCTCCGTTGACAGTTGAAGACGCGGCTGTGCGGGCGGAAGCGAGAGAATGCGCAGTGACAGGTACGGAGAACGTAACATAAACCCAGAAACGTGATCCCGAGTTGGGGGGGGGACGGTAATGATGAGTGGAGGCTATCAAGACGAGATGAATGGTTAGGTCTATGTATCTTGCACGGGGACCTTCCGGTCTATATATTGTGAAGAGGAAGCAGAATGGAGCGGTTCAAAGTTGAGGACATTGAGGGTCATTTTCCCACCGGAGAAGGAAGTCTAGGCTCAAATAGTCGTCGTCGCCCACCGTGAGCTGCTGGACGTCACCGGATGGACTTGCTTTGGAATTTCTTGTCGGGCTTCGGCCAGTTAGAACTGTCTTTCTTCCTTCAAGTAGGTGCCTCCCCATCATTATGAAACGCCCCTGTCATCTCATTGCCAGACCCATAATCAAATGCTTGATCCGATCCCCGTTTGACTGCACAATGCTGCCTTCCCGCGACAGCTTCCTAACGCTGCTGTCGTTTGTCTATTCCACCCCTTCATGACCAAAATACCGTGCGTGATCTGCCTGACTTTCACCATATACTTCATGGACCGGCTCCAGTAAGAACACGAGATATTTGGTTCCTCAGGCCTAGTCAAGTAAAACTGCTAGTCTCGCCTTTTCAGTTCCAGCTCTTAATAACACTCAATAAATTGATCTTTTAAATAATCATCTTTACAGTGTGTCTTCATCGATTTCTAAGCTAGAGAGCTCCAGAGATTCACTACTTGGATAGGTGAATTTTTATGTACTTAGCCCTTAATTTTGTAGCAATATCCCTTATTTATAACTTTTTTACGAGTAAAACCATCTCAACATCTATTCTGTAACGTCTTCTTGAGATACAAGGATCTTTGGATTTCCAGCCTCTGCGGCCTTTCTTGTGTCTAAGGTACAAAAACCTGCAGTCCAACTTGTATACTCCAAGGAAAGCAAACTCAGTCTAGCCCAGGAGTGACAGACCTTTTTTGAGTACGTGCCCAAATTGGCGATAATCTTCTAAAGAAATTCTGTTCTTTCATGTACCAAGTAATTTTGAGCAGAGGTGGTAATTAATTTAGCAGTAGTAACAATAGCCATGGACTTTTTAAGGAAAAAAGGATGAGTCATGTTGCTTATTTACATGTATTCATTGTATTACTGTTGATAAAGATAAAATAGAAACAGATTGAAATAAATGAAGCATTTTAGAAAACCTGTTCAAAATATTAATCTTTTAAGACAATTGAAAAATAACATCTCTAAATAGTATTGTTATTGCTCGTCTTGTGTAACATAAGAAATTTCACAAAAGATCAAGGAAATGAAAATAAGACACCTTATTCTCAGTGAGTTTTGTTGCTGCACAACAATGACAAGTCTTTTATATCCACATGAATTTAGTTTTGAGACCTATACATCTGTCACTAGTTTATTCACTAGTAATTCTGCTCCTATAATGGATTATAGGAATACACTGAAAACAATTTCTCAAATGAATATGTTAATGAAAATATTATTAATATTGCCAGTGCAAGATCTTCAGACAGGTAAAAGCTTCAGGAATGTAATTCCAGATTTTCAGAACCTCTGTCATGATTTTTATGCTTTGATCCAGCCACTAACTGATCTTTTCAAAATTTTCTAATTCAGCTCAGTAAATTGAGAAATTGTTGCCTCCAAATTGAGTTGCTTTGTAAATCAATCAACTGTTTCAAAATTGTCAAAATCACTCCACTGCAATATTTCCAAATTTGTCTAATGTTACACTGCAGTTTCTGTTAACCTTGCAGTTTCTTCAGATCTTAATATTATTCAGTATTTGAACCAATGATGCTCCAAGATTGGGAGGCTCTGTATTGGAAGGCTTTTCAGGAATTTCAGTAGCTGCCGTGTGTTTTTTTAAGGTTTCAGAAATATATGGGGACATTTTTTGGCTTCTCTTAAATACTTCCAGTTTGATTTCAAAATCTTTTATATTAACAAACATAGCATTGTGTTTCCCAGCTCTTTACTTCACCCCTTCCCCCTTTCTTGGTTTCAGCTATTATTTGTAACCTTGTACTTCTTTCTCCCCTCCCCAACCCTTTTACTCTGACTTCTCATCTTCTTCCAATCCTGAAAAAGGGTCTCAGCCCGAAATGTCAGCTGTTTACATTTTTCCTTCAATGCTGCCTGGTCTGCTGAGTTTCTCCAGCATTTTGTGTTGCTTTAGATTTCCAGCATCTGCAGATTTTCTCATATTTGTGACATTATGTTTTGTCAGATCCCTGTAATTTGGTATTCAAGTCATTTAATATGAGGAGAAATCTGCAAAAAAACACGTCATTGAATTCCTGACAAGAATTTTTTTCATTCATCAAAAACAGTCAAATTTCATCCAAATACTCTACATCATTTAAGGACAGAGTTTCTGCTTAGCCAATAAACATTGTTGTACATTTGTAGTCCTGTGCATACTGAATTCACCTTGCTTAGCAGATTCTCAAGTTTTTTTTTCAAAGCTCATCCAGAAATAAAATTAATTATTTTTGTTCTTGAATCCTGTTGCAGGAGCTTGGCCAGAAACATTAACTGTTTATTCATCTCCATAGATGCTGCCTGACCTGTTGAGTTCCTCCAGCATTTTGTGTGTGTTGCTCTGGATTTCCAGTACCTGCAGAACCTCTTGCGTTTATAATTACCTTGATACAATTTTCATCACTTTTTCAAGCTGACCAGCTTTTGCACGCAAAGCCTTGTGTACTATACAATGTAAACCTATTAGTGGATGTCCAACATATTTTGCAAACAGATTGACAAAGCTTACCTCTTACCAAATGCTGGGTGCACAATTATTTGTCACAAAAACTATTTTTAAAAGGTTAACTTGTTGATCTGAAAATTATTTTACTACTGCCTTATATATTTCAACTGCTACGGTGTGTTTCGGCTGCATCACCAAGTTAACCTGTTCTTAGCATATTTCATCAGCTCCACAAAATCGAGCCAGAATGGCTAGCCTAGCTGATGATCAGTGCTCAGTGATCAGTGCTCTTATCATGACAAATGGAAAGAAATTTATATGAAATGCTATTTTTATTACTTGTTTTGCTATGTTTGTTCCCATCATTAATATTCTATCTTTTACTGGGTTTATTTTCATTGGTAAATCCTTAATGTCCTTAATAATTTTCCTTTTTCTGGAAGACCATCAAAAATGAAAGGAGCACACTCGACCTCTGATCCTTTAACATATTCCCCATCACTAAGTGGTTTTCCATGTTGAACAATAATCTTATAGACCTCAAAACCAGCAGCAACTAAATTGGAACTACCCGGAAATAAAATGCCATAAAAATATTTGACTGCTTTTTTTTTGGTTCTTCAATTCACAAGAATTGTGTTATTTTTGTTTTCACCCACTTTGATTGTAAAGCCATTTATGAACAGTTTTATAAAGCCACTTTATGGAGGAAGTCCAGTACACCACCGTTTCAGAATACAAGGTGCATAATGCTTTATCACAATTCTTAATCATGCCAAATCTTCCACTCTACCACTCTTGAAAGTTGCTGCTGCCTCCCCCATCATTTTTCCAGGCTTCTGGTGAGATGGCAGCAGCTTCTTCAGAGTCAACCAAAGGTGTTATTGTCTTTTTTTAATGTATGTTTTTACAATCGCAAGATCCTGCTGGACATTAAGAACTTAGATACTGCAGGTCTACCAGTGCTCATTGGCAGAGAAACTGAAGGAGCCGGACAGTGTGAACTGTGATGCTGCCTATGAGGCATCGATGCACAAAGGAGGTGTGCAGTCTAACAATGAGAGATCATCTTAGTCACTTTTCTCTGTGATTGCAAGAACCTTTTGGACATTGGTGGTGTGAAATATTCCAAGTCTAATTGTTTGGTTTATTGAAGTTGCTTAGGTCTCTATGAAGGCTAGGCCTCAAGGCACGGTATCACCTATATGCAGCCACCCAGGGGGAGGCGTTGGCATCAGGCACTCCACTGAAATCTGAAATGACGGAAGCAGTGGGGCACAACGTCCAAGCTGGAGTCAGTGTTGTCAGTGTTGCCCCCCCCCCCCCCGAATGTTCACTCGGAAGAAGACAAAGCTGGATTGTGTTCAACTGCAGACTGCTGCAACATTAACAGATTCAGGCGCTTAAGAATATTTTTGTGTGACTGTATTTTAGTGCTATCTTATACGTGACTTTGTGCTGTGTATGACTTTTGGTATTGTGTTTTGTCCCTTGACCCTGGAGTAACATTGTTTCATTTAGCTGTATTCATGTGTGGTTGAATGACAGTTGAACTTGAATTTGATTTGAACATTTTTGTTTCTTTCATATGTATGTGGCATTCTGAACAAGATAAAAAGGTTTGACGGACTTTTAAATATCTCATCGATACTCTCAGATCACATAATTTACTAATAGAAGTAAAATGTTCAGTATTAAAATTAAATATGGAAATGCTAAACCACATACAGTATTTATCATTATTATTGAATATCTAGTGTTCACTCACAAACAACAAGAAAAAATATAAGCAGAATGAAGCCAACACCAACTGGCACAGCAGTTTACTATCCAAATAATGATGTGTACACCAGGTCTGTGAGGATTCAGAAAGTAATTATCCAACCTCACGTGTTCTCGCAACCATCTCACTGTTCTTCTGTTGTAAAAAAAAATCATTTTTGCATGTGCCATCTTTGGCATGTATGTTTATAGGTTTGCCACCTCTCTTGATGGACAACTGCTTCTCAGGAATTAGCCTGGTGCATCTCCTTTGGACTGCCAATGCTGACAGGACTGGAGAGAGTTTTGCGGAAGGGTTTCAGCCCAAACTGTCAACTGTATTTCTTTTCATAAATGCTGCCTGGACTGCTAAGTTCCTCCAGCTTTTTGTGTGTGTGGCTTGGATTTCCAGCAGCTGTAGACTTACTCTTGTTTGAAATTGAAACCTATTTGCTTACAATTAATAGGAATAAAAATATAATTTTATTCATAGCATGCATAACTATATGTAATTCCTTCAATGGTCTCAGTACTTTGCCTTCACCAATAATTAAAACAGATTTTTTAAATCTTCGTTTATATATTTCAGGATGATGATTCTTGGTGAAATATGTGAAAAAAGGGTGTCCTCTGAATTTATAAAGATGAGAATCTAATAATAAAAAAGAATGAAGTCTCATGAAAATACAGTATGTCCTTGGAACAGATACCATTAAAGAATATGTTTAAAATTTCATAAAGATTAAGTTGTGGTTTACTAAAGGCCTTCAGTAATGCAAATAGGGAGTTAAATATGCATCGTCTGGAGTCTTGACTGGCTTAAGACTTAAATATTTTTAGCCAAGAACTTGCTTAATGTCTGTCCTACCAAAGCCATAACAGTATAAGATGGCATTCGATATCACCACTGACATCAAAAGATTGTGTATTGGGCAGAGTATCTTCAGTTTACATATTTACTTAAGAAAAGGTATTGAATTATGGATCTCTATAAATAGAATATACACCTAAAAGAACAATAATATTTTTTCCTTACTGGAAATGAATAATAAAGAACCTTGAGGTGATTGAAGGTAAAGAAAGGGAAAACTTGTAATTCTTCAACATTGTTTCCATTCGTAGGATAGTCAAAGCACTTCATGAACAATTAATTACTTCTTAACTACAATTACTGTCACATGAACAAATGTTACAGCCAATTTTCTCATTAAATAGAGGAAAGCTTAAATGTGAAAATGAAGACTGATTGAGGAAGAATGTTACTTTGGATACTAGAACATCAAAGTTTCCTGGGAGGCTTTTGTGCTCTTTTCTAACCAGATCACAGGTACCAAGAACGTGTTGCTGCCGCTCACTCCAGCTGTATGGGTTTTGAAGAGTTTAAAGCCAATTTCAGACACACCAATGAAATGGGGATACTGATAGCTTTGGAGATCCTTCTGCTTACACTGGGCTTCTTTGCATTCCCCATCAATAAGGTTTTCAATGTTATCCTAAATGCTTCTCTGCTTAAAGCATCTAAGCAGTCTGTTACCTAAGTTGCTGATAGAAGGAAAAAATAGACTTTGGCCATAATATTTCAAATTATATCAATTCAGATGGTGTCTCATGAATGAAAATTAAGTTAAAAGAGAGTGTTTTCAAAATATTTTTTGCAGTTGTTCAAGGAAAATTGTATTTTTTGATTTGTATAGACTTCCAAAAGCCACCTGATAAAATCCCACATAACAGCGCAGTTTCAGAAAGATGGAGGTTGTTCAGGAAGATGTAGAGAAGGCACAAAGGAGATTTTATTATTAAGAATGAAGGAATTAAGGGCTGAAGTGCCAGAGCTATAAAGTTGACCAAGTGACAGCAATGAAAGATTACAGGAAAGTATGTAGTGGAGCTTCCTAAGGTTTGCATAAGACCTGTGCTTAAAGACCTAATTGTTGCATTACAGAGCTCAAGAATTTCAGTTTGAAATAATAAAATACATTTTTATTAATAAAACAATCTTAACGAGATAATAATTTAAAATACCTTTATAAGTTTCTCATTAATGTAACGTGCAAGATCCAGCAATCTTGATAATGTGGATGTGGAGATGATGTTTTCTCATTTCAGAGAACCTAGAACTGGGGGTTACTGTGTTCAAATAAGTTTTTCCCCATCTAAATAAGGGCATTCTCAGTAATGGTAGATGAGTGTGAAGGTATCTTGGGTCTCTGCTTCCACCAGCCTTTGAGGGAGACCCTCTTTGAGACTAGCTCTTGATAACACGAGGTGGTGAAAGTCAGTCATGAATCGATGGGAATGGTGAATTGAGGTTGTAATCACATCAGCCATAATCTTATTAAATGTCAGTGCCAGGCTCAAGATCTTGAGTGGACTACCACTCACGTGTTTGTAAATAAGTAATTGTAGTGCTTCTGCTTGTTGAGATGGAGGTAAATGTATTGTCACTGGTTTTTGCGTTTTGAAGATAGTGAGTTTGAGTTTGCAACATTGATGGTGAGGGCTGTTCCTGTGGAATGAATTTTAAGGTAAGTGTGGACAGAAATCTGGGCAGATCTGCTTTACCTAACCTTAGAGCAAAGCACGGGATTTTCTCTCATGTGGTCACACCCAGCACTGTGCTTTGTATGGGATTATTATTTTTGAAGATAGCTCAATTTTCTCATTGTGGAGGAATACCTCTCAAAGCTTTTTTTTTGTAGTGAATTGCTTTCATGCCAGTGGTGCTTTGTTCCTCGTAAGACTCTGTTTCTTAAACAAAAGCAAACCCTTATTTGCAAGTATTTTATCATGAAATTCCAATAACACATCTACATAATCCTGGTTTGGTTCATCAGATACATCTTCGATTACCAATTTGATAATATCTTTGGTGGTTATTCTGGTACATTAGCATACAGAATCGGACATACATTCTAGCTGTCATTTCCACGATACACCATTGTTGCATGCATTACATCATCCAAGAGGCTCTGATCTATTTTGAGGCTATCTTGATATTGTATTTCTTCTGGATGTCAGCTTTTCATTGCCCTTTCACTGCAGGTAGTCAGCTTTGAAACACTCCAACCCATACATTTCAACAATGGAGTGAGATTAAGGAGCAGAGAATGCTTCTTGGATGTTGTCAGCTGTGTTATCAAAGATTAAGAGATGTCTGAGGCATTACTGACTATAAAGTCATCCAGGTTATTTCCTCACATAATACTTGTTGAAAGAAAAGAGGAACAACTTGATATAGTCTTCTGAGTACACAATCATCACTCCAGACTCGTTAGATGTCTTATTCATTTCATTTTCAGGAATGACTGAAACTATACCCCAACAAACTATGGTCCAGTGTCACTGACTAAGTGTTCTCAACACATGAGTGCTGTGTGAGGCTGTAGTGGCAACCACATCCACTAATACCAGGAAATTTGTGCCCATGAATGGTCGGGTAAAATCCACATGAATCCTCTGCCAGGGCAATGCAAACCATTCCCAGCGATGACAAGGTGCTGTTCTTGGCATCTTTTGGAAGTGTTGGCATCCTGAACAGTGCATGGCCAGCAGCTCAATCTGCTGATCTATCACAGGACGCTAGTCAAAGATTCGAGCCAACACTTTCATTTTGACCATACCTGCATGTAGCTCCTGAAACACTTTAGCTCTCAGCCACTCCCAATTTCCACATAAGGCAATCCCCATCAAGGCCAAGTTCATCCCGGTGCTGGTTAAAATGTGGAAGTTGGAATTTCTGCTGCACATTCCAGACATTTTTGGTGACCGTGTAGACCTGAGACAGAGTGGGGCCTTTTCTGGTTTCCCTTTGGATCTTCTCTGCCGTAATAGGGAGACTTTGGATTTGCATTAGGGAGAATAAGTCAAGAGGAGTATCCCCTTTGTAAATTTTTCAGGTATCTCCTTTTCCAAGAGTAAATGGGACAACCCATCAGTATTTCCATGGTTAGTTGTACTCTTGAATTTGATCTTTTAACTGTGTCCTCTAAGAAGCAGAGCTCATTGGTGCATTCATACTGCCACTGTTCGTGAAACACTCTTCTGGGGATTAAAAATGGACACCAGTGGTGGGTGATCAGTAATAATGGTAAATGCTCTCCCATACAAGTGCTGGTTGAAACAGTTTACACTCCAAACCAGACTCAAGGCCTTTCTGTCAATCTGTGCGTAATTTGTCTCTGTAAGGGGAAGCGATGCAAAGACTATGGGGTGTTCACTTCCATTACTCATAACATGTGACAACTACAACTATATCATGAGGTGAAGCATTGCAGACAAGCTTCACTGGATGATGTGGATCATAATGTGTGAGTACACTGCCGTCACTTTCCCTTTGTCTTTTTGAGAGCCACATCACACTGTTTTGTCCATTGCCATTTCTTCCAGATCTGTAATAATGAGTTCAAGGGGTGGAGCACAGTGACTAGGTTTGGCAGGAACCTGTTATAGTAATTGACAAATCCTTAAAAGAACCTTAACTGTAACACATCCTTTTGCCTTGGGGCATCCACCACTGCTTGAATTTTCTCAGCACACTTGTGTAAATCTCGTGTGTCAAAGGTGTGACCATAATAAGTGATGCTTGGTTTAAAGAAAACACACATGTTGTGTCATGCTCTGAGCCCATAATCTTCTAAACTTTTTAACACTATCTTCAGATTTTGGGGATGTTGTCATCCTTACCAGTAACAATGATGTCATCCAGGTAACACTGAGCACCTGGTCCATAGCTTCTGCCAGAGTGTGGGTGCAAATACTACTCCAAAAATAAGCATATTAAGCAATAAAGCTCTTTGTGAGTGTTTATGGTGAGAAACACTTTGGACTCTTCTTCCATCTCCATCTGTAGGTAGGTCTTAGCTAAGTTCACTTAGCTGAAATATTTCTGTCCAGAAAGGTTTGCAATTATATTGTCTATCCTGGGCAGGGGATATTGATCTACTTTAAGTACTGGGTTGATGGTGACCTTCAGATCACCACAGATCCTGTTAGACTGACACTATAAAAAACCAGTTGGGCTTTGTAAAACTTGGGTAAGGCAATTTCATTTAACACTATAATTACCTATGATATGTTTGAGTTTTCCATTGCCATCCTTGAACACTGCTGTGGCATCATCTAGTACCTTTCTTACTTCACTTTCGGTTGACTCTATTGCAGGGGACGTGGCATACAAATGATGGATGTTTCCCCAAACAAGTTGTAGTTGTCTCAGCCTGACAGTGTTGGTCCTCCTGTTTTTATCACATACAAGCTCAATGTGGCTTGTTGGTCATTGCATTTTACTATTATGAATGTCATTGCCACAGGTGTTATCTTTTCTCCTGTGCAAGTTCTTAGTTGAATATCTGCAGGCTTCAGTTCACTATCTTTGACGGGTCATTCTGACTCATTGTAGAGTGACTGATGCAGCCAAGCTAGTGTCTATTTCCATTATAATTAATTTGCCATTCACTTCTGTGGTAAGTCATGTTGCTTATCTTATGTTAGTTTGCATATCTTAAATATGAAGGCTACTCAGTCCTGTGTCACTCTCATCATTATCAGATTTTTCATCAACAGCATTCAGATACATAAGTGTTGAAATTGCAACTTGATGCTTTAGCCTTTTTTCTTCCCTGTGCAGTCCATTTATTTTTATTTGTCTGACATGCTCATTGCATGTGTTCTACATTGTTGTATGTTCTGCAAGTTTTGCCTTTAAACCTGCATTGGTTATATTTTGTAACTGTAAAAAATAATCAAAAGAAAAATATGGGAGACCAGGATAAATGTATACACAGTGTTCTTTGCTTTAGTGAGGCACACACTTATAACGTGGTGATGTGATGATGTATGCCAATCACGTGCTCTTACATACAACCCATAATGAATTATGTAAATAAATAGAGTATTTAAACAAACAATATATTTACAATATTACTCAAATATTACTGAAATATTAAATATACAACACTTACAGATACTTACTGATGCCCTTCAGAGTTTCCAACAATCCAGCAGTTTTCCAAGCCTTCATCAATGAGATCCTCCGAGACATGTTCCACAGGTATGTGTTTGTCTAACTTGATGGCACCCTCATTTTCTCCAAGGATCCCAAAGACCATGTCTGTCTCATTCAGTCATCAGCATATGCTAAAAAACATGCCGGCAGCTGAGGCACTCCAGTGGAACCACTTCTCACGCTTCTCCAGCCATCCAGGCACATAATGCAATTTCTGTAACACTGGCTCTGGTATCCCACCATGATCACAGATATACATCAGTTCATTGCTGCCTGCCCTCAATGTGCCCAGTCCAATCCCTCCAACCAGCGGCCCTCTGGGCTCCTGTGGCCAAACCAGGGCCCCAACATGCGTGGTCCCATGTCACCTTCTGATGGGGCCGCAGTGATCATGACAGTGGTGAACTGGTTCTCCAAGGCAGCTCATTTCATTGCCTCCCCGACCCAAACTTTTATCAACAGTTAAAGTGTCATGTCTGTTTCTCCAACATATAATCCACTTCCACGGTTTCTCTCAGGACGTTTTGTCAGACCAGGGCCCATAAATCATCTGCCACTTCTGCCGAGCCTGCATCTCAGTGGGTTTGCCCTCTAACTATCATCAGCTGACCAATGGTCAATTAGAAAGAACCAATCAGCAAGTGAAGACTTATCTGCTCTGAGTCGAACCGCCCCACATCTACACACCTCCTCTGCCACAGATATCTCTCCCCTTGAAGTGCTTCACAGCCACCAACCCTGTTTTTCCTTATGGAGGAGCAACAGTGAAGGTCCCGTCCATCAGGGCCCCGGCTTGCTGCTGCTGGAATGTTTGGAAGAGGACACAGAGGGCTGTCCTTGCTGCCAAGTCAGCCAGATTACTCCAGCCTGGGGACTGTGCCTGGCTGTCCATCCAAGATCTGCAGCTGTGCATTGATTTTCGCAAGCTCTCGTCTCAGTTCATTGGTCTTTTTAAGACCCATCCCATCAACCCAGTCACTTACCACCTCCAGCAGCCACTGTCTCTCAAACCCATTGTCCATAGACCACTCAATCTGCCTGAGCCTGCACCTCCAGAACCAAGGATGGTGGAAGGTGGCCCAGTGTTTACAGTCTTACTAGCTGAGGGATTCACATTGTCGTGGATGCGGTGTGCAAAATGGGAAGGTTACGGCCTGGAGGAGATGTCTTGGGTGCTGTTCAGCTTCACCTTGGATCTATCACTCATTGAGGAGTTCACTGAACCCATCCAGATTGTCCTGGGCCATCAGGTGCCAGCTATAGAAAAGGGATCCTGTCAGGCTTACACAGGCAGTTGCCTCCCAGTCTACACCCAGCTACAGGAGTCATCTGCCATTTACTTCCAGCTCATTTACTGCCCCTTACTTAAACTCAGATCTCACCCACAGACCTTTGTTCACCCATTGAACCAGCCAGCCTCAACCTAACTCAAAGGCTACTAGCCTTTAGTTACCTAATTGCCTTGTTGTGTTACATAAATTTTCACTCTTGTGGCCCTTTGTGGCTTGCTACTTTGCAGTTATTAGTAAAATATTATTTAATGTTAAGTTGTCTCAGCTGCTCTGCTTTTAAGTTAAGCCTCCCATACATTTCCTAACAAACTTAGGTAAATCAAGAAACATCTGCTGTGCAATTCCCTATTCAAAATATTCTTCCATTAATCCATAGTCATAAATATATTCAATTATAGGCTCTGACTGGTTTCCAATAGAGAAGAAAAGGAGAATTTTTCTTTACAGGAGGGGGCATGTTCCTCTTGGACAGAAACAGAAAAAAGGTTGCACACTCTTAATAGGCCTCATGTCTTCCTGCTGACTTTGCTAAATTATGTATCTAAAACATTGGCAGTGTGGAAAGCAGAACTATGAAAGAGCTAGATGCAAAAGTCAGTGAAGTAACAGAACTAGGTCACCATTTACATTCTGGTCATGGAGTTAAACGTCTCAGAAACAGGCCCTTCAGGACATCTCACTGACTGCAACTGTCAAGCACCCACTCACACTAACAATTTTTTATTCTGGCATAGACCTGTGGGAAAATGAGATGCTTTCCTTATAAGTTGTGGTAAAAAATGGAAAATATATTTGAGTTACTTCTCAAAAAGGTTCCAAAGACAACACATCACCAGTTTCTAACAGAAAATAGGACAGACAATAAATCCTGCCCCTACCATCAAAGCCCAAAAAATGAATTGAACCTCTCTTGCACCGTCTGTAATACCTGCACTTCCTTCTGAAAGTATGGTGTTAAGGAATTGACAGAATACATAAGTTATTGCAAAAGAATGCTGTATGAAGATTCACCATGACTCACTTAGCCCGGTTGTCACTTCCTATAAATCTTTTTTGTGTACATACTTGTCCTGCTCTCCTTTTAAGATTGTGCCCTCTAGTTTACATTCTCTTTACATTCTTCCTATCAAGTTGTTGGAAGGATTTCTAAGCACTCTCCATTTATTATCTATTCATCCACTCTAGTCTTTCTTCACTTCCATGGAGATAACTACTATCTTTCTCATTGTTCACTATACCTCCAAGCATTGTGTCATCAATAAATTTGGAAGTGTATTAAAGTACATATAATTCATATATATTAAGAAAAGCACAGGTCTTAAGTGCCAGACTGAGGGAGTTCCACTACATTTTGATCACTCTGTACCTGAGAGGGGAGAGCCTGCTACTGTGCCTGGAAAGTGTTGCTCAGCCTTTCTGCCTTTTGGATGTGGACATGGACTATAGACTTTTTAAAGACTGATTTTTTAAAAATATTTTGTGTTTTTCGCCCAAACTTTCTTGTTTTTTTTTGTGCAGGGAGGAGGGTTTTGGGGGCTGATGTGCCTGTTCCACTTTATTCATTTCTTTTACACCAGAGGAGGGATTTTGGGGTTGAGGTGCCTGTTCCATTTTTGTTTGTTTTATTTTTGTGCCAGAGGAGGGATTTGGAGGTTGATGTGCCTGTTCTGTTTTCGTTTGGTTTTTTTTACATGGGAGGAGGGATTTGGTGGATGATGTGCCTGTTCCATTTTTGTTTGTTTTATTTTTGTGTGATAGGAGGGATTTGTGGTTGATGTGCCTGTTCTGTTTTTGTTTTTTTTTACATGGAGGAGGGATTTGAGGGATAATGTTACTGTTCCATTTCTGTTTGTTTCTTTTCTTGCAGGAGGAGGGATTTGGGGGGGTGGGTTGATGATCATCCTGAAGTTCTTTTCTTTCATTTTTTTCATGGCTACCTGAAGAAGAAGAACTTCAGAGTTGTATACTTTGATAATAAATGAACCTTTGAACTTACCTGTAATCTTTCATTGCTGTTACTGTCACCACGATTCAGATATGGCCCGAGGGCAGAGTGAGAGACACTGAAGCAAGCTGATAGTTCACAGACTTTAATATGAACAGTGCTAAAGGGAAAATAAAACAACAAACGCTAGGCTAAACAGGACCATTAGCTAAAACTCACAAAGGAAAACTAAGCCTACACTGCAGCTGAAAAGGACATCTAAACATTCAACGAATACAGTTAGTCTTCAGAGTCAGTTGATTTGGAAGTCCAATATCTTAGGGTAAGCCGGAGACAAAACAGCAGCGAAGCGTTGTTATGCTCTGTCCAAGTCTCGACAAGAACTATGACGACATGAATGGAGTTAAGTACTATCACAATTAAATAATAATTACCTGACACATGCAAATTCACAAGCACTGTTGCCATATCTACTGCGCTGCCGAATCCATGGTTGTGACAGTCACTTGGTCAACTTTATAGCCATGGTACTTCGGCCCCCTTTAATTCCTTCATTCTTTCTTTCTTCATCAATATTTTTATTAGTTAAATACAAGAGCACATATATATAAACAAGAGGAGAATTATCTCAAATATCTATAACAATTCATGTAAAATAATTATCAAGATCGTACATAGTATTAATCTAATAGTATATAATAAAAAAAGATAATTGATTCTCCTCTTATCCTTAAAAAGAAGTAAAACAATAAAGAAACTTTTATGATTAAAATGTTACACATGAAAAAACCCCAAAACAAAGAAAAACAAAAAAAAAAGAACTGGGCTGCTCAAACTAAGAGTGAAAGCAAGAAAAAAAAGAAAAACTTTCTGGTCAAATCCAATGCTTTGAAAAGGTAACTGGAAGGGCCATAAGTCAAAGCATATGAAAATATTGAATAAAAGTCGCCAATCTTCCTCAAATTTAAAGGATGTATCAAATGTCTGACTTCTTATTTTCTCTAAACTTAAACAGGACATAATGGAGGTAAGCCAATAAAGAGCAGTAGGTGGATTAGAATCCTTCCATTTAAACAAAATGGCTCTCCTAGCCAATAAGGTTGTAAAAGCTATCATCCGTTGAGCAGAAACAGGAATATCTTCTGCTTCCAATAGAATGATCCCAAAAATTGCTGTAAATAAGTTCGAATGTAGATCCAAATTCAAGACTTTTGATAAAGTTTTAAAGATTTATTTTCAAAAATTATCTAACTTGATACAAGACCAAAACGTATGTGTTAAAGTAGCCACCTCAATATTACATCTATCGCAAATAGGATTAATATTGGAAAAGATATGGGCTAATTTGTCCTTAGACATATGCGCCCGATGCACTATCTTGAACTGTATCAAAGAATGACGGTCACAAATAGATGAAGTATTTAATTCCTTCATTCTTGATGACAATAAAATCTCCCTTGTGCCCTCTCTACATCTTCTTGAACATCCTCCACATCTTTCTGAAACTGTGGTGTTATGTGTGACATTATCAGCTATATTTTGGAAGTGTATATAAATAAGAAATACAATTTTGTTTGAACAAATGCTTAATGTATTTAGAAAACATTCTTTTCCAATATTTGCAAATTTTTATTCATGGTATACCATCTGATTAGAAATAATTGTGACTATTACGGCCAAAGCATATCTTTTCCTTCCTTCAGCAACTAAGGTTGCAGCCTACCTGGACACTTTATCCACTTCCAGCAAACAACAAGGTTTTCTTAGCCATTGAGGTTCTCAATTCACTTTATGGAAGGCTCATGCCCTTTCTGCAGTCTCACACTTAAATAATGTAACTAAGTGCAACCAGGTATTGGGAAGTCACTGCTGTATGAAACATACTGGTGTTCCAATTTGCCTTTTGTGCTTATAGCAACACCTGTGTACTTTGTTCATAGGTAGACCTTGAATTGGAAGCTTTTATACATTAACTTAATTTGTTCAAAACAAAAACTTCCTTCCACAGATAATCTTAATGATAGGCTTCAAAGATCAAGTTGTCTATTTTTTTTTTAAGTTCTGTATGAAACCATAAGATGGTTGAGTAGACAGTAGTAGTTCTGTCCTTTGTCTCTTTTTTTGGAGCTTCAATGGGGATATCAATTATATTTCCATTCCATTTCTTTTCCTAAACCACAATGTTTGTCATTGTTGCATTCACAACTAGGTTTTGATTTGAGTTTTAATTCAAGCAACAGGTGACCATGTTTTTTAGATAGGTTTCTGGCTGGTTCTGAGATGAACATGTGTTAAGGATCCAGTCCAGACAATGGCTCTGTAGAATTGATTATGAAGTCTTTGTTTGTTATCTTGTTGTTCCAATGAGATCTCATTGTGTGTCATTTGAGTCTTTTCCAATGTAGTTTCCCTGATTTGATCTGATGGCTGAGTATGAGTTCCATTTGCCCATTTGATGAATTCATAAGATATGAGTAGTAAGCTGGGCAATTGTACCTTCCATTCAAATGGTTTGGGGAATGGTGTTCACCAGAGGTAGGAAAAAGTCTCTAGACGTTAATTCAATGCTTCAATAATGGTATGTAATGTTATGTTTAGTAAAAAATGCAATCCCTTTGTATGGCAACTGTTATTCCATGTATGAGCTTTGTGAAGTACAATGGAGATCAAAGCAGTCATTCAGGACATCTTTGTCCATGACGCTTGTTTGGTTCCTGTAAGTTTCTGTAAAAGATTTGTACATGTATTTGGTCACTTCAGCAAATGCTGCTTGAAAATAAGGGAACAGGCCAGTCATACTTCAGTTGCAAAGTCCACATGCTCCCCTTCCTTTTTCTGAAATTGATGTCTATTTTTTGAAACACCAGCTTTACTCTAAAGTAATATTGTTAGTTGAATTTTGGTAATGGACTGAAATATAAATTCCAGTAGTGAAAGTATTCCAGTTCTTTAAATTCTTTGTTCATGATAGCACTGAAGAGGCTGAATTTGGAGGAGTGTAGATACCTCAGAGTGTTGTGTGACTGGAGAAGATCTGAAATTGAACTAGCTTGATCATGGAGAGGTTCTAAACTATTGCTGAGAATTTAAAAATTGAGCCTTTGCTCAACTGAAGTCAATGTAGGTCAACGCACACAAGAATGACAGAACAGCGGAAATCGGTGCAAGATAGAATTCAGGAAACATATTTGACTACTGAATTTACAGAGAGCATCACAAGTGAAACCATCCAGAAACACATTGAAATAGTCAACTCTAAATATGTTGATCAACCTTTCTACAGGAATAAACTCAAAATGTAATGGAGATAAGAATTGAGCTGTCTTGGTGATGATCTCTCATCTTTTGGATCAGATATAACATTGTTTTCTGCATGATGTAGTTCATGAAGAGAAGTAGAACTGAAGATAAAAGAATGTTGTTTGTGGAAGGGATTAGCTTGGGTTTTCTCAACTTTTAGTGCAAAAAATTCTCCTCTGATAGCTTGGTCTGGATGCAGATCCTTCTGCCACTGGAAACAGATTATGCTCACTTACTCCATTGAAACACAAAATGCTTTGAATAATACTATGAAATATTCCTTTAACCTCTAGTATGAGGGTACGACTTCTGAAAAAATGTTCTTTATAACTTAAATCTTGCACCCCTATTACCAATATCCTCTGTATTCTCTCTAAAGCTTTGTTTTCTTTAAAAAAAATGTAAGGTTCAAAATTTGACAAAGTACCCTGTAATTCTAAAAGGATATTTTTCTGACTTCTAGTATCAAAACAAGAAACATTCATTACACTAATACCTTCTTTCTTATATCCTGCCTCCTTCATCATTCATGTATGAAGATATGCTCAGATATTTGTTCCTACATTTCTTATTTGCACCAGAACTGGAAGGGGACTATTATCCTTTCAGTAAGGTTTGGTTGTGCTGCATGGAGTGGGGGTGTTAAATTAGAGTTACAGGTGGTTGTGGAGACAGATATTGCTAAGACCTCAGACAAATTAAAAATCAAAAGGTTATGGTCCGACTAATGAACCTGAGCTGCATATATTTTCAATGAAAGAAGTATTGTAGGAAAGGCAGATGAGCTCAGGCATGGATCAACACATGAAGTTATGATATTGTAGCCTTTAGTGAGACTTGGTTTCAGGATAGCCAGGACTGGCAGCAGAATATTCCGGGGTTCCATTGTAGTGGAACTAGTCACGGCAGTGCTCAGTCAGGACAGACTGGAGAACTCGTCTAGTGAGGTGTTATGGTTGTGACTGAGGAATAAGAAAGGTATGAACATGTTAATGGGGCTAGGTTACAGACCATCAAACAGCCCAAGATTTCAAGCAATAAATTTAAAGAGAGATCACAGACTGTTGCAAGAAACATAAGGTTGTTACAATAGATGATTTTAACTTTCTGCAGGTTGACTGGGACTCCCATATTGCAAAAGAACTAGATGGAACAGAGTCTGTCAAATATGTTCAGGAAAGTTTCTTTAATCAGTATGCAGAAATCCCAATGAGAGAGTATGCTACTTGATCTGCGATTAGGGAATGAGACAGGGCAGGTTTGTGTTGGAGACCTCTTTGCATCCAATGATCATAATGACAATAGTTTCAGTAAATATGAAAAATGATAGGTTTGGTCTGTAGGCTGAGATTCTAAACTGGAGACAGGCCAATGATCTGGCAAATGTGGTTTGGGACAGTTTTCTGGTAAAGGTGTAATTGATAAGTGGGAGGTCTTCAAAAGTGAAATTTTGAGAGTACAAGGCTTGTATGTGCCTGTCAGAGTAAAAGGTAAAGATAACAGGTTTAGGGAGCCCTGAGTCCTAAGAAATATTGAGATCTTAAATTAATTTTTTGCATCTATACTCAGGAGACGGACACTGTCTAAACAAGTGAGGCAAAGCGATAACAACTTTATATACAGATTACTGAGGAGGAACTGTTTGGTGTCTTGAGGGAAATAAGGGTGGATAAATTCCCAGGGTCTGACTAGGTGTTCCCTTGGACCCTGTGGGAGGCAAGTGCAGAAATTGTAGAGGGCCTAGCAGAGATATTTAAATCACCCATAGGCAACAGGTGAGGTAGTGGAGGGCTGGAAGATAACTAATATTGTCTGCTGTTTAAAAAGGCTCTAATAATAATTATAGGCCGGTGAGCCTGACATCAGTAGTGGGAAAGTTATTGAATTGTATTCTAACGGACTGGATATATGAGTATTTGATTAGACATGGGCTGATTAGAAAAAGTCAGCAGGGCTTTGTGTGTGGTAGGTCAGTGGTCCCCCAACCACAAAGCATGTGCTACCAGGCCGCGAGGAAATGGTATGATTTGGTGATATGAAACGATACGAGTCAGCTGCACCTTTCCTCATTCCCTGTCACGTCCACTGTTGAATGCACGCGAAGTCATTACCCACACGAGGTCATCAGCCGCCGAAACGCAGTGATGGCCTCGCGCAGCTGGTGGGAAGCGCCATTGGCCTGGAGCGCGGGCAGATGGGCGCCACCTCTAAACCTGTTTAGCACACCAAGTGTTCGTGGGGAACCCGGTGCTAAAATATTTGCAGACGACCTAATTGGGGCTCAGGGTTTCGTAAGTATCAGAGCAGCTATCTCACTGCGATCTACTGAAACAAACTTCTGTCAGCCGATAGATCCTACAAGGGGGTCGGGCGCGTGTCCTAACACACTCCTCGCTCAGTTGGTCGCTCTCTCCGGACTGCGACCTCTGGCCCTGACCTTGTCCTCTCATCCCACCCACGACCAGCCACACCTGGCCAAGGCGTCTGGCAGCAGGCAGGAGGTTGTCTAATGAGGCAACAAAGCACTCAAAACTGCTTCGGTACCTGAGTCCAAGCACCCTGCACTTAAGTACAAACCCATTGAGTTTTTTTGAGCAGAAAAAACATGAGCAAGCAGGACAGAAGCAAGTGCTGAGAGCCATATAAACCAGATTGCAGAATAGACTGGACATAAGGACCCTCCTTCGAGTACCAATGTATTCCTATCGTGTTTAACATTTCCTCCCCCCACCCCCGTCAGCCGGTCCGCTGTGCAAAAAATGTAGGTGACCCCTGTGGTAGGTCATGTTTAACCAAACTTAAAGAGTTGTTCAAGGAAGTTTTAGGAAAATTGATAAAACAAAGCAATGGATGTTGTCAACAAGGACTTTAGTAAAGCATTTGACAAGGTCCTGCATGGAGAGTTAGTCAAGAAGGTTCAGTCACTTGCCATTCAAGAAGAGGTAGTAGGTTGTATTAGACGTTGACTTTGTGGGAGAAGCCAGAGAGTGGTACTAAGTGGTCGCTTTGACGAGAGGCCTGTGGAGATATGTGATGAGTGGAGTGCCACAGGGATCAGTACTGGGTCTGTTGGTTGTCGTAAATATCAGTGATCTGGATGATAAAGTGGTTAACTGGATCAGCAAATTTGCGGATGACACTGAGTTTGGGGGTGTAGTGGTTAGCAAGGAAGACTAGCAGAGCTTGCAGTGGGATCTGAACCAGCTGGAAAAATGGGCTGAAAAATGACAGATGGAATTTAATGCAGACAAGTGCAAGGTGTTGCACTTTGGTAGGACCAACCGGGGTAGGTCTTACACAATGAACGGTAGGGCACTGAGGAGTGCTGTAGAACAAAGGGATCTGAGAATATAGGTCCATAATTCATTGGAAGTAGCATCACAGGTAGGTAGGGTCGTAAAGAAAGCTTTAGATACATTGGTTTTCACAAGTCAAAGAACTGAGTACAGGAGATAGATTGCTATGTTGAAGTTATAGAAGACTTTGGTGAAACCGAATTTGGAGAACAGAGTGCAGTTATGGTCACCTACCTACAGGAAAGATGCAAACAAGATTGAAAGAGTACAGGTAAAATTTACAAGGATGTTGCCAGGACTGAAGGACCTGAGTTAGAAGATTTATTCCTTAGAACATAGAAGACCGAGGAGAGATTTGATAGATGTCAACAAAATTATGAGGGGTGTAGACAGGGTTAATACAAGCAGGCTTTTTCCACCAAGATCGGGCAAAACTATAACTAGAGGATATGGGTTAAAGATCAAAGGTGAAAAATTTAAGGGGAACACGAGAGGAAACTTCCTTACTCAGAGGGTCATGAGATTGTAAAATGAGCTGCCAGTGCAACTGGTGCATGCAAGCTCAGTATCAATGCTTAAGAGAAGTTTGAATAGGTACATGGATGGTAAGGGCATGGAAGACTATGGTCCTAGCACAGGCCAATGGGAGTAGACAGTTTAAATATTTAGGTAAGGACGAGATGGGCTAAAGGGACTGTTTCTGTGCTGAATGTATCTATGACTCTATAAAATGCCATTTTTATATCTTTCAATGGCCTTTTCCTTTCAGTCCAATTGTCACAAGGGGACATGGAGACTGGAACCAAATGCAGGACACAGGCACTGAAGTACTAGGGGCAGGATAGGAACAACTAAAGGATAGAACAAGGTGGGGAGACCATGGCATGCAACAGTGATCCTGGGGTTCAGGGAATTCATGGCAAAGCCAGGTCCTTGGCTGGGCTAAAGGATGGGTCTATGGGACAAGGAATGATAATGGACAGTAGGTGCAGAAGTAGACCATTCAGCCCTTCGAGCCTGCACCACCATTCTGAGATCATGGCTGATCATCTACTATCAATACCCGGTTCCTGCCTTGTCCCCCTATCCCTTGATCCCCCTATCCACAAGATACCTATCTAGCACCTTCTTGAAAGCATCCAGAGAATTGGCCTCCACTGCCTTCCGAGGCAGTGCATTCCAGACCCCCACAACTCTCTGAGAGAAGTTTTTCCTTAACTCTGTCCGAAATGACCTACCCCTTATTCTCAAACCATGCCCTCTGGTACTGGACTCTCCCAGCATCTGGAACATATTTCCAGCCTCTATCTTGTCCAATCCCTTAATAATCTTATATGTTGCAATCCGATCCCCTCTCAATCTCCTTAATTCCAGTGTGTACAAGCCCAGTCTCTCTAACCTCTCTGCGTAAGACAGTCCGGACATCCCAGGAATTAACCTCGTGAATCTATGCTGCACTTCCTCTACAGCCAGGATATCCTTCCTTAACCCTGGAGACCAAAACTGTACACAATACTCCAGGTGTGGTCTCACCAGGGCCCCGTACAAATGCAAGAGGATTCCCTTGCTCTTGTACTCAATTCCCTTTGTAATAAAGGCCAACATTCCATTAGCCTTCTTCACTGCCTGCTGCACTAGCTCATTCACCTTCATTGACTGATGAACAAGGACTCCTAGATCTCTTTTTATTTCTCCCTTACCTAACTCTACACCATTCAGATAATAATCTGCCTTCCTGTTCTTACTCCCAAAGTGGATAACCTCACACTTATTCACATTAAGCATCATCTGCCAAGTATCTGCCCACTCACTCAGCCTATCCAAGTCACCCTGAATTCTCCTAACATCCTCATCACATGTCACACTGCCACCCAGCTTAGTGTCATCAGCAAACTTGCTGATGTCATTCTCAATGCCTTCATCTAAATCATTGATGTAAATCGTAAACAGCTGTGGTCCCAATACCAAGCCCTGTGGCACCCCACTAGTCACCACCTGCCATTCCAAGAAACACCCATTCACCGTTACCCTTTGCTTTCTATCTGCCAACCAGTTTTCTATCCATGTCAATATCTTCCCCCCAAAGCCATGAGCTCTGATTTTACCCACCAATCTCCTATGTGGGACCTTATCAAATGCCTTCTGAAAATCAAGGTACACTACATCCACTGGATCTCCCTTGTCTAACTTCCTGGTTACATCCTCGAAAAACTCCAATAGGTTAGTCCAGCATGATTTGCCCTTGGTAAATCCATGCTGGCTCGGCCCAATCCTATCACTGCTATCTAGATATGCCACTATTTCATCTTTAATAATGGACTCTAGCATCTTCCCCACAACTGATGTTAGGCTGACAGGACGATAGTTCTGTTTTCTCCCTCCCTCCTTTCTTAAAAAGTGGGATAACATTAGCCATTCTCCAATCCTCAGGAACTGATCCTGAATCTAAGGAACATTGGAAAATGATTACCAATGCATCCGCAATTTCCGGGGCCACCTCCTTTAGTACCCTAGGATGCAGACCATCTGGACCTGGGGATTTGTCAGCCTTCAGTCCCATCAGTCTACTCATCACTGTTTCCTTCCTAATGTCAATCTGTTTCAATTCCTCTGTTATCCTATGTCCTTGGCCCATCCATACATCTGGGAGATTGCTTGTGAAGCAATCTAGATTGCTAGTGAAGACAGATCTAAAGTACTTATTAAATTCTTCTGCCATTTCTCTGTTTCCCATAACAATTTCACCCAATTCATTCTTCAACATTGTTCTTAACTATCTTCTTTCTCTTCACATACCTAAAAAAGCTTTTGCTATCTTCCTTTATATTCCTGGCTAGCTTGCGTTCGTACCTCATTTTTTCTCCATGTATTGTCTTTTTCATTAAGTTCTGTTGTTCCTTAAAAACTTCCCAATCATCTGTCCTCCCACTCACCTTAGCTCTGTCATACTTCCTTTTTTTTTAATGCTATGCAATCTCTGACTTCCTTTGTCAACCACTGTGGCCCCTTTCCCCCCTTTGAATCCTTCCTTCTCCGGGGGATGAACTGATTTTGCACCTTGTGCATTATTCCCAAGAGTACCTGCCATTGCTGTTCCACTGTCTTTTCTGCTTGGATATCCATCCAGTTAACTTCGGCCAGCTCCTCCCTCATGGCTCCATAGTTTCCCCTGTTCAACTGCAACACTGACACCTCCAATCTGCCCTTATCCTTCTCAAATTGAAGATAAAAACTTATATTATGATCACTACCTCCTAATGGTTCCTTTACTTCAAGATCGCTTATCAAATCCTGTTCATTACACAACACTAAATCCAGAATAGCCTTGTCCCTGGTCAGCTCTCGTACAAGCTGTTCCAAGAATGCATCCCGTAGGCACTCTACAAACTCCCTATCCTGGGGTCCAGCACCAACCTGATTCTCCCAGTTCACCTGCATGTTGAAATCCCCCATAACTACTGCGACATTACCTTTGCCACATGCCAGTGTTAACTCCCTATTCAACTTGCACCCAATATCCATGCTACTGTTTGATGCCCTGTAGACAACACCCATTAGGGTCTTTTTGCCCTTACTGTTCCTCAGTTCTATCCACACAGACTCTACTTCTCCTGATCCTATGTCCCCCCTTGCAAAGGACTGAATCTCATTCCTCACCAACAGGGCCACCCCACCCCCTCTGCCCACATTTCTGTCCCTACAATAGCACGTATACCCTTGTACATTCATTTCCCAGGTCTGATCTCCCTGCAGCCATGTTTCCATTATCCCAACATCATAGTTACCCATTCACACCTGAGCTTCAAGCTCATCCACCTTATTTCTGACACCGTGCATTCAGATATAGAATTTTTAGCCCATTTCTCCTCTGTTTAAATCACTGCCTATTGTGCTTAACCCAGCTCCCCAAACTCCCTTCGGGCTATACACCCCTTGAATTTTGTTGTCCTTTCTAAATTTACTTATTCTTTCAACACATTTAATTCCATGTTCCGTCAGACCATCCCTCTGTATATGTGTCCTCCTTATCACTTGTTCCACCTCACCTTTCTCTACTACACACTTAATATTCTGGAACCATGTAGTCCCCACCTGTCCTTTATTCTTCATCTCACTATCCTCTCACATTCTGGATCCCTGCCCCCTGCAAATTTAGTTTAACCTTCCCCCCCCCCCCCGAGAAGCACTAGGAAACTTTCCTGCAAGAATGTTAGTACTGCTCCAGTTCAGGTGTAAACCATCCCATCAGAACAGATCCCACCTTCCCTGGTGGAAAGCCCAATTATCTAAAAACCTGAAGCCCTCCATCCTGCCCCATCCTCTCAGCCACATATTAATCTGTATAATCCTTCTGTTCCTTGCCTCATTTGCACATGGCACAGGTAGCAATCCTGAGATTGTTACCCTGGAGGTCCTGCCCTTCAGCTTCACACCTAACTCCCTGAACTCACTACACAGGACCCCCCTCACTCATCCTACCCGTGTCATTGGTCCCTACATGGACCACAACATCTGGGTTTTTGCCCTCCCTCTCAAGAATAACCTGCACCCGATCTGAGATATCCCAGACCCCAGCATCAGGGAGGCAACATACCATCAAAGACTGCCAATCTTCCCCACAAAATCTCCTATCCACCCCCTCTGACTATAGAATGCTGGGAGGATAGCCCCCTGGGCAAGCCACATAACTCCTGGGCAGGGGCCAGCCTCCCAGGCAGGAACACAGGGGCCTGGGCAGGTCACAGGGCACAACCCATCAGAAGCAAGGGGTAGGAAAGAATCAGAGTCCTCAGGGCAGGCAACATAACTCCTGGGCAGGTTGCAGGGCACAACCCATCAGACAAGAGGGGTAGGAAGGGGTCAGAGTCCCCCCACCAGGCAACAGCAGTCCAGCCTGCTTACCCCACAGAGGCAAGGGGTCAGAAGGGAGTTCAGTCCAGGGTGACTACAAGAACAGACTTACAGAACTAGATGATTAACAGTGGATAGTCAAAGCAAGACAACCCCCAACCAGACTCAGTCCCAGAGCCCCTTAAATACACTTGCAAGCCGATAGGTCTCAGATGCACATCCTTAAGCCAAGGTGATCCTATTTGGGCTTAAGGGTGAAAGGAGGGATGGCTACAAGACCCAGAGTCCACGGACTGGATCAAGACCCGGAATGCGGTCTCCGAACTGGACCATAACACTGATGAAGAGACTACCTTCATTCTGCCTGCTTCTTGTTCTCCATTTCCATGAGTTCCTTTACCCTTGACACTGGGGATGTGCTACAACCTCTGAGTGTCATGTTGGTGGCTGGAGAAGAACCATCTTCTGCAGAGATCGCTTGATTTCATGTGACCTCTGCTTTTCAGCACAGTGCTATACTGTAGTTTGTCCAATGATATATATTTGCTCAGAAACACAATCCTTTGAAGTGTTGCCACTCTGTCTGATAAAGGCCATTGAAAACCAGTTTATGAATACCAGTACTAAACTGCTCGCCTTTGCAGCCTTATAAAGCTACTTATTTGCTATTATCTCAACTCTTTTATGACTGCAAGGTGATGCATTTCCTGAACACTCTATGGATGTTATATTCCTATGTTCAAATTTATGGCTAAAATGAGGGGTATTAATTTTAAGGTGAATGGAGGAAAGTTTAGGGGCAATGACAGAGTAACTCTTTTACAGAGGGTGGTGGCTGCATGGAACACATTGTCAGGGATGGTGATAGAGGCAGATACATAAGGTACATTTAAGAATCTCTTGGATAATAGAAAAGTACAAGGATTTGTAGGAGGTAAGGTTAAAAGGTCGGCACAACATTGTGGGTAAAAGAGTCTGTTGAATATTCTGTGCTCTGATTTTCCCCCTAATGCATGATCCAGGAAAATTGTGACTTCCAGTACTCCCTGGTGTGACCTAAGCCCATCTGTGTCAAAGAACTTCCTGCATGAATGGGTTTTCAAGGATCAGAATCAGAATTAGGTTTATTATCACTGACATTGTTGTTTTGTGGCAATAGTATGGTGCAATACATGAAATTTTCTGTAAGTTCCATTAAGAAACATAGACAATAAAACAATAGTGCAAAAAGAGAGAAAAATAATGAGGGAGCGTTCATGGGTTTGTGGACCATTCAGAAACCGGAAGGCGGAGGGAAAGAAGCTGAAGTGTAGGGTGTGCGCCCTGTATCTGGGTCCTGGGTAATGAGAGTCCTTCGTGATGGATGCTGCCTACCTTTGGAAGATGTCCTTGACAGTGGGGAGGCTGGTGCCCATGATGGAACTGGCTGAGTTTACAACCTTCCACGGATCTGTCTGATCCTGTGTGTTGGTAATGCAACCAGTCAGAATGCTTGCCATAGTACACCTGTGGAAATTTTCTTGAGTCTTTGGTAACCTACCAAATTTCCTTAAACTTCTAATGAAGTACAGTCGCTGGTGTGTCTCCTTGCATTAGTATATTAAGCTCCTTTGAGATGTTGAACCCCAGGAAGTTGAAGCTGCCCATTCCTTCTAATACTGACCCCTCAGTGAGGACTGGTGTGTGTTCTCCCCATGTCCCTTTCCTGAATCCACTACCAATTCCTTGGTCTTGCTGATGTTGAGTGCAACACCACTCAACCAGCTGATCTGTCTTATTCCTGTATACTTCCTTGTCACAAGTTGCAATTCTGCCAACAACATCGTGTCACTGGCAAATTTATCAATGACACTTGTGCTGTGCCTAGCCATGCAGTATTGAGTATAGAGAGGGTGGAGCAGTGGTCGAAGTACACATCCTTGAGGTGTGCCTATATTGATTATCAGCAAGTTACTTGCAATCAACACTGACTGTAGCCTCCCAACAAGGAAGTCAAGTATCCTCAAGCAGATGATTGTGTTGTACTCAATAAGCAGCATCCTGACATAAGTATTACTGTTGGCCTGGTGGTCCAAGGCCAAGTGGAGAGCCAGTGAGATTGCGTCTGCTATAGGCCTACTGTGTTAGGTAATTTCCAGTGGCTTCAGATTCTAGCTGAGGTAGGAGCTAATTCCAGCCATGACCAACCTCTCAAAACACTTCATTACAGTAGATGGGAGTGGTGCCAGGTGAAAGTCATTGAGGCAGCTCACCCTGCTCTTCTTGGGCACTGGAATGATTGATGCCCTTTTGAAGCAGATGAGAGCCTCCCACTGCAGCAGGAAGAGTTTGAAGATACCTTTGAACACTACAGCCAGTTGGTTGTTTCAAGATACTGAAGGCCAACAGGAATTTGTTGGGTTTAGCTCTTCCATCTACTCATATTCAGGTATCCACTCATGTACTCATTGTTTGCTACAATTGATTGTTATTTATGTCTACTAAATTGTAATTCAATGAAATTCAGATACGTCTGATATTTGTATCTTTATTTAAATTTATCTGTTAGATCAAATGGATCACCTAATATATTTATTTGGTTACTTGCTTGCTATTATCCTGTGATTTAGTTATTTATGACTTCATACCGATGTGCATCCAATTTGAACTTTTGATACATCACTTCACTTTTCATTCTGAAACTGTATTAACATTTCACTGCTGTTGTGTTCTTATATGTAGTCTTGTGTCATAATACATTATTTAATGTCTTATAGATTGGAGCCACCATGATTTGTTGCTTTCACCATTCCATCTTAATGCTGTACACTATTACTCAATTTGCTAGGGAACTCTCAAATAAATGTCAGTAGACTTTTTAACTATGATTTGGTCAGTATTTATAGCCTCTATTAAAAATCTACTTTTAATAATTCTTCTGAGAAATTCTTATTTGGAAAAACTCAGCTGAAATGCAAGAACATTGAACAGGAAATTTCTCAAGAGTGATCTTCCTCTTTAGTGATTAAGTAATTTTAAAACTCTTTTGAAAATGGAGCCTTCTTGTAATTCTCATCTGAAGTAAGAACATGTGTTTCTTGTACCTTTTCCTCTGAACTTTGTTAAAAATGGGACACTTCACCTGTGAGTTGGCTGGTGTGGTATACTGCGTCCGGTGCTCCCAGTGAGACCTGATGCAGACTGGGAGACCGTTTCGCTGAACACCTATGCTCTGCCCGCCAGAGAAAGCAGGATCTCCCAGTGGCCACACATTTTAATTACATGTCCCTTTCCCATTCTGATATGTCTATCCATGGCTTCCCCTACTGTCAAAATGAAGCCACACTCAGATTGGAGGAACAACGCCTTATATTCAGTATGGGTAGCCTCCAACCTGATGGCATGAACATTGACTTCTCTAACTTCCATTAATGCCTCTCCTCCCCTTCTTACCCCATCCTTGATTTATTTATTTCCCCCCCTCCTTTTTTTTCTCTCTGCCCATCAGTTTTCACCTGTTCTCCATCTCCCTCTGGTGCTCCCCCCTCCCGCTTTCTTTCTCCCATGCTCCTTTCCCATCTCCAGCTCTGTATCCCTTTTGCCAATCACCTTTCCAGCTCTTAGCTTCACCCCACCCACTCCTATCTTCTCCTGTCATTTTGGATTTCCCCCTTCCCCTCCTACTTTCAAATCTCTTACTATCTTTTCCATTTAGCCCTGACGAAGGGTCTCGGCCTGAAACGTCGACAGTGCTTCTTCCTATAGGTGCTGCCTGGCCTGCTGTATTCCACCAGCATTTTGTGTGTGTTGCTTGAACATCTTATTTTCTCCACTTAGATATCATATCTAGTTGTCAGCCATGGCCATGAGTTAAAGGTCTTCTTGAAAGGATTAGTGCCTCAGTGCTATGTTTAGGTGCTACACTAAATAGAATCCCAATCTGCAACATCAGGTGAGTGAGTACATGCCACTATTTGAAGAAGGGCAGAAGAGATTTTTCATAGGTGTGCCTAATGCTTACCTTTCAACCAGCAGCACTGCAACAGAATATCTGGTTATTATCGCTATTTGTGGGAGCTTACTGTGTGCAAATTAGTTGCCTTATTTCTTCCATGAAATGACTTTTAGGATGTGGCATTATTGTCCAGAGTTCAGGGAAATCTTAAATTGGTAACAGGTGCCAAAGAACGCTACATTTTCATTTATTTATTTGTGCATGGCTTGTCCTGTTTTATCTATTTAGTCACTTTCCATAAAAATAGTAAATGTACCCCAGATATAATTTAATATTATGTAAAACAGTAATATTTAACAGTAATAAAACAGTATAGTAAATTTACTGTTTAGTAAATTTCTGCTTGAGGGTCAGAAATTCGTTTGATATTTATAGCATCCATGAGGTGGCAGCATTGATACCTTTCCAATACTGTAAACCAGTTCAAATTAAGCTCCGGGTTTAAACTGACAGCACCCTCTAGTGAAAAGTTTATGAATACCAGTACTAAACTGCTCTCCTTTGCAGCCTTACAAAGCTACTTACTTGCTATTATCTGAACTCTTTTATGACTGCAAGGTGATGCATTTCCCGAACACTCTATGGATGTTATTCCTATGTTCAAATTTATGGCTAAACTGAGGGGGTATAATTTTAAGGTGAATGGAGAGTCATTTTCCAAAAATGGCCAAAGATCCAGGTCAGCACTCATTAATTGGCCCAGTGGGATTTTAAGAATGGTTTCCTGGGCTGTAAACAAAATACTCGGGAGAGGTTTTCGTTTATGGCTGGAACCCCCTCAACTGCTTTGAAGGGTTTGCGAGGGGTGGGCACCTGATTTTTAATGTACCTTGGACTCCGCGGTACTGAACAGAAGGAGATTGCAGCCTCCTAGATTTGAATCAGAGGCAGTGGAAATGTCGATAGAAACAAAACAGAGTATGATTAGCAATCATATGGATACTAAAATAATGAACTTTAATTATGTTACCCAGTATTTTCTGTCTGTGTGTGCATGTACTGTATAGATTATTGTTCATGTTGCAACATGCATATTTGCATGAAGGCTGCTGTATTGGCCTGGTAAGGTAAAACAAGCCATATTTCGATTCCACATGCAAAATTGTACCTGAATGCTTGTTTCACAAATAATATGTACCCTGTTTGCCAAATCGAGATTTAATCCTAGGCTGAGGCCTGTTTATCCATTTTTAAGGGAGGATTCATTTTATACCATTACCAACCGACAGTCCAAAGTGTCCGTCTTCCTCCAGGTAGATCATTGTGGCTTTCATGCGGAATTATTCCATTGGTCACATTAAGGGCATTAAGGAGTCGGGTAAAAGGTCTGGGTTGGGGATATTCAAAAAAAAAGTTAGGCTGTGACTATCAACACAGGTGCACCTCAAGGATTAGAGATTAGCTTTATTTTTCATATGTACATCACAACATACTGTGAAATGCATTGTTTTCACCAACAACGACCACAGTCCGAGGAGGTGCTGGGGCCATTCTTTAAATTAAGAATAACTGTTGTAAATTTTTTGGCTCTTTTAAAGACTGAAGTAATAGTTAATGTCAGACATTCAATAAGGGTGATGAAATAGAACATACAGCACAATAACCAGGCCTTCAGCCCACAATGTGGTGCTGAACTAGTAATTAAACACCTGACTGCATGAGATGCAGGAGAGACTGAAGATGCTTGAAATGTGGGACAACACACAAAATGCTGGAGAAATTTAGCAGGGTCTTGGCCCAAAACGTCAGCTGTTTACTTCCCTCCATAGATGATGCCTGTTCTGCTGAATTCCTCCTATATTTGGTGTTTTGTACCTAACTAATACTTCATACTTCACAATATCCATATCCCTCCATTCTCTGCATATTCATATATTCATCCACCACCCATGGAACACATTCCAGACACCTTAAAAGTATGCCGTATTCCAATCCCCAAAAAAAATCCCTGTCAATGTCTCTCAAACCTCTACCATATCTCGCTTTAGCGCCTGCCACCACAGAGAAATCAATCTAGGTTTGTCTAACCTCTTCTTTTAGCACATGCCCTCTAAACCCAGCAACATCCGAGTAAACCCTTACTGCATCCTCTCCTAAGCCTCAACATCCTTTCTTTAATGGGGCAACCAGATAGAATGAAGTCCTTGCGCTGTGCCCTAACCGGAGTTCTACAAGTTTGCAACATTCCTGATTCTTGAACTCATTGCCTCAACTAATAAATGTATACCATATGCTTTCTTTACCACCCTACCAACTTGTGGAACCACCTTCAGGGAGCTATGGGCCAGGACTCAAGATCCCTTTGTTAAACTATTAAAACTGGCACTAACCCTTTACATTTGATCTCCCAAAGGATTACACTCCACACCAAGCCAGATTAACTTCATCTGCCATTTCTCCACCCATTTCTGCAACAATTAATATCTACTGTATCCTTTGTCAGTCTTCTACACTATCCACACTGCCAACAATTTTTGTATTGTCTGTGAACTTACTAACCTACCCATCATGTTTTCATTAAATAATTTAACATGTATCATAAACAGCAGGTATCACAGTACAGATCCCTGTGGAACACCACTGGTCATGGATCACCAGTCAGAATGAGTCCCATTAACCACTATCCTCTCTCCCCTATGAGCAAGCCAATTCTGAATCCAATTGACCAATTCTCTGTGGATCCCATGCATCACAACTTTGAAAGTTTATTGACTTAGTCCTCCCAGTTTTACCATTTTAGAGGCATCCCCCTGCTCCACCCTCTTTGCAGCTCAACAAGCTTTTTTTATTTCCCCTTTTGTTCTGTCTCCAATCTGAAGTGCTGATGATACTTCTTCCTAGAGACGAGGCCTGTCCTGCTGAGTATTTAAACCATTTTTAGCCTCTGCAGTCTTTTGATTTTCATGCCGGATTAGGTTAAATTCTTCACCTCTTTCTCTTTCTGCTCACTGTACATTGAGAACTGTTCCTCGGAAAAATAACAACAAATGGCAACTACAATATTTTTCTTTATTCTGGATTATTGTGTTAAAATCTGTTCATTTCTTTTCTCTTATTTTACAGTTAGCATTAGCTTCATGAGTGCAAAATAATTATGATCAGTATTATGCAAAAGAAAGCATGAATATGTCTAAAGCTTACAAAGAGATTAATTCAACAGAACAATTGTCTTCAAAATTCCTTTCTTTTTAATATACTGTAATTTCCTTGAAGTTTCTTCCTGAATTTACAATTTAGCTTTAGTTTTGCTTAATAGCTTGCACATAAAAAAAATCACTGTCACAGTTATCCACCGGCACCCTTATGTGCTCTGTACAGCAAAATTTGGATGACATGTTCAGTCCTGAAGACTTTTGCAGTTAATCCAATTTTGAGTGTAAATGAATTCATGGTAATGTATGTATCTTGATAATATCAATGTCAATTCATATACTACTTTTAGTACTGAAAAAATCCCTATCTGCTTCATAGGACTATTATCATATAATAACATTGCACTGAGCCACAAAATGAGATATTAGCACAATTGACCAAAACCTTGGCCAATTGGGATACATTGAAGAGTATATCAAAAGAGAAAACAGTACAAGATGGAAAAAGTTTGGGAGAAAATTCAGAAGCTTCGGGCCTGTGAAATGGATGACGTGGCTGTCTGTGATGGATGAAGTAAATTCAGGGGCGGACAAGAGAAGCTTGGAAAGTTTTAGGGTTGGGGCAGATTACACAAATAGATACACTGCATTGAAGTAAATCACACAGCATCATTGGCACACTTGGAGGAAAAGAAAAAGACTTGAAATTCATCCATGGTTGGTAGATATAAGTGCACAGAACAATTTATGTAGCACCTTATAGAGGAAGAATGTACTAAGATATTATATGGTACTGGACCTTCATGGAAACAGATATTGAAGAAGGAGAACTAGACCGTGCAAGATAGGTCTGAAAGTAGGGGAGGAAATTAAAGAACACTTGCCACCAAAGTGAGGGAAAGGTATACGGACTGCACAAGAGGTGAAAATCAATAATTCAGAATTTCTTGATTTTGACCACAAGGGCTGGTGGAAGGGAAGCAGGTTACCAGGAGGACCAACATCTTAAAGTGAAGTACTAGAAGATAAGCTGAGACCTGCTGACTATCATAACATGCTTTGAGTAGATTATGGGGAGCAGAATTAGATGTGCTAAATGTTATAGAGTGTAAGTAATAAAGGAAGCAAATTACCATTATGTACCAGCTAGCAATGAAAACGGGCAATTTTATAGAGGTTGAAATGAACTACTTAAGGTAGCGAGGATGTGTGATCAGATGCAACTATGTATGCTGTGCTGGTGGGAAGGCAGGGTGAGGGTGGAGAGCTTGGGGTTGTTGGAGTGGGTGTGCAATGAGTGAAGCAGGTGCACAAAACAGTTTAACCAGTGTCAATAACAGCGGGGGTGGATTTGGTGAAGAAGATATACAGCTTGTGATAAACTTATCTTGAAGAAGTTTAGCAGTTTACATATCAATGAGGAAGGCATATAAAGCATGGTTGAAATAATATTATTAACCTTAGGTACAGGTGCAAATGAACATGGTACTATCTCTGCAATTAAAGAAGGTTTTACATGCAAACATCACACTTAAGCTACATATACCCCCATACAAACATGCAGACAGAAGATTGAGAAAAACTAAGTCAACATATGAAACAGCAAAAGGGAAATACTATCATTTTATGTATCTCTGTATCATGTTGGCTCAGTTATTCTTATCCTTCTAATAAAAATGGCCTGCTGGGCAAGCCCCACAATCTCACCAATAACAACAAGTTAGACAGACCACAAAGTTCAATGTGCTGTAACTGCTGCCATTGAGCTATCTTGAATCGCCTATCACAGACATTCCTTTTCATCGACACACCCTTTCCGCCAAATGAAAACTAACTTTTTTCTCTCCCTCTTGTTCCCAGTTCTGACACAGTGTAACAGATGAGAAACATTGACAGTTTCTCCTTCCAGAGGTGCTGTCTGATCTACTAAGCAGATCTGGACTTGCTTCCAACTTTTTCTGTTTATATTTCAGATTTTATTTCTCATTCACTGGAACTCAACATTTGCTTTTTTGTCTTGCAGAGTTTTGATTTCTTGCGATGGCATCACTGTGACAAGCCATGATTGGCATAGCACCAATGGAAGCAGGTTGCACTATTTACAAATAGTCATTGCCTTCATAGAACATAATAATCTCATCTACGTACATTTGAACTTGTTATTTTCATAAACAAATAAAAGAATGCATAGCACATAAAAACAAACTTTTTTTTAGGATCTAGAGGTTTCAGCTTCTATTAGAGATTAATTATTAAAACTGGAAATGGTATTTTTGAAAATAACCGCAGCAAGTGCCAGAATACTGAATTAACTGGCATTTGATTACCATTGTTTAAAGTAACTATCACTTGCTTTAATCAAAGCTCAGTTACAACCCATCTTCATTATTTCTGCCTTGTTCTCATTGATGATAGATGGTTTTTGCACAGGCACAATGAGAGCTACTTCTTCACTCACCTGTTAGGCATTGTGCTTAAAATTTTATTAATTGATTGATTTACAGCAGGTAAGATGTATTGCACTGGACAACTGATTTTTATCATCTAAAAATGTGGGTATATGTCAAGGGTGTACATCACTGATGCAAAGTTAGTGAGTTTTATGGGTTCAATCAATTCAGGTTGGCTGTTTACTCATCTGTCACATAGTCTGTGTTTGCGATACTGCAAGTGGAAATAGTAAAATGATATCTGAAGCATTTGAACCCATCTCCATCAAAATCTTCAGTCTTCTTTGAAGCTGGGATTCACAGTAATGGCTTGTCGAAACAGTGGATTATTACCCTGGTGAAGAGGATTCAGAAATAACAAAAGTCAGTTTACAAAAGCGTCATTCTTGAAGGAATTACATTGTACCACAGGGTATACAGCCGAGAAACAGGCCGTTTGACCAATCCAGTCCATGCTGGTATTTATGGACCACTCCACAGCTATTATCAAACCAAGTAAAATAGCCTGGGAAACCAATGCAAAACAAGCCTAAAAGTTTGAGCTATTGTCTCTTACTCAGTAAGTATAGAAAAAAACAGAATTGGGCTCACTTCAGCCATTCCCTGATTTTGGATCTTGTTTTGTTTACCCCCAGTTAATGATACATATTTTTTTAAAAAGTCATTACATTTCCATGGCACTTAACAGGGTAATAGTTGTATGACAGCGTTTAATTTATTGGATCATCAGAGTTTCTGCACAGTCACTCGGGCATACAATACTGCCATCACCAGGAGGGTTTGACAAAATGATTGCATATTGAAAAAAATACTTAACTGTATAACAAAATAATGAAAACAGGAAGCATAGTTTTGCAAATAGTAAATGCGTTATTAAGCGTTTGAATCTATAGATTCCAAAACAATTGAATTCTGAAGCTTCATTAAGGGAAATACATATTTTTTTTCATTTTAGAAACTGCAATTGTTTGGAAAAGTCAAAGTAACTTGGCTTTCTGAATGCTGAACCTTTAGAATATTCATTTCTCACTTACTGCAACAGAACTGAACTGACCAACAATTTAGGGCAATGTGTCATTGATTTTTCACTGAATAAGATGAACAATAACTTAGCTCAATGTAATAATTTAACAATGATGTTAAATATTTATAACAAAATGAATTAATAAATTAGATCAACAACTTTTCATTTCATTACAGGCTCCTGCATAAACGTCTCTTCTGGTTACATGCTAAGTCTTTAACCATTAATCTTCAGTCTGCTTCATCTCATTCTTGATCTGCCTACTAGTTGAAACACAGTTTCAGCCTTCTTTGCTTTATCCATTCAAAATTTTAAAATATATTTACAATTTCACTCTTTAATCTCCTTTGAAGGATTGTAATTTTAATTAGATTCTTTATTTATTTGTTATTGGCTTATTATTGTCACTTACCAAGATACAACCAGAAATTTTGTTTTGCTCGTCCATGTGGATCAACTAATGTGAATTGTACTCCTTATACTGGCCCAAAATGTTCCCAACCACTTTTACCACCATTTTTGTCACTATTTGGGACAATAGTACAAATTTTGATGCTTTCTAAATATTATATATTAGTATTTGTAACTCACACAAATGCAATGTGCAATAAAATTTATACTCGTTATTCAGATACAATATGAAACAAGCTCTCTGATCTGCTTAGTCCACATTGGCCATAAAATACGAATACTACCCTACCTATTCTGTTCTCCTCATTCCCATCAACATCCCCCAGGCTTTTCCATCCACCTCACAATAGATGCAATTGAAGTGGCCAATTAAATTACGCTACCGCATGTTGACTTAAACAACAGTAATAGACTATACACTGTCTCTTCATTGGAATCATTTCCTAAACTGATTGAAATGACCTAAAAACTTGAAGCCATGTACCTCCAAGCTCAAAGACAGCTTCTATCCCACAGTCATAAGACTACTGAATGGTTCCCTAGTTCAATAAAATGAACTCGACCTCATAATCTACTTGCTGTGACCTTCCACCTCAGTGCCTGCTTGCACTAAGTGTTCTCTGAACTGCAACACTTTATTCTGCATTGTTACTGTTTCACCTTGTACTTTCTCAATGCACCATTGTAACAAGCTTTTCCTTGACTTCCTCACTTGCAGACCCCAGTCAGTTCAGGTTGGCAACAACATCTCCACAATCTCCATCAGCACAGGTGCACCACAGAGCTCCTTCTCATTTTATACTTATGACTGTGAGCCTATGCTTCGCTCCAATGCCATATTTAAGTTTGCTGATGACACCACTGCCTTTGGCCAAAACAAAGGTGGTGATGAACCAAGTAAAGCCCTCCCCATCTTTGAGCACATCTACACGCATGAAAGCAGAATCCTTCATCAAGGACCCCCACCATCCGGGTCATGCTCTCTTCTCATTGCTGCCATCAGGAAGAATGGACAGAAACCTTAGGGCCTGTACCACCAGATTCAGGAACTATTACTATCTCTCAACTATCAGGCTTTTGATTCGGAAGGGATAATTTCACTCATCCCATCACTGAACTGTTCCATAAATATGGACTCCCTTTCAAGGACTCCTCATCTCATTTTCTCAATATTTATTGCTTATTTCTTTATTATTTTTTCTCTTTCTTTTTATATTTGCACAGTTTGCTGTTTTATTGCACATTGATTGTTTGTCCTGTTTGATGTAGTCTTTCTTTGATTCGGTTGTGTTACTTGCATTCATTAAAATCTTAATGTCTGGTAAGAAAATGAATCTCTGGTGTGTATAGGGTGGCACATATGTATTTTGATAATCAATTTACTTTGAACTTTGAGGTTTATCAAGGTATCTCAGTACCTGTGACAATAATAAACAAATTTATGCAATTTAAATTTACTTCTAATCATGTATTAAAAGCAATTTTCATTAGTTAACATTACTGTAAACTGTTGGCAGTAAAGTTAAGCCTTTTAAATGACATCCACTTATGCAAACCTACCACTTTAAATTGATCTTGTCTCTATTAACATCTTCAATCTCCCTTGAAGTTAGGATTTATGGTAACAGTTGTGGCCTGTTTAAACAATGGATTATCGCCCTGGTGGAGGTAACACAGAAAATTAGTATCTGAAAAGCCATCCAGTATAATTACAAACAACCACAAGTTATACCAAAGTAGCAGACCATTTGGCCTTACCATCTGTCTTAACCAAGAATGATTAATCAAACTGTGTATTCACAATTTTACTCAAATATTAGTGAAATATTAAATACACAACACTGCTGTTAGACCCAGTAAAGAAAACCAATGCAATGCTAGTAAACTTGATTGGTTCAGTATATATCAGAAATTCTGAAATTGAAAATCTGAAATTCATTCAGATTTCTAGCCTTAGATATCTCACCAATCAAGTTCTGAGGCTTTACTAAAAGGAAGCATTCTAACCAACAGATTTTGGAGAAATTGTAAAAGCTTATACAAGTAAAAGTAACTTGGCTCTCTGTAACTCTACATTTTTTATTTATGGTTTTTGTACTACTTATTTTAACTTAAATATAGAGAAAAAATGAATTATATATGTCTACTAAGTAGTTATTTATCATTGTACTGCAGCTGTTAACAAATTTCATGACATATGCTGGTGATATTAAAGGCGATTCTGAATCTGATCCTGATTCTGAATGCTGAACTTCCTTTAGAACATTCAGTCCTCATCTGTTCCAGCAGAATTTATTCCAATAAAATTCTGATGGCAGTATAAAGCTTCAGTAAAAGTCCGGCACGGTCAGAGTACTGCTAGACAAGCAGATTTTCTGGACTGTTGGGTGCCATTTCTATGAATATCTCAACCCATTTTTGATTGACTTTTCTTAGTGATGTTGCACAATACTGTAGTATATCTGTAGCTAGGCAAGCCTAAGTGAAGTGTGGGAACTAGCTCCAGTGAGTGGGAAGGGAATGCAGGAAATGGAACCCTGGTGAGTGAAAACTCTGCTCTGCATTCCTCCATAATCCTCTCCATACTTTCTCCTACCTCCTTGCAAAATATTTTTGCATTTAATCTTAAATCTGATTTATCTTTCTACCAGAGGAAACACTGTTTTCTTTGCCCCACCATTTCATAATTATATACTTTCTACTAATTCACTTTTTGACCACCTTTCGAGCACAGTAACATTCATTTCAATCTGAATTTGATATATTTCTTCAATTCAAATAACTTGAAGTCAACCCTTTGTATTCAACCTGTGTGGGTGCCAATCTCTTTTACCATTGCTCTGTAACTGAATGACAGTGATTAGACAGCAATTAGACGGAACGTTATGTGGAAACTTTCATGCTACCTATCGGCCAGGGATTATATAGGTGAACAGTTCATATCATTCGTAAAAACTTCCCAGTGACATCATTACACTCTCCCTCCTGTCTTTAATCACAAGCCATATGAAAAGTGGCAAATAATTCTCTATTCCAGAAAAAAACGGATCATGGCCATAAATGATCTAAAACTATTTTGTCATGGCAACCCAGGAACAAGCCCTTCAGCCCAAAATGTGCTGAACCAAATACATTAGCAATCAAATGGCCAACTAAACCGATCACTTAGGCCTACACCATGTCATTATCCTTCTATTTTGCTTACATTGATGTGCCTATCTAAACATGTCTTAAAATTTCCTCATGTATCCGCCTCTACACCCGTCCCAGGCACCCACCAATCTGTGTAAAAAACTTGCCTCTCTCACTTACCTCAAGATTGCCCCCTCTCACCTTAAGTGCAGCATCCTGGTAAACCCTTATGTGTCCTCTCCAAAGCCTCGAAACCCTTCCAATAGTGGGGTGACCAGAACTGTATGCAGTACTCCAGATGAGGCCTAACTAGAGTTTTATAAACCAGCAAACGTAACTTCCTGACCTTTGAACTCAATGCCTCAACTAATAAAAGCAAGAATGCCATTTGCCTTTTTAATCACCTTACCAACCTGCATAGCCAATTTCTGGGAGCTATAAACTTGGACACCAAAGACCTTCAATTCATACTGTCTCTTTACATTTGACCCACCAAGGTGCAACGCTTCACATTTGTCTGGGATAAACTCCATCTGCCACTTCTCCACCCATATCTGCAACTGATCTACATCCTACTGTATTCTTTGCCAGTCATCTACAACACCACCAGTCTTCATATCACCAAACTTATTAACTCACCCATCTACATTTTCCTCTAGGTCATTTATATACATCACAAACAGCAAAGGTCCCATTACAGATCACCACTAATCACAGACCTCCAGCCAGAATTAGCCCCTTCAACCACCACCTTCTGTCTTCTATGGGCAAGCCAGTTCTGAATCCAAACAGCCAATTCACCATTAATCCCATGAATCTTAATCTTCTGGATCAGCCTCCCACAAGGGGCCTTGTCAAATCCATGCAGCCAACATCCACAACTCTACCTTCATCAATCATCTTCACTATCCCATCAAGTTATCTCCCTAATTAGGCCATGGTTTTCCAAATATTCATAAATCCTATCCCAAAATATTCTCTCCAACTTCCCTACCAATGACATGAGACTCAGCAATCTATAGTTTCTAGGATTATCAGTGAAGACAGAATGGACTTCCAAGTCAGTAAAAGCCTAGGCCCCTCATTTCATAATCTGAGACCCAATGCCTGCTTTCCATGTTTTTGTTTTCCAGTGCAGCTAAAACCTCTCCTTGGAAGGTATTATTATTCGGCTTGTGTATTTAGGGAAGAGGACAAGGAAAATATGGGTGTGAAAATACAAACTGATTTTGAATGTTTGTGAAAATTCTGACCTCATCATCATGTTGGGAGCTGGGCTTCATTTGAAAGTTTGCACTTTGGACCACAGTGGAAGATACAGCATGGTCCTGAATGCATGATGACTGGTGATCATAGAGCAGTCATCTAACCTATTGTATGCAGGGCTTGCAATGTCATGCAAGACCAAACTAGTATTGATACCACAGAGACAGCAAGGTCTAATTAAAATGTGATACTAGCTGACAGAAAATTAACTATAGATATGCATTTTGTGCAGAGGTTACCATGCACTGTTACCACAGTATGTTACAATGGCATAGCATGGCATTTTAATAATGCATAGCTTTGGTACAAGTTTAACAACTATTTCTACATACATCATTCCATTTTGCTTTTGCTCGCTCCTTTTCAAACTTCTTAAATTCCCTTCTGTCATACAGATAAGTCAGCAACTTCCAGATCATGAGAATAACCAATCCAATCAGCAGCACGCCAGCTACTCCACCAGCAACAATAGCGATGACATTTGTGGGTGGAGGACATTCTGAAATTACAAAGCAAAAACAGGTGATCACAGAAAAGCACAGTCCATTTGAACAGTTATTGGATATATATCAATTAAATTAATGATTGGTCTTTCTAGGTAATTCTTCCAGAATAAATATAGCTCCAATATCTGGCAATTTATTAAAGAGAAATAAGCTTTTCACTAGTGGATTAGCAGAGCTGTTTCACCCCATCTCTTTTCTTAGTCGCGGTGTGTTGCCATTGGTTTAGTAACTGGCTGACATATCACAGTGCAACATGAAGTAACTTTTGTTTTAGTGCCTGTGCCTTTGGCAAGGTGGGAAATTTGCTTTTGTATCAGTCTTGGTGATGGATGGTCAGTACCGTTAGAGCTCTGTTGTAGCTTTTCCTAGTGTTCTTCAACATGACAGAGCACTGAGTTATTAAGTAAGGAAAAGAAATATCCTTGACCAAATTTGAGCATTGTTGAGGGATCCTATGGCATTTCCTTGTGGTTGTATGCAGTTTTAACACCTCTATTATAAATAAGGCAAGAGTTGTTAAGGGAGAATCTGAGAAACTGGAGGAAAGGTTTGATTTAGTAGCAAATGTCAGGCTGTCGATGACTATCCGTGGAACAGATGTCCCAGATGTTAGGTCTTTGGAGGAAGAAATTACTGAATGTTTTATTTTCTTTGGAAAATTCAGTACCAAGTTTGATGCTTGCTCCCCATTTCAAGCAACTGATTGGCCTGTGGAGGACAATCAAAAATTAACTGCATTGCTTTGGTTTGGTTATTTTGGTCATAGCATTAAATACTGGCTTGTTTCCTTCCCTAAAGCACATAGGTGGTTAAAAATGTGCAATAATCTGGTAGTTTCACAGTCACCAAATCTAATACTAGCATTTTTTTATAAATTCATTTAATTAATTTATATTACCTAGTGAGATGAGATGTCACTAGTTATTTAACAAAAGTCTCTCTATTTCTTACAGGATTATCATGAAATTTGAATAGAGGGTGTCAAAACACATGCATAAATATGACATAATTCTAAAACTAGTACTACTCCAGCTTGAAATGTCAAAAAGCAGGAAAAGTTTAGATTTTGATTAAATCCTACATAATTTGAATAAAAACAGATATTTTTTTTTCACTATGTGTTGAATCTGGAACCACTCGATATGCTATTAGATTTAACACTTCAACATACAATAATGATAATTTCCTTCTGGTCCATTAACTAAATATGCTCAAAAAGAGCAATGAGGGAAGTGAAATATCACTTGCCAATGATATCTGTGTTTTGGTCATAAATATTAAACTAGGTGCCAAATATTAGGGAGTAAGACAGGGCAGGTGACAGAAGTTTGTGTGGGGAAACACTTTGTACCTAGTGATCACAACACCATTAATTTCAAAGTAAATATGCAAAAAGATAGGTCTAGTCCGCGAGTTGAAATTCCAAATTGGAGAAAGGCTAATTTTGATGGTATCAGAAATGATTTAGCAAACGTGAATTGGGACAGGCTGTTCTCTGGCAAAGGTGTACTTGGTAAGTAGGAAACCCTCAAAACTACATTTTTTGAGAGTACGAAGCTTGTATGTGCCTGTCAGAATAAAAGGTAAAGATAACTCATGTGGAGAACCTTGTTTTTCAGGAGATATTGAGGCTAAGAAAAAAAAGGAGGTGCATAGCAGGTACAGGCAGGTAAGAACAAATGAGGTGCTTATGGAGTATGAGAAATACAAGAGAACATTTAAGAAATTAATCAGGAGGGCTAAAAGAAGGCATGGGGTTGCTCTAGCAGACAAGGTGAAGAAGAATCCTAAGAGCTTCTACAGATATATTAAAGGCAAAAGGATTGCAAGGGACAAAGTTGGTCCTCTGAAAGTTCAGAATGGTAATCCATGAATGAAGTTAAAATAGATGGGGGAGATCTTAAATAATTCTTATGCATCCGTATTTACACAGAGTCCACAGAAGTGAGACAAAATGGCATCAGCTTCATGGACCCTAAGCAGAAAACAGAGGAGGAGGTGTTTGCTGTCCTGAGGCAAATCAGGATAGATAAATCGCCAGGGCCTGACAAGGTGACCCTACAGGAGGCAAGTGCAAAATTTGCTGGGGCCCTAGTAGAGATACTCAAATCATCCTTATCGACAGGTGAGGTACCAGAGGACTGCAGGATAGCACACGTTGTTCTGCTGTTTAAAAAAGGCTCTAAACACAAACCAAGAAATTATAGGCCGGTGAGTCTGATATCAGCAGTGGGAAAGATATTTGAAGGTTTTCTAAGGGACTGGATATATGAGTATTTGGATAGACAGGGACTGATTATGGATAGTCAGCAGGGCTTTCTACATGGTAGGTCATATCTGACCAATCTTATAGAGTTTTTCGAGGAAGTTACCAGGAAAGTGGATGAAGGCAAGACAGTGGATGTTGTCTACATGGAATTTAGCAAGGTCTCACATGTGAGGTTGGTCAAGAAGGTTCAGTCACTCGGCATTCAAGATGAGATAGTAAATTGGATTAGATGTTGGCTTTGTGGGAGAAGTCAGAGAGTGGTAGTAGATGGTTGCCTCTCTGACTGGAGGCCTATGACTAGTGGAATGCCGAAGAGATCAGTGCTGGATCCATTTGTTTGTTATCGATATCAATGATTTGGATGATAATGTGGTTAACTAGGTCAGCAAGTTTCTGGTTGTCACCAGGATTGTCAACAGGATAGTTCCTCGTAGAGGACAGCAAGGAAGACTCATTGCTTGCAGAGAGATCTGGATCAGCTGGGAAAATGGGCTGAAGAATGGCAGATGGAATTTAATGCAGACAAGTACAAGATGTTGCACTTCGATGAGACCAACCAGGGTAGGTCTTACACAGTGAATGGTAGGCACTAAGTAGTGTGGTAGAACAAAGGGATCTGGGAAGAACATCTATAATTCATTGAAAGTGGTGCCACAGGTAGATAGGATCGTAAAGAAAGCTTTTGGCATATTGCCCTTCATAAATCAAAGTACTAAGTACAGGATATGGGACAAACAAGAGAAAATCTGGAGATACTGGAAATCCAAGCAATACACACAAAGTGCTGGAGGAACTTAGCAGGCCAGACAGCATCAATGGAAAAGAGTACAGTTGATGGTTCGGGCTGAAACCTTTCAGCAGGACTGGAAGCTGCAGAGTATATTTAAAAGGTGGGGGTGAAGGGGGAGAGAAACACAAGGTGATAGGTGAAACCTGGAGGGGGAGTGGTGAAGTAAAGAGCGTGGAAGTTGATTGGTGAAAGAGACAAAAGGCCATGGAAGAAAGACAGGAGATGGATGTTATGTTGAAGTTGTATAAGAAACTGGTGAGGCATCATTTAGAGTATTGTGTGCAGTTTTAGTCACCTACTTACAGTAAAGATGTAAATAGGGTTGAAAGAGTAGAGAGAAAATTTACAAGGATGTTGTCAGGTCTTCAGGAGCTGAGTTATAAGGAAAGATTGACTAGGTTAGGACTTCATTGCTTAGAACATAGAAGATTGAGAGGCATACAAAATTTAGAAGGGTATAGGTAGGATAAATGTAGGCAAGCTTGTCCCACTGAGGTTGGGTGGGACTACAACCAGAGGTCATGGGTTAAGGGTGAAAGTGAAAAGTTTAAGGGGAATATGAGGGGAAACTCCTTCACTCAGAAGGTTGTGAGGGTGTGCAATGAGCTGCCAACTCAAGTGGTGCATGTGAACATGATTTCAACATTTAAGCAATGTTTGGATAGGTACATGGAATGAAGGTGTGTGGAGGGCTATGGTCCCGGCACAGGTCATTGGGACTAGGCAGTTTAAATGGTTTCAGCATGGGCCAGTTAGGCCAGAGGGCCTATTTCTATGCTGTACTTTTCCATGATTCTATATTAGTTTAAAAACAAATGAAAATGAAATCAGTATCTTATAACGTAAAGTGCCTCTGTGAAGTGACTCTATTTGCTAAAATAAAAATAATTAGGCAAACCTTTTTTTCCCTGGATAATCACTTCATATTTTCCAACTCCATCTAGCTCCATCATGATGAAAGTCATCCAACACCCATCTGAGTCCTTCTCTTTACAACTGTTCTGCCCTTTTAGTTCATCCACTATTTTGGATCGCAAGTTCCCACAGGACTGAGTGCAATTTTTTGCAAATGGACCACTTGAAAATCCAAGGCACTCTATACAATGTCTGTTTGAAATAACAAATAAAATACAAAGGTCACAGAACTACATTCTTTGAACGACTGCACTATATGTTCCTCTTTCATAATGCAAGATAGGTCAACGTAATAAAATAACATAGTCATTGAGAGACACAACACGAAACAGGCCCTTTAACCCATCAAACCCTCACCAAAGGTAAATATTCCATTAACATTAATTCTGTATTAACCTCTTTTTCATTCTCTCCACATTCTCACCAGCTCATCAATCCCAGATTTATCAATTCACCTACACACTAGGAGAGATTTGCAGTGGCCACGCAACCCAGTAACCCACATTTGGGAGGAAGCTGGATTATTGTGAGAAAACCCATGCAGCCTCCAGGAGAACCGGCAAATTCCACAGAAATGCCATCCAAGGTCACAAATGAATCAGGTATTACTGGAGTATAAAAGTTGCATTGTTTGCTGTGTAACCAAAACTATGTAGTCAGCTTTGAACTTGCTATTTGCTCTGCATGTATCCAATTTAGTAGGAGAATGAAATCTTAAGAATGTAGAAGATGTAGAAGAATGTGTTAATGAGAGGCTAGCTAAGAGATGTAGATTATAATGGTGTGTTAATAAGAAGTAGCTAAGAGATGTAGATTAGAACATGATTAAGTCAATGGGTAGAAACAATAGTGGCGGATGTACTTGTGATACTATAGACCTGGATATGCTAATGCACCTAAACCAGGAGATTGCTATAAAAAATGCTATGTCCAAGGATCGGTGGACAATCAGTGACTAGCTCACCGACTGTCTCAGCTTTGATTTGCAAATTAAAGTTTAACCGTTCTTAAAGAATCTTCTGCGTCTCCTGGTCATTTTTGAGGCACGAAAAACCACGACAGTATCCAGTGCTGTCAGGCAGCAGCTGTACTGGATGCACCGTTGTCCTGCCACAGTATACCTCTTTATCGTTTGAAGTATTTCAACCATTAAAACCTGCTGGTCCTTTCTGCCTTATTATATTTCTACTATGGAGACAATGTACCAGGAAAGACTTGATGGGAAGGGATCAGGGGTGTAGCTCGACAGCAGCAGGGGTTGCAGCTGAACCCAGTCCACTGGACTCTGAGGCGGTGGTTCTACTTGCTGTGCCATAGTGGCGACCCATTGTGAGTCTAACTCTCAAAGAACAGCTAGTGCTGCTGCAAAGTCACTTATTTCTGTTCCACTACAATGTAGAAAATGATAAGATTAAGCTGTTCTTTCTAATGGATCAAAAGCAAATGGGAACTTACACGTAGTTAGGGCATGGAGATGAACATCCTGGGCACTCTTTGCAATATGGAGGCTGATAACCTGCATTGCATGTGCAATGATTACAAGTGCAGTTTCCTCTTCCACTGCAAATCTCACTGTCTGAGCTCCGTTTACATTGCTCGAAGGCATTTTCACACTCACAGGCAGTTCCACTAAATCCGTCATCACATCGACATACTCCACAATCACATTTTCCATGTCCTGAAAGTTAACATCAAAGGTAAAAAGTAAATATTCACTGTTGTATCATTATAAAGACTTTCATGATTATCTTTCTCCAGAAATGGCAAATAAGAAAGGGACAACATTTTATGGTGATTGGTGCAAAGTTTAATGAGGATGTCAGAGGTAGGTGGTTTTTTAAACACAGAGAGTGGTAGGTGCATGGATCACACTGCCAGGGGTAATTGTAGAGGCTGATACATCAGGAACATTCAAGGGACTCTTAGATAAGCACGTGAATGAAAGAAAACTGGAGGGCTATGTGGAAGGGAAAGGTTAAGTTGATTTTAGAGTAGGTTAAAAGGCCAGTACAACATTGAGGGCCAAAGAGCTTGTACAATGCTTTACTGTTCCATGTTCTATGTTCTTAATGATTATACTAGACTCAGTAATACAGATTTTATCCATACAAAGTATTACATAGAATAACTACAGTATGTATATACTGTTTAAAAACAACTCCATTTTCTGTCCAAATCAAGCTTCCTATTCTCCTTTATCTATCATGAGCAATATGTCTCTCGTATGAATTGATCCCCTCAACCATTCTCGATGTTAGCAAGAGCTACGTTCCGACTCTTCTATAAGTTCTCTGTTTGATTTCTTAAGGAGTATTTTGTTTTACTGGTGATTTCTAAATTTGCTCTTCTGAACAGCTGAAACTCCTGCTCTATTTACTCTTATCAATTGCAAACTCTGTTACGATAACTCACAGTCTTACCCCACCCAGCCTGCCCATTCCTTCCTGCTGAGAGCAACCTCACTATTCTGCTATTACCCCGTAAATCTGTTTTTTGTGTGTGTCTTTCCCCTTTGTCTCTGTATCTTTTCATAATATGATGACCAGAATTAAATATAATACATCATAATATGGTTTCAAGTAAACTTTTTAGACCTCCAACTCTATTCTTTTAAAAATAGTCCTAATTTTAGGGATGTTTTTAATAACTTCATTGTCCTTTGTGGCTGCATGAAGTATTTGAGTAACATTTTGAACTCAGAATCAGGTTTCATACCACTTGCATATGTTGTAACTTAAGTCTAAGAGTCACCCCTGGGACAGTCATATTTGATTGGCAATATCCTGAGAAGGGAACCATAACAGGATGTACAGTGTCTGTGATCATCTTCTCCTTGGCGATGAACATATCGACCAAGTCAGCAGAAGTAGGGTGTCCATTAACTACCTATAAGAGAATTAATGGATAACCTAACTGTAACAACATCAGTTCCAGGATGCAGATGGATCGTCCAGGGGCTGGAGAAGCTCATTGCTTGAACAAGAATGAGCTTCAATCCTAAGAAATCCAGATCATTAGTACTTGAGAGAGGAAAGATAGTTGACAAATTCCGCTTTAACCTGGGAGGTGCCCAAATTCCACGCCTATCAGAGAAGACATTGAAGAGCTTTGGCAAGGTGTTTAACAGTTCACTGAAGGACACAGCATCCAAGCATCCATCAAAGCAGCTAGGAAAGAGCTGCAGCAATGGTTGACTGCTGTGGATGAGTCAGGGCTGTCAGGTAAATTCAAGGCTTGGATTTGCCAGCATGGTAATCTCCCTCGGATCCTGTAGCCTCTGATAGTCTATGATGTCAGCAGTTGAGACTATTGAGTGAAAAATCAGCCAACCCCTATGGAGGTGCCCGGGTCTACCTAAGAGCCTAAGCAGCATCACCTTGTATGGGAAGGAAAACAGAATGAAACTCCCCATCAGCAGTGTGAGTGAGGAGTTCATGGTCACCCATGCAAGAGAAGTGCTGAAGTACAGAGAATCCAGTGACCCAAAGGTCTCACACACAGGCATTCAGGTGAAGACAGGCAGGAGATGAAGGGCACAGGATACAGTTGAACAAGCCAAAGCACGTCTGTGCCATAGTGTGCTGGTGGGCTCAGTGGCATCAGGATGGGCAGGCTTGGCTTGCTTCCCAACAGTTTGCCACATTATGGTGCTAGGAAGAGTGAAGTGCCAGTTGGTCCAGCATGAGGTGTGAGCTGCTGCAGAGGAGATATGTGCCAGCAAGATTGCTGGCATACGGCAACAAGGCGCATTGACAAGATGGGACCAGGCAATGGAGTGTGACATCTCGTGGGGGAAGGTTTGGCAAACTGAATCCCACCACATCAGGTTCCTGATCCAGTCAGTCTATGATGTCTTGTCAAGCCCAGCGAATCTCTACTGCTGGGGCAAGGCTGAAACACCGGCATGCTCCCTGTATTGAGGGAAGGGGACACTACAGCACATCCTCAGCTGCTGCCAAAAGCCTTGGGGGAGGAACATTATCATTGGTGCCACGACCAGGTGCTGAAGACAGTGGCTGACACCTTGTGCACAGCCATCGCCCGCAAAGCAAGCAATTGCTTTTATCAAGGCAGGGAAGAAAGCTCAAATCCAATCCAAGGAGCATGCCGGCCTCCTAGAAACAGCAAAGGCCTGGCAATTGAGAATCAATCTGGGGTAACAACTCAGATTCCCCAAGTATATCTCCTCGACCATGCTTAGGCCAGACATAATGCTACTGTCAGAATCATCTAGACAGGTGGTCATGTTGGAGCTGACCATTTCCTGGGAGGACTGGATGGAGGAGGCCCATGAAAGGAAAAAGAAATTACCAAGACTTAGTGTAGGAGTGCTACAACAAGGGGTGGTGGGCACAATGTATGCCCATAGAGGGTGCAGAGGGTTTGCTGGCTAATCCCTCTCCCAAACCTACAGCTTATGAGCATCTCAGGAGCCTAGAAGAGGAAAGCCAACAGGAACATCATAAAGGCAGCGGAGACAGTCTCGAGATGGCTGTGGATCAGGAGGCGTGATCCATGGCAGAATGCTACTCAGGTACAAATCGGGGCCTGATCAACCCTGTCTTGGTCCCCTGGGTGAGGGTGTCTGATGTTGAAAGACCTGAAACACTGTGATCCCAAGTTGCATCACTGATGATGTGTCTGAGTATATCGTAAGATGTGTCATTCTATCAATATAAAAGAATTAAAACTACAAACTTTGTATATAAATTACAAAACGTATATAAATTTTGAAAATAAATAAGTAGTGCAAAAGTAGAGGAAAACATAGTGAGGTAGTGTTCAAGGGTTCATTGTCTATTCAGAATTCTAATGGCAGAGAGGAAGAAGCTGTTCCTTAAACACTGAGTTTCTATCTTCAGACTCCTGTACCTCCTCCTTGATTGTAGCAATGAGAAGATGGCATGTCCTGGGAGAAGGGGGTGCTTTGTGATGGATGCCGCCGTTTTGAGGCATCAGCTTTTGAAGATGTCCTTGATGCTGGGGAGGCTAATGCCCATAATGGATCTGGCTGAGTTTATAAATTTCTGCAACTTTTTTTGAGTCCTGTGCAGTGGCTCCTCTATACCAGAAGGTAATGCAACCGGTTAAAATGCTTCGTGTGGTACAGCTGTAAAATTGCGAGTGTCATTTGTGACATATTAAGTCTCCTCAAACTCTTAATGAAATATAGCTGCTGTCATGCCTTCTTTGTAATTGTATCAATATCTTGGCCGAGGATAGATCTTCAGAAATGTTGACACCCAGGTACCCACCCTTCCACTGCTGATCCCTCAATGAGGATTGGCTTGTATTCCTTCGACTTTCCCCTCCTGAAGTCCACAATCAATTCCTGACATTGAGTGCAAAGTTGTTGGAGCCACTCAAACAGCTGATCAGTCTCACTCCTGTATGTCTCCTTGCCACCATCTCAAATTCTGCCAACAATAGTTGTGTTATCTACAAATTTCTAGATGGCATCTGAGCTGTGCCTAAGCACACATTCGTGGGTGTAGAGTAGAGCAGGCTTCGAGGTACACCAGTGTTGACTGTCAGCAAGGAGGAAGTGTTATTTCCGATCCACATCTCCTGGTGAGGAGAATCCAGTTGCAGAGGGGAATACAGAGGTCCAGGTTTTGGAGCTTGTTGATTAGAACTGAGCTTACTGCTCTTCTTGGGTACTGGTATGATTGCTGCCCTCCAAATCTCCGACTGCAGCAGTGAGAGATTAAAGATGTCCTTGAACACTCTTGCTCGTTGTTTGGCACAGTTTTTCAGAGCCCCACCAGATACACAATCAGGGCCTAATGTCTTGCAAGAGTTCACACTCTTGAGAGATGTTCTGATATCAGCTTCCAAGACAGAGATTTCAGGGTAACCAGGGGTTCATACAGATGTAGCTTTATTCTCTGTTTCAAAGTGTGCATTAAAGGCATTGAGCTCATCTGGAAGTGAAATATCACAGCCATTCATGATTTTAGGTTTGTCAGAAGTAATGTCCTGCAAACCCCTACCAGAGCTGACATGGCATCTGATTACATCTCTAACCTCAATCAAAATAGTTTTTTTTTATAACTTAAAATAGCCTTCTGTAGGTCACTCCTGGATTTCTTGTATAGTTTTGGATCGCCAGTCTTGAATGCCACAGATCTAGCTTTCAACGGACTACAAATCTCCTGGTTCATCCATTGCTTTTGGTTTGTGTATGTCCTGTATGTTCTTGAAGGCGTACATTCATTTAAACAGGTCTTGAGGAAATTGGTGCAAACGTGGCAAATTTGTTCAGCTTCAAAGATGAATTCCTGAATATTGTCCAGTCCACAGTTTCGAAGCTGTCCTTTAAGCACTCCTCCACCTTCCTTGACCATATCTTCTTGGTCCTCACCACTAGTACAGCTGGCTTTAGTTTCTGTCTATACACTGGGAGTAGAAGTACAGCCAGGTGATTGAACTTTCCAAAGTGTGGGCTGGGATGGTCCAGTAAGTGATCTTGATGGTGGTCACGTGTGTTGCTCCTCTGGTTCCACAGATGAAATGTAGGTGGTAGATGTTCAGAGACTTCTTCAAACTGGCCTGGTAGAAATCCACCAAAACGATAGGGAAGGCATCAGGGTGCATTGTTTCATGCCTGCTGATTATGGAGCTGAGCTCCTCCAGTATCTGCCTGATGTTGGCCTGAGGTGGAATGTACGCTGCTACCAGAAAGATGGAGGAAATCAACCTTGGCGTTTTGGGCGTCGCATAGATCTCGCATGTGGAGCTCACATAATTACTTGTTTCTCTGGTAACACGCCACTTCTTTATTTTCCTTGTCACATCTCTCCGCTGAAATTTATCTTGCAATCTTATCTTATTTTTAATTTGTTAATGTTGTTAGCAGTAATAAGTATCCCTTCAATTTGGTGTCACTTGCAAAATTTAAATTATGTTTTTGATTACACAGAGTTTGCTAACTTGATATTTATTTTTTTACAATGAAGATAGGACATATTTAAGGGATAATAGAGCAGTCGGTTAAAATTAGTAATGAGAAAAGTAAAATGAATGAAATGTTGCAGAACAGTGGTACTGCTGGTAGATTTCTGCCTCAATCTACAGATTAGCTTTATTTGTCACAAGTTCATCAGAACATACAGTGAAATGAGTTGTCTGCATCAACTCAAGATTATACTGGGGGCAGCCTACAAGTGTCACCATGCTTCCAGCACCAACATAGTATGCCCACAACTCACAAACTCTAACCATATGTCTTTGGAATATGGGAGGAAAGTGGAGTACCTGGAGGAAACCCCCTTGGTCATGAATGTACAAACTCCTTACAGGCAGCAGCAGGAATTGAACCACTATCAGAGATTGCTGTAAAGCAATTGCACTAATCGCTGTGCTACCGTGCCGCCCGCACGATCACTGGATAACCAGTAAAAAATATTGAGTAGCTGCGGATCCAGAATTGATCCTTGTAAAACGTCACTTCCGTTCTTCTGCAGTCAGCTCTCTCTACTTCTATTGATCCACTGTCTGCATTCTCCAGACTTACTTACTCATTACTTATCTTGTAATTCTAATCAATGGCCTTTTGTAAATTCTGAATCACCTCTTCAAAGAGATAGTGGTCAGGCAAGGCCTCCTTCCCTTTTGAAATGTATGTAGATAATTATTTATCATTATTGTGATTATTATTAGTGTTATTGTTTTTGATTTATAGATTTTCTCTTCAGCCCACAAACCTGTGCTCACCATCAAGCACCTATTTGCATTTATAATTTCATTACTTCTCCACACAGTCCCTTCAGTTGCTCCTGAATTCTGCCACTCACCTACTCACCAGGGACAATCTGCAGTGGCCAATTTACCTACCAGTGTATACATCTTTGGGATGCTGGTGGAAACTACAGTCCTGATTGAAAAGCTACAGAACCTGGGCCTCTGTATCTCCCTCTGAAACTGGATCCTCAACTTCCTAACCACAATCTGCGTGGATTGGGAATAATATCTTTGTTATGCTGACAATCAACACTGGCACACCTCAGGGATGTGTGCTCAGCCCACTGTTTTACTCTCTCTATACCCATGGCAGTGCAGCTGGGCATAGTTCAAATGCTATCTGTAAATTTACTGAAGACATGACCATTGTTGGTAGAATCTCAGATGGTGAGGAAAGGGCATACAGGAATGAGATATGCCAACTAGTTGAGCAATAACAACCTTGTACTCAACATCAGTAAGACCAAAGAGGTGATTGTAGAGTTCAGAAAGGATAGGATGAGGGAACACACACCAATCCTCATGGAGGGATCAGAAGTGGAGAGGGTGAGCAATTTCAAGTTCCAGGGTGTCAACATCTCTGAGGATCTGACCTGGTCCCAACATATTGAAGGCAAGACAGCAGCTTGGTTTGTCACTTAAAATGCTCAAAAACTTTTACAGATGTACTATGGAGAGCATTCTGACTGGTCACAACACTGTCCAGGTTGGTGGGGAGGGGGCTACTGTACAAGATTGAAGTAAGTTCGCAGAAACTTGTAAAATTAGCTAGCTTCATCATGGGTACTAGCCTCCATAGTATCCAAGACATCTTCGACAAAGCAGTGCTTCAGAAAAGTGGCATTGATTTTTAACGATCCCCACCATCCAGGACATGCTCTTTTCTCACTGTTTCCATCAGGAAGGAGGTATAGAAGCCTGAAGGCACACACTCAGCAATTCAGGAACAGCTTCTTCCCCTCTTGCATGCATTTCCTAAATGTACATTGAACCCATGAACACTAGCTCACAGCTTTTTAAAAAAAAATTGAGTTTTGCACTACTTCACTACGGAAGACACAGACAATCTCCCAGATGTAATAGTGGCCAGAGGACCTAAGGTAACGGAGGTACTGAAGGAAATTCACATCAAGTAGAAAATGGTGTTGGGTAGATTGATGGGACTGAAGGCTGATAAATCCCCAGGGCCTGATGGTCTGCATCCCAGGGTACTTAAGGAGGTGGCTCTAGAAATCGTGGACACATTGGTAATCATTTTCCAGTGTTCTATAGATTCAGGATCAGTTCCTGAGAATTGGAGGGTAGCTAATGTTATCCCACTTTTTAAGAAAGGAGGGAGAGAGAAAACAGGGAATTACAGACCAGTTAGCCTGACATCAGGAAGATGCAAGAGTCAATTATAAAAGATGAAATAGCGACACATTTGGATAGCAGTAACAGGATCGGTCCAAGTCAGCATGGATTTACGAAGGGGAAATCATGCTTGACTAATTTTCTGGAATTTTTTGAGGATGTAGCAATGAAAATGGACAAGGGAGAGCCAGTGGATGTAGTGTATCTGGACTTTCAGAAAGCCTTTGATAAGGTCCCACATAGAAGATTAGTGGGCAAAATTAGAGCACATGGTATTTGGGGGTAGGGTACTAACATGGATAGAAAATTGGTTTGCAGACAGGAAACAAAGAGTAGTGATTAATGGGTCCTTTTTAGAATGGCAGGCAGTGACTAGTGGGGTACCGCAAGGCTCGGTGCTGGGACCGCAGCTATTTACAATATACATTAATGATTTAGATGTAGGGATTAAAAGTAACATTAGCAAATTTTCAGATGACACAAAGCTAGGTGGCAGTGTGAAATATGAGGAGGATGTTAGGAGAATGCAGGGTGACTTGGACAGGTTGGGTGAGTGGGCAGATGCATGGCAGATGCAGTTTAATGTGGATAAATATGAGGTTATCCACTTTGGTGGCAAGAACAGGAAGGCAGCTTACTATCTGAATGGTGTCAAGTTAGTAAAAGGGGAAGTACAACGAGATCTAGGTGTTCTTGTTCATCGTCACTGAAAGCAAGCATGCAGGTACAGCAAGCAGTGAAGAAAGCTAATGGCCTTCATAACAAGGGGAGTTGAGTATAGGAGCAAAGAGGTCCTTCTGCAGTTGTACAGGGCCCTGGTGAGACCACACCTGGAGAATTTGTCATAAGGGGATGTGAGACTGGACCCAAATGCAAGACGCAGGCACTGCAGTACTGGGGGCAGGACAGGACAAGCTAAAGAATAGGACAAGGTGTAGAGACAGTGGTGTTCAGAGAGGATCCTGGGGTTCAGAGTGGTCTCGACGCTTGGCTTGAGGCTTGCTTGAGGCTGAGGTCTTGAGGCTTGGCTGGAGGCTGGGGTCTAGAGGTTTGGCGAGGATGGGTTCTTGGGACTAGGAATGCTGGGAGGATAGCCCCCTTGGTGGGTCGCAGAACCCCGGGTAGGACCCGGACCTCCCAGGCAGGGCACAGAGGGATAGGAAGGGGCAGAGTCCCCTGCCGGGCAACGGCAATCCAGCCTGGCTTACCCGATGGAGGCAAGGAATAGGAAGGGAGCTCGGTCCAGGGTGACTTCAAGACTCACTGAGGCCGGAAGACTCGGGCGGGCTACAGTGCAGCCCAGTTCATAGCTCACTCACAGAACTCATCATTAATGGTGGTACTCCAAGCCGGGACAGACAGGACGACCCCCAAACTATACTCACTCCCAGAGCCCCTTATATTCACAGCCAACCAATAGTGATCAGGTGCGCCTCCTTGGCCCAACCAAGCTAAGATGATCCTCAGGTGTGACTATTTGAGTTCCAGGCGAAACAAGGGGCAGTCGAAGGACCTGGAATCCGCAGACCGGATCAAGAACCGGAACATGGACTTCAGACCCAACCATAACAGTATTGTGTTCAGTTTTGGTCTCCAAATTTGAGAAAGGACATTCTTGCTATTGAGGGAATGAAGCGTAGGTTCACGAGGTTAATTCCCAGGATGGCGGGACTGTCCTATGTTGAAAGATTAGAGCGACTGAGCTTGTATACACTGGAACTTAGAAGGATGAAAGGGGATCTGATTGAAACATATAAGTTTATTAAGGGATTGGACATGCTAGAGGCAGGAACCATGTTCCCAATGTTGGGGGAGTCCAAAACCAGAGGCCACAGTTTAGGAATAAGGGGTAAGCCATTTAGAACTGAGTTGAGGAAAAACTTTTTCACCCAGAGAGTTGTGGATCTATGGAATGCTCTGCCTCAGAAGGCAGTGGAAGCCAATTCTCTGAAGCTTTCAAGAAAGAGTTAGATAGAGCTCTCAAAGATACCGGAGTCAAGGGATATGGGGAGAAGGCAGGAATGGGGTACTGATTGTGGATGATCAGCTATGATCATATTGAATGGCGATGCTGGCTCGAAGGGCCAAATGGCCTACTCCTGCACTTATTGTCGATTGTCTATTACTTGTTTTAATTTAATTATTGGATAAATATATATATATATAGATATATTACTGTAATTAGATTTTTTTATTTATCATGTATTGCATTGTACTGCTGGAACAAAGTTAACAAATTTTACAACATATTATGGTGATATTAACCCTAATTCTGATTCTGATCCTGAAACTGGAGCACCTGAAAGAAACTGACAGGGTCAAGGGAAGAACGTGCAAACTCCAGACAGAACTATTTATCAGGATTGAACCTGTGTCACTGCAGCAGTGAGACAGCAACTATTGACTGCACCACCATTCCACCACCTATTTCTAGATAGTTTTCTACTTTTTCCATTGGTAGGAGTTCTATTATTTTTCTCCCTATTGATTTTAACTGACTGCTATCATTCTTTATTCCTTAAGGCTGTTATAGCTGGGAGTGGTAATAGGAACAAGCTCCTGCTAGCTATTAAATGGTCCCAATGGCGTGTGCCTCAACTAGACTCTGACAACTAAGTCCAGTTCCTGAACTTCACATGTGGTTTAGCTACTAAGCCCAGCGGAACCATTTCTATTGACAGGTGAAGGGGCAAAGACAGGTTACTGGTACATTTCAGGCAGATGAGGCTTGATAACCATGGTTGGCAGCTCACCTCGAGAAGGAAAGCTTTGATTTCAAACCTCCACTGCTTTGTGGCTATCTGTATACTCCCTCATGGGGAAGGCTTTGGGAGTAAACCCCGAGGGTAAAGTCTGGAGCTGGTGTCCCTAAGGCAGTCCTACGTCGAGTTCAATGCTGCTGGTACCAAACTGTATCGGTCTCTGCCATTCCTTTGGGTTCATCAGATGTGTGGAGAGGGGGAGCTTGCTACACGGGCAACGGCTTGCTCTCAATGTCGTACTGCCCAGGCTTGTGTATCTAGGTAGCCAGGATGCAATATCCATGGTCAACTCTGACTAACAGAGGCCCTCATCCATCTATCCATATCATTCTTTGTATGTGTTTTATATCTATTGTTTAAAATAAGACCACAGATAAAGCCACTCAGCACCTCTTTTAGTTCTAAGATAAACTGTAGTCAGGAAACACCAGCCAGAGGAAGCAATTCAATCAAATGAGCAGTTTATTGATGGTCAAGGCAAAATTTGTTTTCCAGAACTGTCCCATCATATCCCATCAGCCAAACACGGCATCACTCCCATTCAGCTGGGATGCAAACTGCATGCCAGACATTATGACTTTTGTAAATGTAATAGTTTTGTAATATTCTGAATTAGCAATCACAGAGAATCATACAGGTTTTCTTTGACAGTTAAGTTACAAACATAAAGGACAATTCCATACAAGGAAGATTCTACACTCTGTGGCCACTTTATTAGGTACCTCCTGTACCCAATGAAGTAGCCACCTAATGTATGTTCATGGTCTTCCATTGCTGTAGCCCATCCACTTCAAGGTTCAATGTGCTGTGCATTCTGAGACACTCTTCTGCACACCACTGTTGTAATGCATGGTTATTTGAGTTACAACCACATTCCTGTCAGCTTGAACCAGTCTGGCCATTCTCCTCTGACCTCTCCCATTAGCAAGGCTGTTTTGCCAATCACTGTATTTTTTTTCTTACCATTCTCTATAAACTAGACAGATTGTTGTGTGAAAATCACAGAAGAACAGCGCTTACTGAGATACTTAAACTAACCTGTGTGGTACCAACTATAATTGCATGGTCAAAGTCACTTAGTTCACAATTCTCCCCATTCTGATGTTTGGGCTGATCAACAACTGAACCTCTTGACCATGTCTGCATGCTTTTATGCATTGAGTTGCTGCCACATGACTGGCTGTTTAGATTCTTGCATTAACAAACAACAGGTGTACAAGTATACCCAATAGAGTGTCCACTGAGTGTATAATTAAATTAAGCATGTTAAAGTAGAAATACTCACCTGCACACATTTTACCCAAATTTCGCTCACAGTTCTGGTCATCACATTCGCAGTACTTGCCATAAACTTTTTTGTTGGGATAAGTATGGCAAGTGCATACACCACAGAAACAGTCTCCCTGGTTGCTGCAGGTGGATGATGTGTTATCTTTACGACAGGCTGCGTCCAGTTCTTGAGTGGAGCGCTTACCAGCGTCACATTCGCAAGACTTGCCAGTCCAACCCGAAAGACAGCTAGCAAGAGAAATAACAAACTCAGCTCTTCTGGTCACATTAGCATGTAGAGTAATAAAAAATAAACAGTAAAAGCCAACCAGTGTCCAACTCTGTTCACTGCCTACACCACCAATGAGTGGATTTCAAAAGTAATCCACTACTCGAGAAGATCCAACAAGATGACAATTCACAATGTAAATGCAGCCTGACTTATTTTCAAGCTCTCTACTTCGGGCAAAAAGTATTCTGAATTTTGTCCAAAGAGTTCCCTTTCTCATTCCCCCAAAATACATCAATGCAACATTTTAAATGCAAATCTAATGACCAATGCTATATTAAAACAGAAAAGCCAGATATACTCAAAGATTTGGGAGAGAGAAACATGAATCGGCACTTCACATAGATTTTAATGATTTCAGTAACTGGACTTCCTTGTTTATACTGGAACTTCCCTTTCTGATGCAAGGTCACACCAACGCACAATTTTAAATCAGATTTTCCCCTTGAAATACAGTGCCTATCGAAAGTATTCACCCCCCCCCCCCACCAGAAGATTTCATGTATCATGTTTTATTGTTTTACAACATTGAATCACAGTGGATTTAATCTGGCTTTTTTTGACATTGATCAACAGAAAAAGACTCTTTCATGTCAAGGTGAAAACAGATCTCTACAGAGTGAACAAATTAATTACAAATATAAAACACAAAATAATTGATTGCATAAGTATTCACCCCCTTCAAGCCAGTATTTAGTAGATGCACCTTTGGCAGCAATTACAGCTTTAAGTCCATGTGGATAGGTCTCTATCAGCTTTGCACATCTGGACACTGCAAATTTTCCCCATTTTGCTTTACAAAACTGCCCAGGCTCTGTCAGACTGCATGGGGATCATGAGTGAACACCCCTTTTCAAGTCTAGCCACAAATTCTCAATTGGATTGAGGTCTGGACTCTGACTTGACCACTCCAGGACATTAACTTTGTTGTGAAGCATCCCCTACAGCATGAGGCAGCCACCACCATGCTTCATGGTAGGGATGGTGTGTTTTTGATGATATGCGGTGTTTGGTTTATGTCAAACATAGCATTTAGTCTGAAGGCCAAAAAGCTCAATTTTGGTCTCATCAGACCATAGAACCTTCTTACAGATGACTTCAGAGTCTCCCATATGCCTTCTGGCAAACTCTAGCCAAGATTTCATATGAGTTTTTTTTAAACAGCGGCCTTCTCTTTGCCACACACCCATAAAACTGTGTGAAGCACCCAGGCAACAGTTGTTCTTTGCACAGGCTCTCCTGTCTCAGCCACTGAAGCTTTTAACTCTTCCAGAATTGGCACAGATCTCTTGGTTGCCTCCCTCACTAGTCCCTTCCTTGAAAAGTCACTCAGTTTTTGAGGACAGTCTGCTCTAGGCAAATTTGCAGCTGTGCCATATTAGACAATAGACAATAGGTGCAGAAGTAGACCATTTGGTCCTTCGAGCCTGCACCGCCATTCTGAGATCATGGCTGATCATCTACTATCAATACCCGGTTCCTGCCTTGTCCCCATATCCCTTGATTCCCCTATCCATAAGATACCTATCTAACTCCTTCTTGAAAGCATCCAGAGAATTGGCCTCCACTACCTTCCGAGGCAGTGCATTCCAGACCCCCACAACTCTCTGGGAGAAGAAATTTTTCTTTAACTCTGTCCTAAATGACCTACCCCTTATTCTCAAACCATGCCCTCTGGTACTGGACTCTCCCAGCATCTGGAACATATTTCCTGCATATATTCTTTCCATTTCTTGATGATTGACTTAACTGTACTCCAAAGGATATTCAGTGACTTAGAAATTTTCTTGTATCCATCTCCTGACTTGTGCTTTTCAATAAGCTTTTCATGGAATTGTCTTCATGGTTTAGTTTTTGCCAGGATACAGACTCACCAACAGTTGGATCCTCCTGATACAGCTGTATTTTTACTACAATCAAATTAAACACCTTGACTGCACACAGGTCTCCAAAAACAGATCTCCATTTAGCTAGTTATGTGACTTCTAAAACCATTTAGCTGCACCAGTGATGATTTGGTGTGTCATATTACAAGGGGTGAATACTTATGCGATCAATTATTTTGTGTTTCATATTTGTAATTAATTCAGATCACTTTGTACAGATCTGTTTTCACTTTGACATGAAAGAGTCTTTTTCTGTTGATCAGTGTCAAAAAAGCCAGATTAAATCCACTGTGATTCAATGTTGTAAAACAATAAAACATGAAAACTTCCAAGGGAGGGGGTTGAATACTTTTTATAGGCACTGTATATTCCTCAAGAGAGATTGATGTTTCCCAACTACAGACAGCATTCTCTATTGCATATTTCTAGCACTTCTGAGGTCTCACTTTCAGAGGTGAGAGTTTCAATATTCTCTCGCTCTTTTCCTCAATCATCTCCACATTTTGCTCTCATTCATTTTCCTCTACTCACATCTCCTCCAGATACACCCAACATAATCCCGAGCAGTTCCTACCTCTAGTCAATGGTTCCAAGGGCTTGTGTGAAATCTGTATTTTGCATCCTTTGTTAATTGGGAAAATATAGGTCCTTACTGATAGTCTTGCTATACAACACCTGGCATTACCAACATGCTGAATACAGTCCGTGGTGTACCTTTCTGCACGTTTGCATTTCAGACATGATCTTTTTCTAACCGAGACCAGTCAGAGCAGCAACAATACACTACCACACAAGGCAATAAAAAGTTGAAATAGCAATGGATCACAGGGTCACATAAATGATTCACTTCAATTTCTTGTTATTTTTAAAAAATACTTAAGTGTCCAGATGTTGGATTGAAAGATGTAGAATCAAAGAGTGAACTGATGACCATGAGTCATATTGTCATAGAGTCATGGAGCACTACAACCAGAAATAGACATTTTGGTTCATTTTGTTCGTGCCAAACTATTAATCTGCTTAGTCCTATTGACTCGCACCTGGACCATCTCCAATCTCTCACTGCTGCAATTGGAGGTTCCACCTACTTCAAAAGGACAACAATCAAACCAGCGCCTGAGAAGAGCAAGGTGAACTGCATCAACGAATATTGCCCAGTGGCACTCACATCTACTGCAATGAAGTGCTTTGAGAGATTGGTCATGGATAGAATCAACTCCTGCCTCAGCAAGGACAAGGAGCCGCTGCAATTTGCCCATCGCCACTATAGGTTTTCTGCAGATGCAATCTCACTGGCTCTCCAATCGGCTTTGGATCACCTGGATAGTAGTAATAACTACATCAGGCTGCTATTTATTGAAGTGTTCAACGCAATCATACCCTCAGTCAAATCAACAAGCTCCAAAACCTGTGCCTCTGTACTTGACTCTGCAAATGGGTCTTTGGCTTCCTCTCTGGGAGGCCACAATCTGCACAGATTGGAAATAACATCTCCTTCTCACTGATCATCAGATCTGGGGCTCCTCAAGGATGCATCCTTAGCCCAATGTTCTACTCTTTCTACACCGACAATTGTGTAGTTAGGCACAGCTCAGATGCTATCTATAAATTTGCTGACTACATAACTATTTTTCGGCAGAATTTCAGATGGTGACAAGGAGGTGTACAGGGGCAAGACAGATCAGCTTGTTAAGTGGTGTCACAGAACAACCTTGCCATCAATGTCAGTATATTAAGGAATTGATTGTGAACTTGAGGAGAGGTAAGTCAAGGTAACACACACCTTGTCCTCATCGAGGGATCAGAAGTGGAAATGGGTAAGCAGTTTCAGGTTCCTGTGTGTCAGCATCTCTGGAGTTCTGTCCTGGGCCCAACATATTGATGCAATTACAAAGAAGGTACGACAGTGGCTATATTCCATTAGGAGTTTGAGGAGAGTGGGTATGCCACCAGTCACTGGCAAATTTCTACAGATGTACCGTGGAGAGCTTTCTAACTGGTTGCATCACTGTCTGGTATGGAGCAGACATTACACAGGATTGGAAAAATCTGCAGAAAATTGTACCCCCTGCAGCTCCATCATGGGCACTAGCCTCCCCAGCATCAAGTACACATTCAAAAGGCGATGTCTAGGTGTTCTTGTACATCAGTCAATGAAAGCAAGCATGCAGGTACAGCAGGCAGTGAAGAAAGCTAACCGCATGCTGGCTTTTATAACAAGAGGAATTGAGTATAGGAGTAATGAGGTCCTTCTGCAGCTGTACAGGGCCCTGCTGAGACCACACCTGCAGTACTGTGTGCAGTTTTGGTCTCCAAATTTGAGGAAGGACATTCTTGCTATTGAAGGAGTGCAGCGTAGGTTCACATGGTTAATTCCCAGAATGGCAGGACTGTCATATGTTGAAAGATTGGAGCGACTGGGCTTGTATACACTGGAATTTAGAAGGATGAGAGGGGATCTGATTGAAACATATAAAATTATTAAGGGATTGGACACACTGGAGGCAGGAAGCATGTTCCCGCTGATGGGTGAGTCCAGAACTAGAGGTCACAGTTTAAGAATAAGGGGTAGGCCATTTAGAACAGAGATGCGGAAAAACTTTTTCACCCAGAGAGTGGTGGATATGTGGAATGCTCTGCCCCAGAAGGCAGTGGAGGCCAAGTCTCTGGATGCATTCAAGAGAGAGTTAGATAGAGCTCTTATAGATAGCGGGGTCAAGGGATATGGGGAGAGGGCAGGAATGGGGTACTGACTGTGTATGATCAGCCATGATCACAGTGAATGGCGGTGCTGGCTAGAAGGGCCAAATGGCCTACTCCTGAACCTACTGTCTATTGTCTCAAAAAGGTAGCATTCTTCATTAAGGACACCCAGTCACCCAGGACATGCCCTCTTTTCAGGATGTGGTACAGGAGCCTGAAGACACACACTCAGAACATTCCATAAAGAGCTTCTTCTCCTCCACCATTATATTTCTGAATAGACAATGAATCCATGAGCACTACCTCACTTTTATTTTCCTTCTCCTTTTGCACTATATATTTAATTTAATTTTTATATATGCTTCTTATTGAAATTTATAGTTTCTATTATTATGTATTGCAATGTACTGCGACCACATAATGTCAAATTTTATGATCTATGCCAGTGATACTAAACCTAGTTCTGATTCTGATACCACAGTCCTCTATATGTGTTCCTATCCAAATTTCTCCTGAACGTTGAAATTTAACCATCCTCCTCATAATTTTGTATACCTCCATCAAATCTCCTCTTATTTTCATACACTCTAGAGAATAATGTCCTAACCTCTTCAAACTTTCCCTAAAACACAGGTGCTCAAGTCCTAGCAACATCATTGCAAATTTTCTCTGCCCTCTTTCATTATTATTGATATCTTTCCTGTAGGTACGTGACCAGAACTGCACACACTACTCCAAATTAGGCCTCACCGGCATCTTTTCCAACTTTAACATAATACCCCAATTCCTGAACTCAATACTTTGATTTATGAAGGCCAATGTGTCAACAGCTTTCGTTACAACCCTATCTACCTGTGAAGCCACTTTGAAGAAATTATGGATAGTATTCCCAGATCCCTCTGTTCTACCACACTCCTCAGTCCCCTACTGCTCACCATGTAAGTTCTGTTCTGGTTTGTCCTCCCATGGAGCAACACCTCACACTTGTCTGTATTAAATTCCATCTGCCATTTTTATCCATTTTCCTAGCTGGTTCAGATCCTACCGCAAGCTTTCTTGCTACCTCCAATCTTGTGTCAGCTGCAAGTTTGCTAATTGAGTTTACTACAACATCATCTAGGTCATTGATACAGATGCCAAACAATGGACCCAGCATCAATTCCTGCGGCACACCAGTAGTCACAGGTCTCTAGCCAGAGAGGCCAGCATCTACTGCACTGGTTTCTCCCGTGAAGCCAATTTGTAATCCAATTGACTTCCTTATCCTGAATGCCATGCGACTGAACCTTCTTGACCAACTTCCTATGTGGGATCTTATCAAAGGTCTTTCTAAGAATGCTTACAGTTTGAACTGTTTAGTTTATAGGAGGCTGAGGAGTTCTAAAATTAAGGAATAAAGGAACAAAATAGTCAAAGCAACTGTGCTTGATGTTAATGCACTCTGTGAAGGAGGGAGAAGAAGGAAGATGTGAAAAAGCAAATAGCTAAAAATTAATACTTTACCATATTGTGGAAGCAATCAATGGACTTGATTCTACAGTTGTTATATAGCACTGTTTTCCTAGATTGGATTTCTGAGCAATTATAATTTTGAATGAACTTCAGAGAAGCAATCAAACTGAGAACAAAATTAAATTTTCAAACAAAAAGGAACTTCATAAGGTAAGACACTTGATCTATCTCCAGTCAGCAACAAATATGTATATCTGTATAGCAACTTTAGTAAAGTAAAAAGGTGCACAGGACTAGCAAACAAAACTTGGCACTAAGCCACCTTTAAGGAAAGTAACTAAAAGCTTTGTTAAACAGTTATATTGACAAGAAAGATAAAGGAATTTCAAAAGAATTTTTGTACCTGCATACACCACACTTAACATGACCTTTGTTGTTGCAGTATATAGAAACTTCGGGCTGATCATCACATTTGCAGTCACATTCTGTCTTCAAATGAATGTCTAATTTCTCAGTGAAGCCCAAGGGTTTGATCTCAATTAATTGTTCTTCTGATAGGCACTTCTCTGCGGTTATTGTGATTTCAAAATCTATCTAGGAAGGTGAAATACATAAACATTAGAAGTTAACACAAAGTACACTGCAGATGTTGGGGTCAAAGCAACAACATGCTGGAGGAACTCAGCAGGTTGGGTAGTTTCCGTGGAAACGAGCAGTCAACGTTTCGGGCCGAGAGCCTACGTCAGGACTAAAGAGCAGGACTTCTCCAGTCCTGACGAAGGGTCTCGGCCAACACATTGACTGTTTGTTTCCACTGATGCTGCCCAATCTGCTGAGTTCCTCCAACATTAGAAGTTAGGTATAGCAAATACATTCCATCCATATTTTTCCATTTTTCCTGTAGTTCATACTTAGGGAACAGTGCCTTTGCAATCCCAACAGGTCTCAATTAAATAATTAATATGTCCTATTTCTCCCTTGAACTATTGTGCATTTTCATTAGCTATGCAATTTATTTTATACATAGCAAACTGAAATTATTCTATTTACTTCAATGTTGCTTCTTACTTTGGATATCTAGGTGATATTTTTAGGCTTTTAATGTCTATGTTCTTTTACAGTGATGAATTATATAATGGTCTCTAAAATTCTGATTACTAGATTGCAGAGCTGTTCAGCACATCTGGCGACTGGTTTTGCAAGATTAATGATTTCAAAGGATATACATGACAGGCTTCCTGAATTGGGAGGGGCTCACTGTACACAATATATGAGCTCCTCACGTGGATTAATACTCCCCCTTTTCCTACAATATTGAATTCTTAGCCATATTGAATCCAATTTTTGGAATTTCTCTAGGTATTTCCAACAATGAGATCTCAGTCCCAACTTGCCTCCTGATTAATCTTCACATTTGAACAGACTCCTTCCTTTTCACTTTCTGTTCTTTCACCATTGCAGAGTGATCTGTAAGAAATCCGGACCCCATCTGGCAAGTTGTTGTGCTTTATTATCACCTTAGAAGAAAGATTCTGGAAAATACACACTGATTATTAAGCAATGAATATTGCCTTCTACCAAGTGGAAAAGAGCAAGCTAGTTAGATGAAGCAATAGGAAGGCCCTGTTCTATACTTTGAAAAAAATCTGTGTTTATTAATAAGAAAATAATAATTTATCATTAAAATAAATGTTATAACTAGGGTAGCTAAGAAAATATAAAAATGAATAAACATTTTTGGGGGAAAGAGAGTGAGGCAGTATTTACAGGGGACATTGGTAACGTATGTGGGTAGAAAACCAGATGCAACCTCTGAAAAAGAATGAAATGTGTGGCTGCCGGGGTGATGCAGGGGGAAGGGGTGCAGATTCCAGAAGCATCAGAGTTAATTCTGGGAGGCAACACTTGTGCACTAGAGGGACCGTACCTCATTGGAGCCAGGGCCAGTGTCCTCACTGGGACAATGGAAGGATTGGGGTACTGGAGGAAGCAGTGAGGAGGGGCAGAAAAACACTGAAAAAAATTGGATAGGTATATGGACAGGAAAGGAATGGAGGGTTATGGGCTGAGTGCAGGTCGGTGGGACTAGGTGAGAGTAAGCGTTCGGCACGGACTAGAAGGGCCGAGATGGCCTGTTTCCATGCTGTAATTGTTTGATGGTTATATGAAAGTATTGGAGGTGGTTACACAAAGGATTAGGGAAGATGGAGAGCACCAAAAGTAGTGAGGTTTTCATATGATCAGGCTAATAGGGAGTACGAGAAGACCATAAGGCACAGAATCAGAATTAGGCCACTCAGAAACAACATGTATGCAGAAGGACTTAGACAGATTAGGAGAATGAGAAAAGAAGCTGCAGATGGAATAAAGTGTGGGGAAGTATAATGGTCACACTTTTTTGTGGAAGTAATAAAAGCATAGCCAATTTTCTAAATGGAGAGGAAATTCAGAAATCAGGAGTTCAAAGGGACTTGGGAGTTCGCAGGCAAGATTCCCTAAAGGTTAGTTTGCAGGTTGAAACAGTGGTAAGGAAGGTAAATGCAGTGTAAGTATTCATTTCAAGAGGACTAGAATATAAAAGCAAGGATGTAATGCTGAGGTTTTATCAGTCATTGGTCAGACCACACTTGGAGAATTGTGAGCAGTTTTGCACCTCTTTTCAAAGAAAAGATGTGCTGGCATTGGATTAATTGAGAGAGGTTCACCAGAATGATTTGAGGAATGAAAGGGTTAATGTACAAGGAACACTTGATGGCTCTGGGTTTGTACTCACTGAAGTTTAAAATAGCAAGCGGGGGGGAGAATCTCATTGAAACTATCAAATATTGAAAGACCTAAATAGGAGAGGATGTTTCCTATAGAGGGGGAGTCTGGGACAAGAGGGCACAGCCTCACATTAGAGGGACATCCATTTAGAACAGGGATGAGTAGGAACTTTAGACAGAGGGTGGTAAATCTGTGAAATGTATTGCCATAGACTGCTGCAGAGCAAGTCATTGGATATATTTAAAATGGAGATTGGTAGGTTAAGAGCACCAAAGGCTATGTGAGAAGGCAGGAAAATTATGTTGAGAGGGATAATAAATTAGTCATGATCAAATGGCAATGCAGATTCAATGGACCAAATGGCCTAATTCTGCTCCAAAGTTTTATGGTCCTTCTATTCTGAGACTGTGCCCTCTGGTCCTAGATTCTCCTATTTTTAGAAACATCCTCTCCATGCCCGCTCTATCCAGGCCTTTCAATATTCAATAGGTTTCATTGAGATCACCTCTCATTATTCTAAACTACAGTGTGTACAGGCCCAGAGCCATCACAAGTTCTTCATACATTACCCTTCATTCCCAAGATCATTGTTGTGAACTGTCTCTGCACCCACTCCAATACTTACTTAGATAAGGGGGCCAAAACTGCTCACAGTACTCCAAATGTGGTCTGACCAATGCTGTACAAAGCCTCATGAAGGTCTAAGAAGGATGTAAAAAGGTTTAACATAGAACATGGGATTGTGATGTTTTGACAGACAGAGGCACAGTAAGTAATAGGGGAGGACTGAATAATAAAAATATTCCCGCTTCAAAGTGTTCAGAAAAGGAGCGGATTGGATGCTGAGTAAAGATAATGTTGCAGTGCTGAAGAGAAAAGGTATCTTGGAAAAATTTAGTGTTAAGAAACAATAGAGATACCTGTACACATTGGGGGGGGGGGGTGGGGTGGTATTCTCTAAGCCCCTGATGTGTGAGGAGTGTAAAGGAGAAAAAATTACAAGAAAATTAAAGAGAACATGAAAGAGTAGAGATAATGGGAGAAAAAAATTCCTAACATTGCAAAGAATGGTAATAATACAAGTAATCTTCTTCAAGATAACATAGTGAAATGGGGGATGTAATAGTTCAACTTCAATGAAGAAAAATATGAATTATTATTTATAATATTTTCATTATACATCATACATATCAGATTTTATAATTTTATAGAGAGACATCGTTGCAAGGTGGGAACAAGTTTCATCAGGAGTAAGTCATAATTTGAAGTATCGAGTGAGAGAGACATTGTTGCAAGGTGGGAGCCATTTGTAAAGAACAAGTCCAACTCAGAATGAATTTTATTTGAGCCAAAAAACAAAGAAGGGAGGCGTAGGCAGAGCAGCCATTGTTGGAGTGGGCCAGGGTTAGAGTGGGAGGCTCCGGCTCAATAAGCTTGGGCAAGCACAGGTGGAGGTTCTAAGTTTCTAGATTGTTTTCTCTTTCTTTGCCTATTAGTACATAGCTAGGGCACTGAGAATAGGTCTAGAGTTAGTAGTATGCTTCTGTGTCAGATGTGGAAACTCTGGGAGACCTTTGGTCTCCCTGATAACTATACCTACATGAAGAGCATTGAGCTACAGCTCCCCAGACACCATGTTAAAGAACTTGAGTTGCTGCCCAATGACCTTTGGCTCCTACAGGAGAATGAGGAGGTGACAGTAAGAGCTACAGGGAGATAGTCACCCCTGGATTGCAGGAGACAGGAGAGGAAAAGGGGGTAGGCAGCCAGTGCAGAGTATCCCTGTGGACATTCCCCTCAATAATATGCATACAGCTTTGGGGGGATGACCTACCAAGAAGAAGCAAGGACACTGAAACATAGAGAAAACCTACAGCACACTACAGGCCCTACGGCCCACAAAGGTGTGCTGAACATGCCACGTGCCAGAGAGGGTAAGAAAAGGATAATTTGGCAAATGAATGTGTGACTGAGGAATTGGTGTAGGCGGCAGGGTTTCAGATTGCTGAATTCCTGGGATCTCTTCTGGAGAAGGCGATGACCTGTAGAAAAAGGACAGGCTACACCTGAATACAAGGGGGACCAGTATCCCTGTGGGCAGGTTTGCTAGAGCTGTTGGGTAGGGTTTAAACAAATTTGATAGGGGCATAGGAGTCAGAAAGGAGAACAGAGGGTGGAGCAGTTGGTGTACAAGTAGATGCAGTGTGTGGTGAGACTGTGAGGAAAGATAGGTAGATAATAGGGCAAACTTGCAGTCAGTGGGATGAGTCAAAGAGTAACCTGGGAACAAAATCGAAAAGGGTTATGAATACAGGATGGCAGGTGCTATATTTGAATACACACAGTATACAGAATAAGGTGGATGGTCTTGTTGTGCTGTTAGGGATTGGCAGATAGAAATTGTTGGCATCACTGACTCATACCTGAAAAAAGCTGATAGTTGGGAGCTGAACATCTAAAGATAGACGTTGTATCAAAAGGATAGGCAGGTAGACAGAGGGGACGGGGTGACTCTTGGTAAACAATGAAATCAAATCTTTATAAAGAGACGGCAGGATCAAAAGATTGTGAATCTTTGTGGGTAAAGTTGAGAAACTGCAAAGGTAAAAAGACCATGATGGGATTTAGAAACAGGCCTTTGAATAATAGCCAATATGTGGGATACATATTACAATGGGAGATAGACAATGCATGTAAAAAGGGCAATGTTACAATAGTCAAGGGGGATTTTGATATACAGGTAGATTGGGAAAATCAGGTTGGCACCTGATTGCAAGATAAGGAATTTGAAGAATGCCTACAAGATGGCTTTTTAGAGCAATTTGTGGTTGAACCTCCTAGGGGAAAGGTACTACTGGACTGGGTGTTGTGTAATGAACCAGATTTGATAAGGTGGAGGAACCCATAGGAGGTAGTGATCATAATAGGATAGAATTCACCCGGCAGTTTGAGAGGAAGATAAAGTCAGATGCATCAGTATTACAGTGCATTAAAGAAAATTACAGCGGCATGAGAGAGAAGCTGGTCAAAGTTGGCTAGAAGAAGATGCTAGCAGGGATGATGTCAGAACAACAATGGCTGGAGTTTCTGGGGGCAATTTGGAAGTTGCTGGATAGATACATTGCAAAGATGAAGAACTATTCTAAAGGAAGGATGAGGCAACCATGACTTACAAGGGAAGTCAAACGCAGCATAAAAGGAAAAGGAGATGAAGTAAAGCAAAAAATTCGTGGGAAGTCAGAGGATTGGGAAGCTTTTAAGAACCAACAGAAAGCAACTAAAAAGCCTATAAGGAGAGAAAAGATGAAATATGAAGGAAAGCTGGCCAATAAAAGAGAATACCAAAAGTTTTTTTCAGATATATACAGAGTGAAAGAGAGACAAAAGTGGATATCAGACCTTGGGAAAATTACACTAAAGAGGTAATAATGGGAGGAAAGAAATGGTGGACAAATTTAATGCATCTTGCATCAATCTTCCCTGTGGAGGACACCAGCAGACTGTCTTGGGCTAGAAGTGAGTGTTGTTGGTATTATGAAGGAAAAGGTGCTTGGAAAGCTAAAAGGTATGAAGATAGATAAGTCACCTGGACCAGATAGGATCCAACCCAGGGTTCTGAAAGGGATAACTGGAGAGATTGTGGAAGCATTAGTAATGATCTTTAAAGAATCACTAGAATCTGGTATGGTTCCAGGCAACTGGAAAATTGCAATGTCACTCTTTTGAGAAGGGATGGATACAGCAGAGAGGAAATTATAGGCCAGTTGCCCTGATTTCAGTGATTGGGAAGACATTGAGAGTCCATTATAATTGATGAGATTTTGGGGTACTTGATAAAATAGGCCAAAGTCAGCATGGTTTCCTTAAGGGGAAAACTTGTCTGATGAATCTGTTTGAATTATTTAAGTAATTTGTTTTTGTACTCTGAAGAGTAAGGAAGTTATGATAAATGTTTACAAAACACTAATTCAGCCACAAATGGACTATCATGTCTTGTTCTGAAGAGCACTTTAAAGGAGCAATGTGAAGGATTTAGAGAGTATATGGGAGAGATTCCCTGGAATAATTCCAGGGATGAAGCATTTATCATGGACAGACCAAAGAACATAAAAAGTAGGAGTAGGAAAAAACCATTCAGCTCTTCAAACCTGCTGGTCTTTGACCTCACACCATTTTCCTACCCAATCCTGATATACTTTGATTACTGATACATATAACCATTTAACAATTACAGCATGGAAACAGCCCAGCTCGGCCCTTCTAGTCTGTGCCGAATGCTTACTCTCACCTAGTCCCACCGACCTGCACTCAGCCCATAACCCTCCATTCCTTTCCTGTCCATATACCTATCCAACTTTACTTTAAAAGACAATATCGAACCTGCCTCTACCACTTCTACTGGAATCTCACTCCACACAGCTACCACTCTCTGAGTAAAGAAGTTCCCCCTCGTGTTACCCCTAAACTTTTGCCCCCAACTCTCAACTCATGTCCTCTTGTTTGAATCTTCCCTACTCTCAATGGAAAAAGCCTATCCACGTCAACTCTATCTATCCCCCTCATAACTTTAAATACCTCTATCAAGTCCCCCCTCAACCTTCTATGCTCCAAAGAATAAAGACCTAACTTGTTCAACCTTTCTCTCTAACTTAGGTGCTGAAACCCAGGTAACATTCTAGTAAATCTTCTCTGTACTCTCTCTATTTTGTTGACATCTTTCCTATAATTTGGTAGTTAGAACTGTACACAATACTCCAAATTTGGCCTTACCAATGCCTTGTACAATTTCAACATTACACCCAACTCCTATTCTCAATGCTCTGATTTATGAAGGCCAACATACCAAAAGCTTTCTTCACCATCCTATTCACATGAGATTCCACCTTCAGGGAACTATGCACCATTATTCCTAGATCACTATGTTCTACTGCATTCTTCAATGCCCTACCATTTACCATATATGTCCTATTTTGATTAGTCCTACCACAATGTATCTATCTCTATCTCTCTCTCTTTTCAATGTAATCAATAGCTGAGCCTCCACAGGTCTCCATGGTAGACAGCCTCCACAATTCACCAACCACAGAACCAAGGGAAACATCTTTCCCATATCTGTAGTTGAAAATACTTCATTTTCCCTGTTCTTCTTGAAAAAGAGGAGCATGGGAGATATTATAATAGTGGGATTTAAAATCATTGAAGGACACAACAGAGAAAATGGAGAAAAAATACCTGTTGCCAGCAGGTGGAAGAACAAGGGACACAGAATGAATGTGGTTTGCAAAAGAACCTCAAGTAATAATTAGTCTGAAAGCTCTGCCTGGGTGGGAGGAGGTCAGGGTTGTAGTATAAGTGGAAGTGTATTCAATCTTTTTTTTGAAAACTTTTTTTTATTGCATTTTTAAGTAGTTACAAAATGAAGTATGAAAAAAATGTATATAACCCTTCCCCCCTCCCCTTAACCCCTCCCCCCCTAACTGTCCTATAGGAAAAAAAAAGAGAAAGAGAAAAAAAAAGAAAGAAAGAAAGAAAGAATGCCTGGTTGTTGGAAGATCTCCACATGCTCCATGGAATTCGTAATAACTTTAATATGTATATTTATTTCTTTCCCCAAATAACCAATTGTTTCATCTTCAGAGCATCTATAGATTTAATCCTGTCTTTTGTAAATAAGGGCTCCAAATTTTCAGAAATGTTTCATATTTATCTCTTAAATTATAAGTAATTTTTTCTAATGGAATACAACCATAGATTTCTTTCTTCCAAGAGTCTATACTTAAATGTGTATCCGATTTCCAAGTAACTGCAATAGCTTTTTTGGCTACTGCCAATGCAATTTTTATAAATTCTTTCTGGTATTTATTTTGTTTGAGTTTTGGTTTTATCCCTTCAATATCACCTAATAAGAGTAATATTGGATTATGAGGAAATTGTGTTCCTGTAATTTGTTCCAGTAAAAGTCTTAAATTTGTCCAAAAAGGTTGAATTTTAGAACAAGACCATGTAGAATGTAAAAAAGTACCAGTTTCCTGGTTACATCGGAAACACTGATCCGATAAGTTTGGATTTAATTTATTTATTTTTTGTGGTGTAATATATAATTGATGTAGAAAATTATACTGCACTAATCTTAACTGAACATTTATTGTATTTGTCATATTATCAAGACATAGTCTTGACCAATTTGTTTCTTCAATTTTAATATTCAAATCACTTTCCCATTTTTGTCTTGACTTATGGACTCCTTGTTTAATTGCCTGTTTTTGAATCAAATTATACATACAAGATATAAATTTTTTAATATTTCCTTTTTGAATTAAAATTTCTATTTCATTAGGTTTCGGCAATAACATTGTTTGACCTAATTTTTCTCTTAAATAAGCCCTTAATTGAAAGTAACAAAATAAAGTGTTATTTGATACTTTATATTTATTCTTTAATTGATCAAATGACATTAATATACCTCCTTCAAAACAATTCCCTATATATCTAATCCCTTTTTGAATCCAATTATATAAAAGTTGATTGTCCATTGTGAAAGGAATAAGTCTATTTTGAATTAAAGATCTCTTTGCTAATAAAGATTTTTTTGTCTCATCATCAACATTTATCTTATTCCATAAATCAATCAAATGTTTTAATATAGGAGATTCTTTCTTTTCCCGTATCCATTTAGATTCCCATTTGTATATAAAATCTTCTGGTACGTTTTCTCCTATTTTATCTAGTTCTATTCTAACCCATGCCGGTTTATCTTTCTCGAAAAAAGATGCAATAAATCTAAGTTGATTTGCTTTATAATAATTCTTAAAATTTGGAAGTTGTAATCCTCCTAGATCAAATTTCCATGTCAATTTTTCCAACGATATTCTTGACGTCTTACCTTTCCAGAGAAATTTCCTCACATATTTGTTTAACTCTTGAAAAAACTTCTGGGGTAATTGTATTGATAATGATTGAAATAAATATTGTAGTCTAGGGAATATATTCATTTTTATAGTATTTACTCTACCTACTAATGTTATTGGTAATGCCATCCATTTATCAAGATCTTCCAAAATTTTTTTCAAAAGTGGTAAATAATTTAATTTGTATAAGTTTTTTATGTCATTATCAACTCTTATACCTAAATATTTTATACCATTTGCTGGCCATCTAAATTGAGTTATTAATCGACATTGATTATAATCTCCTTTAGTAAGAGGTAAAATTTCACTTTTATCCTAATTTATTTTATAACCCGATATTTTCCCATATTCTTCTAATCTATAAGATAATTTGCATAGTGAATGTATTGGATCTGTTAAATAAAGTAGAACATCATCAGCAAATAAGTTAATCTTGTATTCTTCCTGATTAACTCTGAAACCCTTAATATCTGGGTCCATTCTAATTAATTCAGCTAGTGGTTCTATTGCCAACACAAATAAAGCAGGTGATAATGGGCAACCTTGCCTAGTTGATCTTGTTAACTGAAATGATGTTGAAATTTGACCATTTGTCACTGCTTTAGCTTTGGGATTAGTATTTAAGGTTTTAATCCATTTTATAAATGATGTTCCTAATCCATATTTTTCCAATACCTTAAATAAATCTTGAGATTGAAAGGGAAATTGGATAAGAAAGGAAGTAGCTTGTCAGGCTTTGGACAGAGGACAGTGATATGGATGACTGGAATGCTCAAGCACATTCTTAATTTCATGATCTTTCCAAGTCAAATGTCTGCTCTGAAGCTGTTGTTGCAAAATAAACAGAGGCTTTACCTTTGAGCTTATCAATATGCTTACTCACAGAGTGTTAGTCCTCTATCTTGATCCTTCTTTTTAATGGCAAGAAATTAGTCAAGATTGAAATTCACATTAAGCAGGACTTACATTATAGGCATCTTTGATTAGCTGAACCACATTACTGGAGTCCTCTTTCAATTCTCCCACTGCAGATTTTGGAATCATGGTACTTAGCTCCTAGAATGAAGCCAAAAGATATACAAGAAGACATTTTTATTACTTCATGGTGCTAGAAGAAGACCGTAAAAAGGAAGTCTGCAGTGTAAAGAGGTATGACCTTGCAGCAAGAACCAGGAAAAATAAATAATTTAAATTGTTCGTTAGTAGTGAATACAATTTGATTATTTTTAAAACCCTTTGGGTGCTATTAGGCTCTCAAATTGGATAACTTACTGATAAACTCACAAGAGTTGTGCTTATTTGAAGCATAAATTAGAACAATTGGGTTAATAACACATTGGCAACATCTGTATTTTGCTTTGTTTAGGTTCAGCTTTTGTGAAGATTTAAGTAACTTTTATGTTCCATGCTCAAGTCTTCATACCCTGTCTGTTGATTCTTTATTCCTTCCCCTTTCAGGTAGTTAACCATCATTAAATGTATCTGTGCTATTCAATAAAGTGTAGAATTTTTCTTTTTTTGTCTATTGTACATTTCTCAAAAAAAAAATCCCATACCCAAAGATAAAACACATTTAATCTTTAAAGTACAACATAATTTTTTCTGCATAGAAATGTGACTCCTATTTATGGAAGAAGGGAGCTATTATACTTTTGGCTATCTTTGGGAACAACAAAAATTAAATTTTTTGTTAACAGCTGGCTGAATGGTGACTTTAATTATTATCCAATAGAGAAGAACTCAATGTGACATATATCCCGGGACAGACACTGGCTGTGTCCGGTGTTCCTTCTCTCCGCCTGGTTTAGTGTGTGCATTTTGGTCTTGCCCTCTGCTTGATGGCTATTGGGCACTGGTTTTGGGGGTGACACTGAGACCTTGCCTGCTTATAGCTGTATTTGGTGTGCAGATGATGTTTTGGGTTTAAATGCAAACCAGTCGGATATCATTGCAGTTACATCACTTTTGGCCCGTAGGAGAACCTTGCTGGTCTGGAAATCTGCCACTCCCCCATCTGCTGCTGCTTCGTTAGAGGGCGTAATGTTTTTTCTGAAACTAGAAAGGATTAAATTCACTCTGAGGGGACTGTGAAAAAGTTCTATTTGAAATGGGAACCTTTCTTGTTATATTTTGGGAGTCTTAAGGAATTAGCTACTAGTTGAGGGCATTTGATCGTACTTGGGAAGTTGCCTCCCTTTTAACACGCATATGGTTTACCTCACAGGGTGACTGATGAATTGTAATATGAGTGTATTCTGGATCATCTGACATGTTGTAGATGTGTGTGGGCCTTCGTCTTGAAGGAGTGTGGGGATATGGCTGTGAAATGTCCATACTTGTATTTGTGAAGCGTTGTGTTGTAAATACATCAGCTGCCAAGGTATGTTTGGGGAGGGTGGATGAGGGGAAGTTTGTTTAGGGGTAAGATATAAAAGCAAAATGGAGGAAAATGTAATCCATTATGTATTCTGTATTGTGTCATTCCTTCAATAAAAATATAATTGATAAATAAAGAGAAGAACTCAATGCAAGTTAAACTTAGCATGTTAACTTTACCCTAGACAAAACAGCATTTAGTTCACAGCATTTTGGATCATTTATTTGGTATGTACAGTTCACATCAGGGGGCAATCCAGTAGAAGACTGGTTCTCCTTGTTTAGAGAAGAAAAAAAAGCATGTGGAAGACAAACTCTTGATTAAATATTATAAAAGTCATGGTTAATTGATATTTTGATGTTTTCTCCCACGCCTCTGAGATCAGAAAAATGTTTCCTGACTTCCCTATTATCAATTGTTAATTGTTACAGTTTGTATTCAAGATGTTTTGTTCTTCTTTCACATTTTTAAGGTAAAATTCTATAAATTATTAGTTGATCAATTTATATTTTTGTGAAAGCCAATTGCAAAGGCTTTCTTTTATGATAGGTAACTTGGCACTTTTCACTTTTCTGTGAAATCATATCACGATCATGGAGTTCTGCAACAATTCAATGGCAAAATTATACTATAACAAATGAACTAACACACTGACTTTATTGTCAATAGTTAAATATTAACTTTTGTCTGAAATGATTACCTGGTATATTGGCATTATTTTATTTGTAACGGCAAAAATCGGTTGAATGTTATTTTCTGCCAACTTATCAGCCAGCTCAGCCACAGATGGATAGTCCTAGAAAACAGACATCAGAAAAAAAGATAAAATGCCTTATTAACATCAAGATAGGGGAAATGAACAGCAACTGTTATATAACACATTGACCAACAATAGGATTAGTATTTATAGAAAACACAAAAGAATTCATGGCTTCATTCAGAAACGAAACTAGCTTTGTGGGTCAGCATCTCAACTAATTAACCACCAGATTTTCTTTTACATTGAATTCAAATGGAAAACTCAGCTTGATAAATGAAGACTACCCAGCTCCACAATGAACATTGACTGGTTGATTCATAGCTTGTGACTGTGCTGCCCATAATTTCAGCTGCCTTGACTCAAATTCAGAAGTATCAGACAATCTTTCTATATGGGACTCCCATTCCAGATAGTGCAGTGGTACCAATATTGCACACTCAATAGTTATGATTCTGTTATCAAATTTCAATTCTTCAGTGATGGTGTGACTTTTCAAATCATCAATAATTGACATGCAATAATTTGCTTGTCCAAGACACTAGAGTATCTACTTTTGGCTCTGTTGCTATCTTAAGTAGAAATCGTTTTCTGTGATTGCAGAAGTAACCCAATATTGCATTGCATTTCCTTCCATTTTGAATCCCATGTTGAGATAGGACTGAAACAGATTGGTGGAGTATTGACGGGATGAGAGAGTTCTTAGTTATTCAGGGGAGATTTACTGGGCTAATTCCAGGAACTAAGTATTTTTGTTTCATCGACAGACTGAAGAACATATTAAGTAGGAGTATAAAAGAGCATTCAGCTCTTCAAACCTGCTGGTCTTTGAACTCACACCATTTTCCTACCCTATCCTGATATACTTTGATTACTAATAAATATCTATTTTTTCAATGTAGTCAATAGCTGAGCCTCCACAGGTCTCCATGATAGACAACCTCCACAATTCACAAACTACAGAGCCAAGGGAAGCATATTCCCCATATCTGTAGTTGAAAATACTTCATTTTTCCTGTTCCTCTTGAAACAGAAGAGCATGAGAGGGAATATAATAGTGGGATTTAAAATCAGTAAAGAACCCAACAGAGAAAATGGAGAAAAAAACATTTATTGGTAGAAGGGGCAAGAACAAGAGACAGAGAATGAATGTGATTTGTAAAAGAACCTCAAGTAATAGGTGGTAAAGATGACATTAGCAAGAGTTGTGATTCTGTTAGTAAATTTCAATTCTTCATTGATGGTGGGGCTTTTGAAGTCAATTAAATAATATGCATAAATTTGTTTGTCCAAGACATGAGAGCATTGTCTATATTTATTTTCAACTCTGCAGCTATCTTAGGTGGAAAGCTTTCCTCTGTGATTACAGAAATAACACAATACTGCTCGGCACTCATTTTCTTACATCTTGAGCCCCAGGTTTGTGGTCAAACATGCATTTTTGTGAAATTTTCTGTCTAGTCTGTGGTTGTATTATTTTAGTTTGCTTTCACGGCATCAATGGCAAAGCCAGCATCTCTTAGTCAACCTTCATCACCAAAGATGCTTTCTTGGACTGTTGCCACCAATGTAACGGAGATATTCTGACTAGTGTATCACTATTTTGGTAGCATTTACTGGTTTACTGGGCCACTTCAGAGCTCAGTTAAAATTCAACTACATTCCTCTTGTTGTTAAGTCAAATATAGTGCAGTCTGGCTAAGGACAGCCAGGCACCAGTTAATCCATCCAAGACTATAAATATTTCTCAAATACTGCATTGTGTTGCTATATGAGCCATTGGTGAGTAATGGGTACAACAGTGAACCAATGATTATCATTTGCAATCCCAATTTATACTGAAGTGGATCAGTACTTGGAACTATGATGTGGTGGCCGTACAGAGTCTTGGATGGCTCAGGGACAGGAATGGTCACTTCAAGTGCTGGGTTTTAGATGTTTCAGAAAGGACAGGGAGGGAGGCAAAAGAGGTGGGGGTGTGGCACTGTTGATCACAGATAGTGTCACAGCTGCAGAAAAGGAGGACGTCATGGAGGGATTGTCTACGGAGTCTCTGTGGGTGGAGGTTAGGAACAGGAAGGGGTCAATAACTCTACTGGGTGTTTTTTACTGGCTACCCAATAGTAACAGGGATATTGAGGAGCAGATAGGGAAACAGATCCTGGAAAGGTGCAATAATAACAGAGTTGTTGTGGTGGGAGATTTTAATTTCCCAAATATCTATTGGCATCTCCCTAGAGCAAGGGGTTTAGATGGGCTGGAGTTTGTTAGGTGTGTTCAGGAAAGTTTCTTGACACAATATGTAGATAAGCCTACAAGAGGAGAGACTGTACTTGATTTGGTATTGGGAAATGAATCTGGTCAGGTGTCTGATCTCTCAGTGGGAGAGCATTTTGGAGATAGTGATCATAATTCTATCTCCTTTACAACAGCATTGGAGAGAGATAGGAATAGACAAGTTAGAAACGCGTTTAATTGGAGTAAGGGGAATTATGAGGCTCTCAGGCAGGAACTTGGAAGCTTAAATTGGGAACAGATGTTCTCAGAGAAAGGTATGGAAGAAATGTGGCAAATATTCAGGGGATTTTTGTGTGGAGTTCTACATATATACGTTCCAATGAGACAGGGAAGTTATGGTAGGGTACAGGAACCGTGATGTATAAAGGCTGTAGTAAATCTAGTCAAGAAGAAAAGAAAAGCTTACAAAAGGTTCATGGAGCTAGGTAATGTTAGAGATCTAGAAGATTATAAGGCTAACAGGAAGGAGCTGAAGACAGAAATTAGGAGAGCCAGAAGGGGCCATGAGAAGGCCTTGGCAGACAGGATTAAGGAAAACCCCAAGGCATTCTACAAGTATGTGAAGAGCAAGAGGATAAGACATGAAAGAATAGGACCTATAAGTGTGACAGTGGGAAAGTGTGTATGGAACCAGAAGAAATAGCAGAGGTGTTTGTATTTACTGTGAATGCCCACAACAAAATGAATCACAGGGTTGTATATAGTGACATATGGTATATGTACTTTGATAATTAATTTACTTTGAACTTTGAAATCTATAGTATGTTTTATATTTTGAGGTTGGATTTTCAACAAACAGTGATTGAGATTGAGATTTGGACCATGGGGATTGTCACTGCCACTGCTTTGCCTTTTTGACACAGTAGCCTCTACTGTGAGAAGTGATAGCTGTCAGGCTTTCTACTGCCTTGTAAATGGGCATTATTGTATGTATTGGAAGATCTCATTCTACATAATTCCTGTTGTAAGGCTGAACTTGCCAGCAAAGTTAGAACTTAAAAGTTATGCTTTGATGAACTTCAACAAGGTGTGAGATACAATACCCATTTATTTCCCTTTGCTACTCATCCATCCTTGTGCCAACTAAATGAAGCCTAACAAATAACTGGAAGCCAATGCTGAACCTCCCTCTGAAACAGTCCCCTTGAGTCAAAGCAAATAAGGAATGGGCGAATGTTCTGCCATCAACCAAGTGACATTGCTTCTCAGCTGCAACATTTAGGCCCCTCATTGAATGCTTGGACAGTTCCGTTCACGTGGACAACTTAGAGGTTACACTTACATATTTTGTGTTGTCTTCATAAATGCCATTTTTATTGAGATGGCATTTGCCATCATTGGGTGTTAGGATTCCTCCAAGCTTCCCATCTCCAGCAAAGTGAAATCCATCATCTGAAGTGTAAACAAGAAGCCGTGTGACGTTGCGCCACCCAATCTGCTCCTGTGGGGAACAATGTTCATTTTAGCCAGGTATATAACTTCTATGCAAGCTTTTACAAAGATATATGTTTCAATCATTTTAATATTTATTGGCTCACTTGAAAATGTACAGAAGCAATATTTAAATTTCATACTTTCAGCTTATACTAATGGGCAGGGGCAGCAGACAGCGACAGAGAGAGTGATTGAGTAACAGAGAGAGAATTTCAGTAGATGTGGAGCAAGTTGGCATCCCTACTGATGTTTTGTTCCTTGCCCCAACTCAGTTTCCTATTTTCTCCTTGTGGCAAAGAATAGTCAAAAGTTTCCATCTGTGTGAGTGTATGCAAGTGACATTTAAGTAAGGGAAATACAGCAAATGCCTTTTCACCTTTGCAGACAATGTCCATCATATTGCTGTTTAGACTAAAGCTGGCAGCTTGGCCTTAGAATTCTTTGGAAGAATTATTAAGTACATGCAGTGTTTACCTGGAGATACTAAACAAAGATTGTACACTTTGTTGCTGTTGTTTCATATGGCAGGTGTTTACCCTTCAAACTTCTAATTGTTTTTTTGTCAAGCCAGTCCTCCAGCTCCTGGCCACGTCAATGGACCATGGAAAAGCTGTCTCAGATCTTGGTGAGAGTGCATGATTGGACCAGGGGGAGGACGTCCTGGGTCGGGGCACCACAAGGGCAGGCTGGGGTTTGTCAAGTGCCCCATTGGTTTAGTGCTTGTGCTCTTTTGGATGCCGACTTCTGAGTCTATTTGCAGCTGTTCAGTTTTTTTTTCTGGTAGCAATAGTAAAGCCCAGAAGGAGCAAGGTCCCTCCATGACTTAGCATGTAGACATCATGTGGAGGTTTGCGTGCTTCAAGGACTCCATCAGGCGATGCCAGCTCAGGGCCACCCATGTTGGAGCGGCTGTGGATGAGAAGCCAGATGAAGATTGATCCAATAGACAGACTCATGTCTGCCTTCCCAGGCACGCTTCATCATGAATCAATTGTACACTAATTGCTTTAAAAGCAAGCAAAGTAAATGTAACAGTTAAAATTTCTTCACTTATTTGCAAAACAATGAAAGACACAGGCAAGCCAAGGAGTAAAACTCAAGAAATATGCCAAGTAGTGAAAATTGGGCCATGATTGAGGAGAGCGAAGGACCTGGGAAAGCAGCCTGAGATGGATGGTGGAAGTGAAAGCCAATGCTATCTGCACGGTACAGTTGTAAGTCTGGGTACAGTTAAGCTCTGCCTTACCCCACACACTGCTGCTTGCATCATGGCATCCAGGCCCGCCTCCGGAGGATCCAGGTTTCCAGAAATAGATTGTTTTCCGACTTCTGTAGCGAATACATTTGCATTATCTGTCAGCTTGAGGACATGCTTGAAATCAAACGGAGGCTGACATGCCTCATTCTTATCAGGGCATGGATTTTTCAGTTTCTCCTGGTGGGTGTTAACGAAGGGTAGTACCGTCTTGTCCACAAAAGAACCAAATCCTACAAGCAAGGGAAGTCATTATTTAAGAGTTTGTTGTGGATTTTATTTATTTACATTGGATGTTAATTGGTTACTCAACCATGAGAAAGTCTAGTACCATGTACACAAGAAATTCTGCTTTGCTGGAAATCCAAAGCAACATACTGAAAATGCTGGAGGAACTCAGCAGGGGGAAGACCCTCCCACCCAGCTTCACCTGTCACCTTCTAGCTATCCTCTTTCCCTTCCTCCCACCTTTTTATTCTGGCATCTTGCCTTTCCTTTCCAGCCCTGAAGAAGGGTCTCAGCCCAAAACATCGACTGTTTATTCATTTCCATAGATGCTGCCTCTCCTGCTGAGTTCCTCCAGCATTTTCTGTGTGTTGTAACCTGGCACAAAGACCAGATTGTTATTTGGAAGCCAGTGTTTACTGTTGTTGCTTCCACTTAACTAGCTGCTATTATCTCAGATGCATTATAATCATTTACCAGAACTGAACAGTCACCTTCCAAATCTTGATGTACATTATGCTTAATGTTGTCAATGGACAAAAAGAGCTTAAGAAAATGTTTCCTGTAAAGCCACATTAGTTTCATAGCTATTGAGTGATATAAAGCTAATGCTTATTGCAGTATAAAACAAATTCCCTCCTGTAGTACCTCAAAATGAAAAAGTTGTCTTTAAGTAGAATGCAAATTTAATCAGAGTCAGAATTAGGCATATTATCACTGGTGTATGTTGTGAAATGTGTTACTTTGCAGCAGCACAACAGTGCAAGACACAACAATTACTAATTAAATAAATATTGCAAAAGATAAATAATGCGATAGTGTTCATGGGTTCATGCACCATTCAGAAATCTGATGTTGAAGGAGAAGAATCTGTTTCTAAAACATTTTGTATGCTCTTCAGGCTCCTGTACCTCCTCCCCAAGGGTAGTAAGTAGAAAGGGCCTGTCCCAAGTGGCGGGGGTCCTTAATGATGGATACTGCCCTCTAGAGGCACTACCTCATGAAGATGTTCTTGATAGTAGTAAGGCCTACACTGGCTAAAGCTACAACCCTCTGCTGCCTCCTGTGATCCTGTACTTTGGAGGCTACAATCCAGGCTGTAATGCAACCAGTCAGAATACTCTCCACTGTACATCTGTAAATAGTTGCAGAGTCTTTGGTGACATGCAAGATCTCCTAAAACCCTTAATGGAATAGAATCACTGGTGTGTCACCTTCATGACTGCATCAATATGTTGTGTCCAAAATAGATTTTTTGAGATGTTGATGCCCAGGAATTTAAAGCTGCTCGCTCTTTCCACAACTGACCCTTTTTAGTTCATTTTCCAACAGAAAATTGGTTCCATGGAATAATGTAACTGGCATTTGTGGTAATAAGACAGCATTAAAAAAGCATCATAGCAATGTTTTTTATTGAGGAAATATTGAGAAGGCAGGAGCAAGTAAGTGTTCTTCTGAAGATTGCTGTCTTGGTCACCTGCAAGCAATTTTATGAAAATCTGTTATTTTTAAGAATATTGAAAAATTTGAGTTTTATTTCATTGATATTTGAGAATAAAACCATTTGTTAATGTTTCACCAAACAAACACAGTGTTGTACCAGTAATAAAAGAGAAAACTACACCGGATTGCAGTGGATAACCTGAGTTTTAGAACTAAGCAAGCTGTACATGTGATATTGACCAGTTGCTGACTTTCTTAATCATGGTCAGGGTGCAGCAATATATTTCTTGAGGAAATCTTCAATTCCTCAAGAAGGAATGATGAGAAAATGTAATTCTCCACCACAGGAGCACTCAAGGAGCACAGGGTGAGTGACACTTAAATGTATGTTGAGGCCCAATTATTTCTAAGTTATAACCAGTATTGAAAGGTTTATATTTTATTTAATATTTCTGATTATATCTTAATCCTTAAAACTGTGAATTAAACTCAGATGAAAAACAGGTTCTTGAACTGCCAATTAAACATGACCTTAATGAAATTCATATCTAATAAATCCTCTTTTTAAAATTATGCTCTGCCCTAAGACAGGAAAGCATCCTTTACTGTGGAAGATGACAGCTTCCCTCCAAGTCTGTGAAACAAAATGCAGACTTTGAAAGGATATGTAATTCTACTAGATTTCTGAGCTTCTTAATTCATAGTAAGCAAAACAGAACATGGTGGGCTCACCAATTTTGATAGATTTAGTGACACTTGTCAAGGCTTCAAGGAGCTCTTTTCCCAGGTTTTTTACTTTCTGCAAGTCATCTTTCATGGAATAGGACAGGTCCATGAGATAGTACAGATCAATAGGGTAACCTTCAGCACGCTTAAATTTCACCGAGACTACTGCCGGGCTACCTAAAACACAAAGCAATGTATATATTAAGGAACCAGTAACCAAAAACTGAAGAGGAACAGTTTTACTGTTCTTTGTTCTCTGCTTCATGGGGCAATCTTAAAACTTTCAGCAATTTAATGTTGCACAATGTAAGTTACAAAATAACATATCATCAGTTTTTTTTATATGATTTGACTCTGCTCCAAAGCCCTAAGTGGTATATCAATAATCTATTGGTTAACTCCAGAAATTCCAAATGTACCTCCCAAAGGCGTCATCTCCTTTGCTCTTCTCTAAAACACACACACACACACACACACACACACACACACACATACACACACACACACACACACACACACACACACACACACACACACACACACACACACACACACACACACACACACACACACACACACACACACACACACACACCCCTAATTTTTGACATGCTCATTTCGATGACATTTCTGGTTAAGTCTCCTTAGACAGATTAAGCACATATTAAAGACTTCAGAACATAGGAGAATGGGGCATTTGGTTCATTGAAACTTCTCCACCATGGTTGATCTTCTAGCTTAACATATTTTCCTGCCCTTTAACAATATCTCTGTTGTGAATGCAATCAATTATGCAATCAGTGAAAGTCCCTCCACAGCTTTCAAAGATAGAAAGTTCTGAAGATTCACCGCCCTTTTCTACTAAATAAAGCCCACCCTTTATTTTAAGACTCTGATCTTTAGTTCTCAACTCCTTAGGCCGAAAAATTTTTAACTCGCTGAGCCCATGTAAAATTTAGATTTCAATGAGAGCACCTCTCATTCTTCTAAACTCGAAAGTATTATGACACATCTATGCAATATGCTCTCATATGACAAGCCTAGCTTCCCAGAAACCTGTCTGGTGAGCCTTCATCCAACAAGAGCTTTAGGTAAGGAGATTCTTGTGCTTAAATCCTCAAGCAATAGATGCCAACATACTATTTGTCTTTTACCTGTCTTCAGTGCCTTCACTGATGTCACCAAAATGCACAGGTCCTCATGAACACCAGCATTTCTCAATCATTCACCATTTAAAAAGTACTCAGAATTTCTATTTTTCTACCAAAGTGGATGGCCTTACATTTTCCATCTGCCATATCGTTGCCCATTAATTAAATATCTACTTTTTTTAACCTTCTACCCATCCTCATCACTTCCCCTATTCCCACTTAGTTTTGTGTTATCAGTTCTATTACAAATGGAACACACTCAAGAACTGTATACTCCTGCAAATAGTAATTGGCAGAAAGAAGTACAGCACAGAAACAGGCCCTTCAGCCCATTTAGTCAAGGCTGAAACCACTTAAACTGCCTGCTCCCACTGACCTGCACTGGGACCATAGCCCTCCACATCCCTACTATCCATGTACATACCTAACAAAACTTTTCTGGAACGTTGAAATCAAGCTCACGTGCACCACTTGTGCTGACAGCTCAATCCACACTTTCATGACCCTCTGAGTGAAGAATGTTCCCCTCGTGTTCTCCTTAAACTTCTCACCTTTCTCCCTTAACCCATGACTTCTGGTTGTAGTCCAACCCAACCTCAGTGGAAAAAGCCTGCTTGCATTTACCCTATCTGTACCTCTCATAATTTTGTATACATCACATCTCCTCTCAGTCTTCTACCTCCTAAAGAACAGAGTCCTAAACTATTCAGCCTTTCCTTATAACTCAGGTCCTACAGACCTGGCAACATCCTTGTGAACTTTCTCTGCACTCTTTCAATCTTGTTTAAAACTTTCTTGTGCGTAGGTGACCAAAATGCACATAATACTCCAAATTAGGCCTCACCAACATTTTATGCAACTTCAACATAACATCCCATCTTCAGTACTCAGTACAGCCAATGTGCCAAAAGCTTTCTAGTTGTTACCAGTTACTTCCTAAATTGAGAATACCAACCTCAGGAGAGGGAATAAATTGTTTATACATAGTCATTGTGGCCTTTCATCATATAGGAACTTTGTCAGGACATGATATTCCAGTGAAACAATCAGAATACATGGGTAAATGATTTGAGATCTTAACACAGCTCTACATATTAATATAGAAGGATTTAATTTGAAATCAATTAACATACTTGCAGACTGCGAGTACTCTTAGCACTCACTGATGTAGCTTGAAAGAGACATTGATGGCAGTGTCTTTGAAAGGGATTGAGATTTTGTACAATGGAAGAGAGAAATAAAATAACTGAAAATATATCTGTGCAATGGAATGACTGCATTGTAGTTCATTCAACTCTTCTTTGCAATTTCATTGAAATCATTGGAACTGAATGCCCATGGGTGAGTACAACTAACAACCATGACTTTTGCTGGGTTTGGCAGTAACAATCAAAGGCAATTTTCCCCACATTTATTTATGGAAAGGCATAAATAGCAAGGCATTGAGAACAAGCCCTTAAACACATTTCCAAGAAATTCACCTGGTATTGAACATTCAATAATATTTATGGTAGCCAGAGCATTTTGCGTTCACTTTCAAAACGGTTCATTTCAGTGTGTTCAGCATGACCAATGGAAACTAAATTTCTCAGCAAAGATGTTTTCTTATATTTAATCCCAGAATGCAGATATCTTGAAGGATTCTAGATGCTGTGAGTTTATTTTAAATGTGCACATATCAACATTTGAAGCAATTAAATCTGTGAAATCTTTAATTATATCAAGTATTTTGGGTTTTTACCTTGACGAAGAGTTAGTCGAACTTCTTGGGGCTTTATTTGTACCACCTTGTTTTTATGTATTCCAAGTGGTCGGTTGTCTTCCAAATTAAGCATATTTTTGGGATTAATTATATCTGTATCTTTGCAACCTCTACTCCTGAGCAAGTCCTCAGAATCACACCGTGCAGAATTTGGTTCTCCAGCCTTCGTGAAATTCTGCATCAGAAATAGAATTATAATGCGCAGGAAATTACAATAAAAATACAAAATGTATCAATCATTAAGGAAACAGAAGAGATAATTGTGAGTACTCACTTTATATTATTTTACTTATTTAACAATATAGCGTGAGATAGAGAAACCCATGACAGCCTGATTTAACCCTAATCTAATTCTGCGACAATTTACAGTGACCAGTATGTCTTTGGACTGTGGGAGGAATCTGGTGCTTCTGCGGAAAACCCATACGTTCCAGGGGGAAGACATACAGACTTCTTACAATTGACGCCAAGATTGAACTTTGACCTCCAATACTCTGGACTGTAGTAGCATTGCACTAGCCGCTACACCATGGCTCATGTCAGAACGTACAATGAAGCCCATGTATAATCTTAGGACATTTAGGGAACGGGGATAGATTCAAAGCCCAAACCAATCCATTTTCTAGTGTTTATTTTTAAGTGGTGGAATTAGTTTTTATGTCCGGATTAAAAATGTCAATAATCAGACTTTACTATCTTTTATGCTCCCAGAATTTTAACAATGATAATGGAATTAACATTAAAATGGCAAATATGATTCCAAATTTGATGGAATCAGACACTCATATTTAACTTCTATTCGTTATAAAATTATTTGAGCTGCTTTTGATTTTAGTTATTACTTCATACTAATGGCCGAACTGTATTGAACCAAGCACTCAATCACATCAAAGCAAGAATAATTAGTGAATTTTTCAATTGCTTTACAAGCTATCTTCCCTTAAGGCAGGCTTACCAAATATTTTGCTTATAGAGCTATCCAAAAGAATCCATAATTCTTCCATAATCCTTAACCTTCATCAGTGGAGATAGGGCTCTTAAAAGTAATATATGCTATTTGCATTAAAGGAAAATTGACTGAAAATTGCACAATTTGACAATATGATAGTGGAAATCAAGTGGTGGAACACAAAGTCTTGGGAACTCAGATGATTTCTGAAGATTAATTAGGTCCAGAAATAGATATTGATCTACAGATGACTGTTTAGATAGATGATCTGGCTGCCTTACTTTCATGAAGTGAAACATATGCTGGACGAACTAAGAATACAATGGAAAATATCCTGCTTTGCTTCATGGCTTCAATCAGATTCAGCCAGAACAACTCATTTTTTCCTTCTTTCATTAGAAATTGGGATCAGTTTATTGTCATCTATATCAAGATACTATGAAAACCTTCTCACACTTACTGTTCATGCAAATCAAATTATCATACAGTGTAATGAGGTACAGAATGCAGAATGAAAGTGCATCATGGGTAAACAATAGGGTGCAAGATCATAATGGTAGATTGTGAGGTCCAGGTTCCTTCTTATTTTTCCGTCTCCTGCCTGATGGAAGGGACCATAAGACCATAATATATAGGAGCAGAATTAGGCCACTCTACCCACCGACTGATCCAATTTCCCACTCAGCCCCAATTTATGAGAGGGAAAAAGAAAGAACGTCTTGAATGGGTAGTGTCTTTGAATATGCTGGCTGCTTTTCTGAGGCATTGAGAAGTCTAGACAGAGCCCATGGGGAGAGGGCTCATCACCACGTTGTACTGAGCTGTGTCCACAATTCTGCCGTTTCTCACTGCAGTGGTCATACCATGCCATTATGCATCCAGACAGGGTGCTTTCTATGGTAGATTGATAAAATCTGTAATTTTACAAAGAGCACTCTTTTATAGTGTTGACATGACAATGTTATATCAGGGTTCTGATCAAGAGAGAATCCCGAATTATTTTTCACTGATCTAGACGTATGATTTTGTTATAGAACAATGTGACTGAGTTCTGGTATATAATTTTTCAGCACCATATTTAGAGAGCTGTCAAAGCCCAAGACACATAAAATCTCTGTGCGTGCTCAGTACTCATCTGCCAGCTGCCATATGGAGTGAATTGAATTTGCAGATCGAAGGCACCTGTTATGATAGGGATCTTAGAAAATGGCCATACATGGCTGTGCTCACTGCACCTTTGGCTGCAGGCAGTCACCAATGTACCTCTGGTGAATCATTGGACTTTTAGCCACTGTTCTAAAATGGTTTTGCTCAGGCCTAAAAATTGAAGAAAATCTTGCATAATTGGATAGGACCAGGGTGTTAGTCTCCATGGGAATCCAGTCAATTGCTTCATAATTAAAGTGCATACAGGTTATTTGACTTTTCTGTGTTTGTTAAACCCAACAACAGGTTTGAATTCTATCTGCACAATGGTGAAATTTAGCATAAGTAGAAGTTACAATTCTGTGTAATTATATGAAATGTCAGTCATTTGAAACGCATGCAAGCCAAAAGTAACTCCCTTTACCCCCGCACAATATTAAGGACTGTATTATTCTTCAAAATGATATAAACTCAGACATACAGATTGAACGATATTCAGTCACAAAGTATTTCATTACTGCTAAAGCGCAATACATCTTCAGATATGGGTGCTATACCAGGTATTACAAACTGTTCTATTCTGTCAGAGACTTACCACTGCCTTACACCAGACACAGTCTGGTCCTAACTTGATGCATTCCTTGCAAGTCTCTTCCGCTTTTGTGGGATTGCATCTAGATGATTCTGACAAGGAAAGAAAAATGAATCAGTTTCTATTACCGCTGACCACATTTACAAAAATTCCATACTGGGAAAAAAGATAATTGGCACAGACAGTTATATAAATACAGCTCTACATCATACAATAATAGATCACATTATTCAGCTTTATAATCAAGCCAATGCTCAGAAGAACCACAGAAAATCTCTGTCACTGATGGAAGATCAGAGGTTAGGACAAGTAACGGTGTTGTTCCTATCGTAGCTCCCTGTCCATTATGCTGAATGATATGTAATTGGCATCCTCCAGTGCCTCCTCTGCAGCAACTGACAACCATCCTCAATCCATTGAGATACATTTATTATGATGTAGAATTTTGAAGAAATAACTTGTTTGCATGCAAACTTATGAATGATGGACATGGGTGCATCATTCACCTCCTCAAATCTGGTCCACCTTTAAAAGAGATCTTACCAAAACTATAGGTTATCTAGATTCGGGTAGCTCACAAAAGAACTGCTATAGCAGTTCAGAGTGTAGATCACAGTCAGATGGAAAGTATGTTGATAGCTGGAACACAGATTATGGGTGTTATGCAGATTGGTGAAGAATATATATATATATATAGGTGTGTCACCATATTACTACCCTGAGATGCATTTTCTTGCAGGACTTCACAGTAAGTACAAAGGAATAGAATAGAATCATTGAAAAACAGCACACAAAGATAGACAAAGGATGGCAAAATTGTGCACATACAAAAAAAAAACAAAATAATAATAAAATAAATATTGAGAATGTGCATTGTAGAGCCCATGAGAGCAAGTCAGTGGGTTGTGAAATCAGTTGAAACGTTGGGGTGAGTGAAGTTATCCTCTCGAGTTCCGGAGCCTGATGGCCAAGGGGGAATAACTGTTCCTGAAGCTCATGACGTGGGACTGAAGGTGTGTACCTCCTTCCTGATGCCAGCAGCGAGCAGAGAGCATGGGCTGGATGGTGCGGGTCCCTGATGATGGATGCTTGGTCAATCTGAACACCCCAACAAGGTTGATTTTTAATTAGTGGCTGTCAGCAGCTATCAACACGCAGAACCTCTATTTTATGACACCTCCTCAGAATAAAACAAAAAATGATTGCCAATTTTTGAAGTGTGTGACAGTACAGGAAAAAAGTAGCTGCCAATTTAGCAAGCAAGAAACTGTAAAAAGGAAGAATATGATGCCTTTATCATTTGGGGCGTTGAGTACAGGTGTTGGGACGATATGTTACAGCTGTTCAGTTGATGGTGGGACCGCACTTGGACAATGATTTGTAGTTCTTGTCACCTCACTATAAGAAGGATGAGAGTAAGCTAGAGAGCTGGTAGAAAGGCCTCAGAAGGATGGAGCCAGTACTGGAGGACCTGAGGTAAAAGGAAACACTAAATAGGCTGGGATTGTTTTCCTTAGAGGGAAGGAGGCTGAGGGGTGACTTGTATTCTACTTTCTATGTTCTTTCAGAGGTTCACAATCTCTTTCCTTGGGCTGGAGAGCCTGAAACTAGATGGGCAGAGACTTAAGGTGAGAGGAAAAAGTTTTAAAGGACGTCTGAGGAGTAGATTTTTCACACAGGAAGTGATGGGTGTGTTGATCTAGTTGCCAGGTGAGTAGGCCTGCTTCCATGCTGTAGAATATTCCTCGATGCAATATAGGGATATGACATTAGGATTATTACCACTAACATTTTAAAGGGCTTAGGGTTTACCTTTCCTGTATGAGTCTGAAAATGCCTCTCACGAGGCTGTATGTACAACTTTAGTTGATATTCCAGTGCAACTCTATTGGACTGTTGGAGGTAGTATGCGACATTAAATAGAGATTTCATCTACCTTCTTGGGTGGACTGTAGAATTAGGAATACAAGCAAGTGAATGCATCCTGTTGCTATGGCCAATATTTCAACTACAACCACAATTGGTCAATGGGCCACCTTATCTGGCCATTGGCACCATCTTGCTCAGAAAACATTGGCTTCTTCATTTCCAATATTTACTGAAATAACAATAACAATAAATCCTTGCATTAACTGTAAAATGCTTACAGACAGCCTGAGATCATGAAAGGCACCACATATAAATTAGCTGAGTTTCCTCTTTTCCTATTAAATTCATTTCCAAATCCATTGAAGTTTCACATTAACTCACCAGCCCATTTTGTTTCCAGCACCAAGGCTAATGCGAGCTGAAGGAGGAACCACTTGACCATTTCCTGTAATTTTAAAGGAAAATTGACAGATTACTATCTTCATTTGAAATTGAATATTACATTGTAAGCTTGCTTGTTCATTAAAGTAGGTCCACTTAAGTTTATTCAGTACTGAAGCATTATACCTGTTCAGGGAGTTTACTGTTGTGTTCATCACTGCTGTATAAATCCCCCCAAGCGCAAATGCCAAGGACGTACTGGAAGAGCTGTGCAGTATCAGGATGGTCTCTTCATAAAATGCTGGAGGCTTCAATCACGTTTACCTACAGAACATTTTACACAAATTTCTCCAAGGCCACTGGGAGAACAAACAGATTGCCTGTGATTGGACTACCTGGTACTCATAAAGACATCTCATACCCTCACCTTAGTCTCTCTGACCACAGCTCCATAATATAAATCCAGCATACTGACCGCCGCTGAAACCTGAGAAACCAGTAAGAAGACCATCACTGTATGGCCTAATGAGGCAATCTCTACACTTCAGGACTGTTTTGAACAGACTAACTGGTGGATGTTCATGGAGACCGCCACAAACAGAAAAGACATAGACCTCGAGGAATATGCCTCAGCTGTCATTGCCTACATCAGTAAGTGTGCAGATGACGTTGGTGCCTCAAAAACAGTCATCTCACGGCCCCACCAGAAGCCCTGGCTGAAGGTAAAGATGTGCTCTCCATTAAAAACCTTGGATGCGGCCTTCAAGTCCAGGGACAGAACAGCTCTCAGAGTAGCCAGGTGAAACCTCTTCTTGGGCGTCAAGAGGGAAAAGGCTGCCTACGTATAAAAAATTTTAGAAAGGCCTGTACAATAACAACCCCAGCGTAGACTGTACCAGTTACATCTCCCTCCTTGACACTCTAAACAATTTTCCCTCATGCTTCGAGGCATGCAACACTTTGCCGGTCATAAAAGCTGCACACCTCCCAGGTAAGAAGCCACTGTCTATAACATATGTAGAGAGCCAGGCCAGACAACATTTCAGGCTGAGCACATCAGCTCACTGACATCTTCACAGACACCTTCAACACTTCACTCATTCAGGCTACTATCTCAACATGCTTCAAATCAACCACCATCATTCCCAAACCAAAGAGCTCGACACCTTCATAACTAAATGACTACCTTCCGGTGGCACTGAACCAATCATGACGTGCTTTGAATGGTTGATAATGGTACATATCAAAATCTCCATTCCTGCCACACTCATCAATATGTTTTCCAACGGGACCACTTCACATCAGATGTCATAGTTATTTGTCATGCACCTGGCTCTGACACACCGAGAAAGCAAGGATACTTACATCGGAATGCTGTTTCTGGAATTCAGTTCAACACCATTGCTCCAAAGACCTTGGTCAATAAACTCCTACTTCTTGGTCTAAATACTCTACCTGACAAATAGACCCCATGCAGTCAGGATGCACAACGGCTCCTCCCTCCCCATCATCCTCAACACGGGTGTCCCCAAGTTGTTGAGCCCATTGCAGTACATTCTGCTCACAGGACTGCATGGCCGAACACCCAAGTAATCACATTGTCAGGTTCACCGAGCACATGACAGTGGTGGGGTTCATCACCAACAGCGATGAGGCAGACTACAGAGAGGAGATGGAAGAACTCAAGGCTTGGTGCCAGGCAAATGACCTCTTCCTTACTGTCAACAAAGGAGATGGTTATGGACTTCGGAAAAATTCGCACCACTCACACCCCCTCTACATCTGTGGAACAGCATTGGAAACCGCAAGCAGGTTCAAATTCCTGGGAGGAAACGTCACACACACCCTCTCATGAAAGCCTGTGGTGGACAGGAAGACTCTGCAACGGGTAGTCAGAACTACTCAGCATCTCACAGGCACCAGCCTACCCACCAGCAATGACATATATACAGAATGGCTGATGGAATTTAACGCAGATGAGTGCAAGATTTTACACAGTGAACAGTAGGGCACTGAGCAGTGTAGTAGAACAAAAAAATGCAGGTCCATAATTGGTTGAAGGTGGCTTCACAGGAGAATAGGGCTGTAAAGAAAGCTTTTGGCACATTGGCCTTCATAAATCAATATATTGAGTACAGGAGATGGGAAGTTATGTTGAAGTTGTATAAGGTAATGGCGAGGCCTAACTTTGCAGTATTGTGTACAGTTATGGTCACCTATCTACAAGGAAAGCTGTAAATAAGATTGAAAGAGTGCAGAGAAAATTTACAAGGATGTTACCGGGTCTGGATGACCTGAGTTATAAGGAAAGATTGAATAGGTTAGGACTGTATTCTTTAGAACGTAGAAGATTGAGAGGAAATTTGAAAGAGGTATGCAAAATTATGAGGGTATAGATAGAGTAAATGCAAGTAGGCTTTTTCCACTGAGGTTACGTGGGACTACAACCAAAGGTCATGGGTTAAGGGTGAAAGGTGAGAAGTTTAAGGGGAATATGATGGGGAAACTTCTTCACTCAGAGAGTCATGAGGGTGTGGAATGAGCTGCCAGCATAAGTGGTGCATGCAGACTCGATTTCAATGTTTAAGAGAATTTTGGATAGCTGCTTAGATGGTAGGAATATGGAGGACTATGGTCCTGGTGCATGGACTAGATGGGCCGAAGGGCCTGTTTCGGTGCTGTACTTCTCTATGACTCTAAAGGTGCTGGAAAAGGGCCAGTAACATCATTGATGATGCCACCCACCCTGTTCATGGATTGTTTGTCCTACTTCCATTAGGGATGAGGCTACGTAGCATCTACACCAGAACTACCAGACTCAAAGAACATTACCTTCCCCAAGCAGGAAGGCTGATCAACATCTCCACCCACTAATTCCATTTCTACATTATTACATCCTGTCAGTCAGCTTATGTACAGCCTACCATCACTTTATGGCATTATATCAATGAATGTAAGCTACAGTATCTTATGTATATATATTTATTGAGTATATTTTATTATTATTGTGTTCTTTATCTTTTGTGGGTTTTTTTGTGCTGCATCAGATCCAGAGAAAGATTATTTTGTTCTCCTTTACACTTGTACAGGAAATGACATTGAGTAACCTTGAGTTCCATACAGCTGAATGTAAAAGCTGACAAACAGCAGTGTTGACTTTTCCGAAATAGTCTCACGTTGTGTCTTTGGAAGAAAGATCTTTTTCAACCAGGATTTTTTTTATCGCTCCATTCCTCACAGTTCGCTCCACCTTTAAGTTTTATGCTATGTGGAGATTTGGAAATTGTTTTCTGTGTACCCAATGATAAACCTGAAAAGGCCTAAAAATTTACCTTTTAGCAACTGATTTTAACCTGATCTGTTTATTTATTTTTCTGGCCTCTGGTTTAAATGTCAGGTTTATAATTCATATTCTTCTTCTTCTTCAATTGTCCATCGGAATCCAATGACAATGTCCACTCCTTTAACAGTGAGATCTTTGATGACTATACAGTCCTTTCCTGGACCCACAAGCTCTATTGCAGATGGGACATGTATATGTGGTAGTGATGGCAACCATGGCTGCATTTCTCCTGGCTCTCTTCTGCTGCCTTCTGGTTGTTCTTTCCATCTCCAGAATACGAACCCCATCCCTACATAGCTGTCGCCAAGCGTTACGGTCAGCAGCAACATCCTCCAGGCCCTCGGGTCTGATCTCGCACTTCCTTAAAGCATTCTTCACCTGATCCTTATAGCGCTTCTTCGGCCCTCCAGCTGAGCATCCACCATGATGTAGCTGGCCGTGTAACACTCTGTGGGGTAGCCAACATGGGGGCATCCTTATCACGTGCCCCAGCCACTACAGCTGACACTGGGTGATCATGGCCTCAGTAATTCTGCAGTTGGTCTTTACAAGTATTTCAGTGTGAGGCACCCGCTCACGCCAAGTAATTCCTAGGATGTGCTGAAGGCAGCTTATGTGTAAGCACTCCAAGGACTTAATGTGACGGCTGTAGGTTACCCAAGCTTCACAGCCATAAAGGAGGGTGGTGACACAGACCGCTTGGTATACAAGTCAAGTCACTTTTTATTGTCATTTAGACCATAACTGCTGGTACAGCACATAGTAAAAACGAGACGTTTTTCAGGACCGTGGTGTTACATGACACAGTATAAAAACTAGACTGAACTACGTAAAAAACAACACAGAAAAAAAAACTACATTAGACTACAGACCTACCCAGGACTGCATAAAGTGCACTAAACAGTGCAGGCATTACAATAAATAATAAACAAGCCAATAGGGCAGTAAGGTGTCAGGCCAGGCTCTGGGTATTGAGGAGTCTGATAGCTTGGGGGAAGAAACTGTTACATAGTCTGGTTGTGAGAGCCCGAATTGTTCGGTGCCTTTTCCCAGACGGCAGGTGGGAGAAGAGTTTATATGAGGAGTGCGTGGGGTCCTTCATTATGCTGTTTGCTTTGTGGATGCAGCGTGTAGTGTAAATGTCCGTAATGGCGGTAAGGGAGACCCCGATGATCTTCTCAGCTGACCTCACAATCCGCAGCAGGGTCTTGCGATCCGAGATGGTGCAATACAGTGACCTTTGTGGAGGAACGCAGGCTCCTGTTCTGAAAGACTCTACGCCGAAGTCTCCCAAAGGCAGCTGATGCCTGTTTAATGCGGCTCTGGATGTCGTTGTCAATGTCGCTATCCTCAGAGAGAATACTCCCCAAATATTTGAAAGATGGCACTACTGACAGCATTGTATTGGTATTGACACACATACCAAGATACAGTGAAAAGCTTTGTTTTGCATGCCAGACAGATTACGCTGTACATAATTAGAAACATAGAAATCTACAGCCCATTACAGGTCCTTTGGTCCACAATGTTGTGCCGATCATGTAACCTACTCTAGAAACTGCCTAGAATTTCCCTACCACATAGCCCTCTATTTTTCTAAGCTCTGTGTACCTATCTAAGAGTCTCTTAAAAGACCCTATTGTATCCACCTCCACCACCTTCGCTGGCAGTGTATTCCAAGCACCCACCTGTGTGAAAAACTTACCCCTGACATCCCCCTTGTACCTGCTCCCAAGCACCTTAAAACAATGCCCCCTCATGTTAGTCATTTCTGCCCTGGGGAAAAGCCTCTGGCTATCCACAAAATCAATGCCTCTCATCACCTTATACACCTCTATCAGGCCACTTCTCATCTTCTGTTGCTTCAAGGAGAAAAGGCCAAGTTCACTCAACCTATTCTCATAAGACACACACTCCAATCCAGGCAACGTCCTTGCAGATCTCCTCTGCACTCTCTCTATAGTTTCCACATCCTTCCTGTAGTGAGGTGACCAGAACTGAACACAGTACTCCAAGTGGGGTCTAACTAAGGTCTTATTAGTTAAGACAGAGGCAGTAAAGAGTAAACAGAATGCAGAATATAGTATTGCAATGGCAGAGGAATTGTAGTGCAGGTTTGACCACTAAAATGCAAGGACCACAACGTTCATGTATAAGAGTTCATGACTGAGAGGTCCATTCCAGAATCTGATAGCATCCATCCTTCAGTCTGGTTCTACCTGCTCTCAACCTTTTGTATCTTCTGCCCATTGGGAGAACGATCCAGGTGGGAGGGACCTGGATTATATTGGCTACCTTCACAGGGAAGTGGGAACTGCAGGCAAAGTCAACGAAGGAGAGACTGCATTTTACGATGGACTGGGCTGCGTTCACAACTCTGCAATTTCTTGCTGTCTTGGGCAGAGTGGTTGCCATGCCACGCTGTGATGCCTCATTACTGAATATGATGCACAGTTACCGCTAATCAGCCGGCACTGGGTAAATACGTGCCTTCAAAGTCTTCTCCACAGCTCACACGAGACCTTTTATGTAGTTTGTGGCCCCAAAATCCTCCAGCTATATCACGAGTAATAATATTGCTCACTTACTGTAGAACAAAACATATTCTATTGCCAAATGTATATTAGAAGCATGGATCCCAACTGAAGAAAATATGCCAAGAGGTCTGAGTTACTCATTGCCCATCTCTCACTTCAATGAGCACTCCCATTTCCTCAAGTACTACTACCCCTTTCCAACACCACCATACAATTTGAATGCACTTTGCTGATTATATTGACGACTTATGATGATTTGGGTTCTCGAAAAGATAAAACACTCAAGCTCACATGCTACAAAACCTGGTACAAACCTCGTCTGAAATTATCCTGAATAAATCCCTTTTAATAAAAGCATATGGACAATTTTTAATTTCAATGCCTCACAGCTGCCACAAGTGGAATTGCTCCACAGCACAAGCAAATTGCTGAATAGGGTTTGTTGACAAACGAATTGTGTTATCCAAACAATCAGAAACAATGGTAGAATATAAACAAAATAGCACCGCTTTTTAGCCAAAAATGGTTGAGAAACAGTAAGTAACTATCTGAAAGAGCCTCAATTACAATTATGTGCTGGAGGATGAGAGGTGGCCTGATAGAGGTGTATAAGATGATGAGAGGCATTGATCGTGTGGATAGCCAGAGGCTTTTCCCCAGGGCTGAAATGGCTAACATGAGGGGGCATAGTTTTAAGGTGCTTGGAAGCAGGTAGAAGGGGAATATCACAGGTAAGTTTTTCACACAGGTGGGTGCTTGGAATACACTGCCTGCGAAGGTGGTGGAGGCGGATACAACAGGGTCTTTTAAGGGCCTCTTGGATAGGTACATGGAGCTTAGAAAAAGAGAGCTATGTGCTGGGGAAATTCTAGGCAGCTTCTAAAGTAGGTTACATGGTCGGCACAACGTTGTGTGCCAAAAGGCCTATGATGTACTGAGTGTTCTATGTTCAATGTACAATTCTTTCATTTTGTCCTTGATCTAAAGAAATGCTCAAATACTTCAACTTGGAATTGTACTTATTTGGTTATTTGCTTTTCAAGAAAATTGTCTAAAATATATTCACTGGAGTGTTCTCCTAAGAGAGAATGAATGCTGCCTATTAGTTTTAATTTTGGTACCAAACAATTGCTGTGAGCTCCACGTCAAACAATCACATTGCTATTCAGTGGTAATTTTGACCGAGCCAAGACATAACATCTTCAGATTTCTAAAAGCAAAATGTAACCTGATCCCTAGACACCATTCAGGCTCTTGTTGAGAGTTGATCATTTGAATACTAGAATAAAGAACCAGCTATAGAACTCCCACAAAACATGCATGACCTGTGGCAAGAATGAAGAACCAACGCGTTGAGAGGCTCAGAGATTTCTGAAAATGGATACTGATATCAACTCTTGTCGATATCATCTGTCTTCTGTGCACGTTAGAATTCCCCAATCTAACTTGACCATGAGCATATGCAAATAAGATTGCTCTGATAGTAATTTGTATGGGGAATGGTGAATGGTCTTTCACTGCCCTCAGTGCGGGTTCAATTTGCGTTATAGTTCTGTTGATCGTGCTCTTCAGTGAATTTATCTCTTGAAACTAGGTTCAATTGCACTGTAATACTAAGGATATATTTTGGTTTAGTACATTGCTGGAAATGTGACATTACTATTCAGTGGCAACTTCACAAATCTGGGAACTCACATATACTCACTGCTTTGTAAATAAACTGTATTTAGAGAAATTGGCGGCTACCAGATAAAATCAATTTCTGGATCTGTATAGGATACAAAACTTTGGATTTGTATTTGGTTAACTGCAAGATTTCTCAGAGGGGAAACTATGTTTTCCCTTTTCTGCTTGCTATTTTATCATGTTAGACAAAGAGGAAGTATCATATCCCAAATCTAATGCTGAAGTAACATGGGGAAACGATGAATTTCAGGGCTTAGTAGTCCCAAAACCTATATCTGAATTAATGTTGCAGAATCCACTTCTCCTGAGTCATGTGCAGTCATTGTACCTTCTCAACACTAACATCCACAGAATTAAGATAGAAGTAAGCAGTGGATACTCTGGCCTGGTCCTACTCCCTTCTGACCAGGAGAAACTGATTGGCCAAACAATACACTTTTCTATGACTCTACGGCATTTTCCCATTCCCCAAATGCAATCAATAAATCTTCAGTAACTATATTGCAACTAATTAGCACAGCCATAAGAAAGTCTTTCGTTGCCAAAATCAAATGTGGTGACAGAGCCCAAGACCCTTTTCTCCCTTCCTGCCTCAGCTCTACTGCACCATTGAAACTTTATGTCAAAATATAGACAATCCTGGAAAGAGATATTGCTTGTGCAGTCTTATAATTTATGTTCAATACAATACTGTGGCTGCATATTATAATCTGATTATTTGTTGCTGTTGTTATTTACAAAGCAATGAATATATTGTGATAGCATCGAGAGTTAATGTTGCCACTGAACAGTAATGTCACATTTTAGGCTGTCTCAGGAATACACTGTTCTAAAATATATGTCCAATATTATGATGTAATTGAACCTAATTTGAAGAGATAAGTTCACTGAACAGCAGAGCTAACAAAACTAGAGTACAAATTGAAGTAGTGTTGAGGCCTGTGCAAGTCTAGCATCATTGTATTGCACATTAAAAATAATCTTTCCTCTTTTAGATAGCGCATGCCTCTTTCAAAAAGTCCCTCATCTCTGATATAACTTCTACAGAAGGTCCTGTGGTTTTCCTGTGCATTCTCCTATTTGGAGATACATAGCAGTTCAGCTTCCGAACCAATTAACTTTTTTTTCCTAGCATATAGAAATGTTGTCTTCAGTGACAAACTGGGAGCCAATAAAGGACATAAGCAGAACGCGCAAGGGCCTTCAACTAACCTGGTGGCACGTTCCCATAACAACTGAGGCCCAGACTCAGGTGGACGTAAAGCTGGATATAATACATCTTAAGACACTTGTTCAAAGGAGAATGTGAAAAAAAATCTCTGAGCAATTTTGATCTGTCAGCTGATTTCTCTCTCTCTCTCCCCCTCTCTCTCTCATATACATACACACGAAGAACATAGAATGCAAAACAGGGCAGTACAATACAGGCCCTTCAGCCCATAATGTAGTGCTGATCTTTTAATCTAATCCAAAATCACTTCCCTCCCACATAGCCCTCCATTTTTCCCTTTGTTCGTGTGCCTATCCCACAGTAACATGGGCCATATTGTGTCCAGCCCTGGGGACTCAACTGTCCTCATGTTTTTTTAAGGAATTCCAGCACGTCCTTTCTTATCACGTGCCACGCACCAGTGAGGGTAAGAATTGGAGCACTTGGCAGATAAATTTGAGGCTGAGGAATTGGTGCAGGGGGCAAGGGTTCAACTTATGCAACACTGGGATCTCTTCTGGGGAAGGTACAAAAGGAATATGTTACAAGGGGGTCCTTGTCTTGTGAGCAGGCTTGCTAGTGCTGTTCAGGAGGGTTTAAATTAATTTGTTGGGGGAATGGGAACCCGAGAGATAGTACTGAGGATGAGATAATTGGATTACAAGCGGTGACAGTGTGCAGTGAGATTGCTATCAAGGAGAGGCTGATGACAGGGTAGACAGACAGACATACTTTATTGATCCCGAGGGAAACTGGGTTTTATTACAGCCACACCAACCAAGAATAGTGAAGAAATATAGCAATATAAAACCATAAATAATTAAATAATATTAAGCAAATAATGCCAAGTAGAAATAAGTCCAGGACCAGCCTATTGGCTCAGGGTGTCTGACACTCCGAGGGAGGAGTTGTAAAGTTTGATGGCCACAGGTAGGAATGACTTCCTATGACGCTTAGTGTTGCATCTCGGTAGAATGAGTCTTTGGCTGAATGTACTCCTGTGCCTAACCAGTACATTATGGAATGGATGACAGTCATTGTCCAAGATGGCATGCAACTTGGACAGCATCCTCTTTTCAGACACCACCGTCAGAGAGTCCAGTTCCACCCCCACAACATCACTGGCCTTGCGAATGAGTTTGTTGATTCTGTTGGTGTCTGCTACCCTCAACCTGCTGCCCCAACACACAACAGCAAACATGATAGCACTGGCCACCACAGACTCGTAGAACATCCTCAGCATCGTCTGGCAGATGTTAAAGGACCTCAGTCTCCTCAGGAAGTAGAGACGACTCTGACCCTTCTTGTAGACATCCTCAGTGTTCTTTGACCAGACCAATTTATTGTCAATTCGTATCCCCAGGTATTTGTATTCCTCCATCATGTCCACACTGACCCCTTGGATGGAAACAGGGGTCACCAGTGCCTTAGCCCTCCTCAGGTCCACCACCAGCTCCTTAGTCTTTTTCACATTAAGTTGCAGATGATTCTGCTCAAAAATTGCAGTCAACAGAATGAGTTGCAATGTAAAAGGCAGACAGAATCAAAAAGGCTGAATGCAAGACTGAAGGTGTTATATTTGAATGCGCACATGATACAGAATAAGGTAGTTGAACTTGTAACACAGTTACAGTTTGGCATGTATACACTGTGGGCATCACTGAATCAAGGCTGAAAGAGGATTATAGGTGGCAGCTTCATGTCCATGGATACACATTGTATCGAAAGGACAGGCAGGTAGGCAGGGGGTGTGGTATGGCTCTGAAATCACATCCTGAGAAAGAAGTGACATAGGATCAGAATGTGTTGAATCTTTGTGAATAGAGCTCAGGACCCTGATGGGAGTTATATACAGACCCCCAAACAGTAGTGAAGATGTGATCTACTAATTACTATGGGAGATAGAAAATGCATACCAAAAGGGTAATGCTACAATAGTCATCGGGGATTTCAATCTGCAGGTAGATTCAGAAAATCAGGTTGGTGCTGGATCCGCAGAGGGGAAATTTCGGAATGCCTTTGGGGTGTTTTTTCAGAGTAGCTCATGGTTGAGCCCACTAAGGGGATCAGCTATTCTGGATTGGATGTTGTGCAATGAACTGGAATTGATTAGAGAGCTTAAGGTAAAGGAACTCTAAGGTGTCGGTGATCATAATATGATAAAATTCACCCTGCAATATGAGAAGAAGCATCTAAAGTTAGACATATCAGTATAACAGTGGAGTAAACGGAATGAAAGCGTGAGCGAGGAGATGGTCAAAATTGATTAGAAAAGAACATTGGCAGGGATGATGGCAGAACAGCAATGGCTGGGATTTCTAGGAGCAAATTGGAAGGCACAGGATATATATGTCCCTAAGAAGAAGGAGTATTCTAAAGGCAGGATGACGCAACCATGACTGACAAGAGAAACCAAAGCCAACATAAAGCCAAAGGGAGGGCATATAACAGAGAAAAATTCAGTAGGAAGTTAGAGGATTGGGAAACTTAAAAACCAATGGAAGGCAACTAAGAATGTAATAAAAAAGGACAGAATACGAAGGTAAGCCATCAATAATATTAAAGGGGATACCAGAAGTTTCTTCAGATATATAAATTGTAAAAAAGAGGTGAGCAAAGATATTGGACAACTGAAAAATGATCCTGGGATGAGGAAATGGTGGACAAACTGAGGAAGTATTTTGTATCAGTCTTCACTTTGGAAGACACTAACAGTATGGTGGAAATTCAGGGGCATGAAGTGTGTGAAATTACCATAACTAGAGAGAAGGTTCTTGGGAAACTGAAAGTTTGAAGATAGATAAGTCACCTCCACCAGATGATATACACCTCAGAGTTCAGAAACAGATGGCTAAAAGGATTGCAGAGGCATTAGTAATGATCATTCAAAAATCAGTTGATTCTAGCATTGTTCCGGAAGAATGGAAAATTGCAAATGCCACTCCACTCTTCAAAAAGGGAGAAAGGCAGAAGAAAGGAAATTACAGGCCAAGCAATACACACAATGCTGAAGGAACACAGCAGGCCAGGCAGCATCTATGGAAAAGAGTAGTCGATGTTTTGGGCTGAAACCCTTTGGCAGGACTGGAGAAAAAAAAAGCTGATGAGTAGGTTTGAAAGGTGGGGGGAGAGGAGAGAGAAACACCAGGCGATAGGTGAAACTTGGAGGGAGAGGGATGAAGCAAAGAGCTAGGAAGTTGATTGGTGAAAGAGACAGAAGGCCATGGAAGAAAGAAGAAAGGTGGGGAGGTTATGGATGGGCAAGGAGATAACATGAGAGAGGGACAAGAGAATGGGAAATGGTGAAGGAAAGTTTACTGGAAGTCTTAATGGAAGTTTGAGAAATATGACCCCAACAGACTCACAGATGAAGTGTTGCCTCACCGGGAAGGACTGTTTGGAGCCCTGAATGGTAGTGAGGAAGGAGGTGTAGGGGCAAGTGAAGCACTTGTTCAGCTTGCAAGGATAAGTGCTAGGAGGGAGATCAGTGGGGAGGGACGAATCAACAAGGCAGCCTTGTAGCAAGTGATCCCTGCAGAAAGCAAAAAGTGGTGGGAGGGGGGAGCAGAAAGATGTGTTTGGTGGTGGGATCCAGTTGGAGGTGGTGGAAGTTTCAGAGAATTATGTGCTGGATGCGGAGCCTGGTAGGGTGGTAGGTGAGGACAAGAGGAACCCTATCCCTGGTAGCATGGCAGGAGGATGGGGTAAGAGCAGACGTGCATGAAATGGAAGAGATGCGGTTGAGGGCAGCATTGATGGTGGAGGAAGGGAAACCGCTTTCTTTGAAAATGGAGGACATTTCCTTCACCAATCAACTTCCTAGCTCTTAGCTTCATACCTCCCTCTCCAAGTTTCACCTATTGCCTTGTGTTTCTCGCTCCCCTCCCCCCACCTTTTAAGTCTATTCCTCAGCTTTTTTTCCTCCCATCCTGCTGAAGGGTTTCGGCCCAAAACATTGACTGTACTTTTTTCCATAGATGCTGCCTGGCCTGCTGAGTTCCTCCAGCATTCTGTGTGTGTTGCTCGGATTTTCTCTTGTGTGTGAAATTATAAGTCAGTTCAGTCTGAACTCAGTGGTTAGAGTTGATGGCTAAGGAAGTGGTTTTAGGGTGCTCAGATGATAAAATAGGCAGTTTCAAGGGAAACTCTTGCCTGACAAATCTGTTGGATTTCTTTGAAGAAATAACAAGCAGGAGAGACGAAGGAGAATCAGTGAAAGTTGTGTACTTGGATTTTCAGAAGGCTTTTGTCAAGGTGCTATACATGAGGCTGCTTAACAAGTTAAGAGCCCATGGTATTACAGGAAAGATACAAGCTTGGATACAGCATTGACTGATTGCCAGGAGGCAAAGCGTGGGAATAAAGGGAGCCTTTTCTGGCTGGCTGCCGGTGACTAGTGGTGTCCACAGGGGTCTGTGGTGGGACCGCTTCTTTTTCTACATGATATGTCAATGATTTGGATGATGAAATTGATGGCTTCGTGGCCAAGTTTGTGGATGATACAAAGATAGGTGGAGGGTCGGTTGGTTTTGAGGAGTAGAGCGGCTACAGAAAGGAGAATGAGCAAAAAAGTGGAGATGGAGTACAATGTCTGGAAGTGTAGGATCATGCACTTTGGTAGAAGAAATGAGAGTTGACTATTTTCTGTATGGAGAGAAAATACAAAAATACTGAGGTGCAAAGGCACTTGGGAGTCCTTGTACAGGATTCCCTAAAGTTTAACTTGCAGGTTGAGTCTGTGGTGAAGAAGGCAAATACGATGTTAGGACTCATCTCAAGAAGACTAGAGTATAAAAGCAAGGACATAATGTTGAGACTTTATAAAGCACCAGTGAGGACTTCACTTGGAGTACTAAGCACAGTTTCGGGCCCCTTATCTAAGAAAGGATGTGCTGACATTGGAGAGTGTTCAAAAGAGGTTCACAAAAATGATTCTGGAACTGAAAAGCATGTGACATGAGGAGTGTTTGATGGCTCTGGAATTCAGAGAATGACGGGTGACCTCGTTGAAACTTATCAAATGTGACAGGCCTCGGCAGTGTGTATGTGGAGAGGACATTTTCTGAGGTGGAGGAGTCTAAAACCAGAGGACAAAGCCTTATAAAAGAGGGTTGTCCTTTTGGCAGGAGATGAGGAGGAGTGGTGAATCTGTGGAATTAGTTGCCGCAGGCAGCTGTAGGGGCCAAGTCATTGGGTATACATAAGATGGAGGTTGATAGATTCTTGATTGATCAGGGCATGAAGGGATACAGGGAGCAGGCAGGAGATTTGGGGATGAGAGGGAGAATTGATCAGCAATGATGTTATGGCAAGTAGATTTGATGGGCCAAAGGCCCAATTCTGATCTTAAATCTTATGGTCTTATCGTTGTCATATTAGACTATTGTACATTGTGAATACCAAAACAAATTATTCATTAAGGGTTATCTCTGACTCCAGGTGCATGCTTCCTCTTTTATTCCTTATCAATCCTACCCTCACCTAGTTATCCTCCTGTTCTCCATGTCTGTGTAAAACGCTGTAGAGTTTCCCTTAATCCTCTTGTAAGGGGTTTCTTCTTTTATGTACTGTGTATGTAATCAAAATGGCTTCTTTGTTTGTTAAAAGTAAAAATGCTTCTTTGTTATGCTAACTGGTGAGAGAGTGCTTTCTCTCACAGCTTGTTTGGGTTATAATTACTGATAACGAAAATTGTAATCGTTTGTTACCCAATTGGGATAGAGGTTATTCTTTCTTGTGGGTCTGTAAGCTAGTGTTGGGGAGGCTTTTGGGGAGACAATGCGAGGGGGTTAGAGAGAGAGAAGACGCGATGCTGTAAACTGAGGGATGGTACGGTCCCCAAGCAGGGGTCTGAGGCCCAGGATTTTCGGCGAGGAGAGGAGGCGAGGACAGATTCACATGGAGCATCTGGTTGGCCACCGTTGTTGGTCCCAGGCGGCGGGTTGAGGAGGTCAGAGGGGATCGAATGGTGACAAGAAGACTTTGTTAACTGAGCTCCAACGGTTGTGCACGAAGTGGTTGGACTTTGATAAGTTTGGTGCCTTTTACTTTTCCTTTTATATTGTATCTCTATTAAGTACATAGCTCCAGTAAGATCTATAAAGTGTAATCATTTAATCACATATGGTGTACTATCTATTATTTGGCAGGGTGGGGACATCACACAGCATCCACACAAGCTGATTACCCAGTCTGGCGGGGCTGAAGGCTGCTCCTCCCATGCGGAAGCGAGCTGAGTGAGCCTAAGGCTTACCAGGGGCTACAGTCTTCATCAAAGTCTTCTCTTGTCCCTGTTCAGCTCTCCTAAGAACCTTCTAAAGGCCCTTCCTGGCTTCCTTATCTTTTTTCAGATGCTTTGTCTGATCCTTGCTTCCTAAGCCTTAAGAATGCTTCCTTCTTCCACCAGACTAAATGGTCCACTGCCCTTGACAACCATCGTTTCCCTGTCTCAAATGGACAAATCTATTCAAAACCCCATGCATGTGCTCCCTGAATGACCTTCATATTTCCATTGTACATTTCACTGAATACATCTGTTCCCAGTTTATGCTCCCAAGTTCCTGCCTAATAGCAGCATAATTCACCCTCTCCCAATTAAATATTCTTTCCATATCATCTGTCCAAAGTCAGCAAACAGTATAGTAAAACCGTGTTGGTTCTTCTCTCTTGCTTTGAATACATTTTATTTCCCCTAAAGCTCCTTGCGATTTCACACCATGAGATCTTAAAGAAACCATTCCTTAATAGACTGCCCATTGATCAATAAGGGTTGTAGGCAGAATTAGTTCCATATTGGCCATATATCATGAAAAAATAACACATTGGTCCATACTTCAAAGGGTGGGGACATGTATTAATGTTTCAGCTCAGCTTGTTGCTAAATGTTGGCTTCCTGTTTTCATTTAAAAGCTACATGAGTCATTTGCAATGCAGCAAAAAAAATCACACATTTGATGTTCATTACTGATCAGTAGATGAACCAGGAATACTCAATTTAATCAGAGCAATGATCAGAGGTTGTACTGTGTAAAAAAATGTGTATTTTCCTTTATGGGAAATTTCCACAGCAGGGTTACAATGGAGGTCTTGTTTTCTCTGCCTTTTGCCCTACTTTACAAAATGTACTCTTATTTACCTCCTGTTAATAACTGTTATGGTTTACACTTTGGTTGTGGTTGCTGGTTAGGCATTTTAAAACTAAACACCCTTTTCCTTAAAACAGACCAACTGTTTAGATACTGTTTAATACTTCAGCTCATTGCATTCATAATGCTCATCTTATCTAAATGTACCAAGTTCATTTCCCAGCTCTCAATTCTATGCTGTGGGGTCTCGGGTCCTTGACTAGACACTTCTTGAATGCGGTGAGTATACTAGCCTCCCCACCATTTCAAATAGTGGGATCCAGATTTCAAACATATTTTGGTGAAATGTCTCTTCTTCAATCCCCTCTAAAGCTCTATGCCTTACTTTAACCTCTGCCTTCCAGTTATTATCATTTGTGTTATGGGGGAAAACATTTTTCCAATCTACCCTATAACTAGGTTTTTTTTATACCTAGTTCTTTACTGTTCAGCCTTTAGTGCTCAAACCAAACACCCTGCCTACCTCGTCTTTTTGTTGCAACACTCCATCCTGAGCAGCCTCTGCAGTGAAATCCTTCTTGCATTGCAGCAATCAAAATTGCACTCTGTATTCCAGCCCTAACAGTTGTTTTATTCAGTTATATCACAACCTGCCTGTTCTTGGATTCTGCCCAAGTTAATGAAGGCAAGTATTACACATTACCTTCAGAGATCCTTTGACACATAAACCAAGATCCCTCTGTTATTTGGGTCCTATCTTTCATTATATATATTCGAGCTGTATTCATCCTCCCAACATCCAACACCTCATATTTTTCAGGATTAAATTTCCTTTGCTGTTTTTCTGCCCACTTTACCAGTTCGTCAGTATTTTCTGTTATCAAAGATGTTTCTCTTCACTATTAATAAAACCAGCACCTTTCCCATCATCTGCAAAATGAGTAATCAATCCTCCAGCTTCATTTCTATATTGTTGTAGCACATTGACAGGGTTTGATTATTGATCCCAATGATACACCAGTAGACACAAGTTTCCAATTTGCATCAAGACCTTCCATCATCACTCCATACCTCATATCACCAAGCTAAATTGGATCCAATTTACAAATTGTCCTGGATACCATGGTCTCTGACCTCTTGGACAAGTCCCACTGGGACCTTGTCAAGGGCCTCAATGAGGTTCACATAAACTCCATCAATTGTACTACTTAGTTACCTCTTCAATAGTCATTAGTAAAGCTATACTGACTATCACCAATTAATCCATACCTCTCCAAGTGTAGATTAATTTTATTCTTCAAAATCTTTTCCATTCATTTCCCTGTCACTGATGTTATATTCACAGGCCTTTCACCACTTGTCTTTTCCCTGCTGCCATTTTTGAAGAAGTAGCATCACGATTGTGAACCACGATTGTTGACTGTTTGTCCTCCCATTTCTCAATGTCCAGCAATACTCTTGACCTAGCCTGAAGGAAGCCACACACCATCCTGGATTCATGTCTACTGATGCAGGAGTGCCTATCCATTCTCCTCACTATCAGGTCACTCTCTGAAATTTGCTCTGAACCTTCCCTGATGACCTACCTGCCTCCCTTCTGCTGCCTAGAGGGCCCCCATTCACTCTCAGACTGCACTTCCTTAAGTTGTGGGGAAAGCACCTCAAAATACTCAGCTTTGTGTAGGCAGCCAATACTCAGACTTCAAACCCTAGCATTGCATCTGCTCCAATCTGTGGTACTTTTAATGAAATTTCAATTCCCTTTGAATTGATGAATGCCCATCTCACTACCGATCATCCTGTCTTTACCTTAAACTATGAAAACAGTAGAAATCCTAACTTGGTCCTACTTACCAGTTAGCTGGCTCTCCTGTCATGCATTACTTTCTGAGTCATGCAGGCATCTCCGTAGCTGCTGCTGGTCTCCCTGAAGCGATGTTCTCTCACAGGTAGGTCCTCCCTCTTTACTGCCTCAGCCTTGCCATAGCCTCACAATCAACTAGTGTGCCATCTGCTGCCGCTTGTGTCACCCTTCCCCCTCTACTGCCACTGACCTTAAGGATACATCATCACACTGTTCAATGGATTTTCCCTGCTGATCTTGTTAAAGCTCTTCATAATGTTCTGCATTCTTCATAATATCCATTGTTCTGCATTCTCATGGAGAGATACAGTTTCTCTTATCTCCAATGGCTGTCGAACTTTTGCTTCCCAAAAGGCAAAAATAAACCCTTGATTTCTTAAGTCAGCAGCATCGGGGCACACGAAGCCAGAAGGGAGCACGACAGAGAAAGACCAATTGACAGCCAAACTGACAAACAGAACTCTATGGCTTACTGAATTAAATCTTTTCCTTATATCACTTCTCAAGCAGAGAACTCTTCATCGTCAGGGAGCACATAAGCAAAAACATTTCCTGTAACGGAAGTCAGATTGAATCTGGTATTTTCATAAGAGTCATTGAATCTCCAAGTACAAAACAATTTTTTTTCTGATCCATTTCCTGCCACTTTTATCAGATTTCCTATGTTGTGATATGACAATATTTTAAATTTTGTTAAGCTGTCATTGATTATATTTTTTTAAACTAGCACGACATCAGGTAGATAGTAGAACACGTCCCATAAGTTCCCAAAAGGTCAGCTAGTTCCCTTTTTCCCGATTTGTCAAAATTATTGTAAACCCAGTCATTTCCCTGTTTGTCCATGTTGAACAGAACTGTGAATAAATTCAGAAGTGAACCACCTGACTAAATAGTACAGGTTTGCAGCATGTTGCATATCGAGCTGGCATTTGAAAATGCCACAGATTACGAATTACAACAAGCATTCCACCTTGACATCTTCGGATATTGCTATCTGCACTGAAGACAGGAACAGAGTTGTCACTCACCAAGAATCATGGGAAGGTGCTGTGGCCTGAACAAGCTAATAACTTTACAGAATTCTGAGACACGCCAATTCAAGATTCAGGAATATTTATCACACGTATAACAAAGCATACAGTGAAATTAGTTGTTTGCATTAACAACCAACACATTGAGGATGTGCTGAGGGGTGCCTGGAGGTGTCACCACACATTTTGACACCAACGTAGCATGCCCACAATGCTCAGCAGAAACACACTGAACACAACCAGCAACAGAACAACAACAGCAAAGCAAGCTTCTTTTTCTCCTCCCATGTATGCACAGACACAGTCCTCTAAACCCACCACTTCCTTCCGCCTGCTGGTCCAGTGGACTTGGAACTGCAGATTACAGTGAGTCCACTGAGATTCACAGATCTGGGGCTCCAGCCAACTGGCCTCAACTTCCAGTCTTCCAATTCGACCTTTGGGCCTTGTTTCTCCGCATCAACTCCATGACCTACTGAACACAGATCCTATATGTCAAGAAGATCTAACTTTGCATTTCTTTGACCAAAGCAACCCTTGTGACTTACTTTCAGTGTTTCAGTGCTCAAGCCTTACTACATTGTTTACCCTAAGACCATGTCCAGAATTAGGCCATTTGACCAATCAAGTCTGCTCTGCCATTTCGTCATGGCTAATCCATTTCCCTCTTAACCCCATTCTCCTGCCTTTCTTCCATAACCTTTCACATCCTGACTAATTAAGAATTAATTAGCCTCACCTTAAATACACCCAGTGACCTGGTCTCCACAGCCACCTGTAGCAGCAAGTTCCACAGATTCATCACCCTCGGGCCAAAAAAATCCTCCTCATCTGTATTCTAAATGGACATCCCTCTACTTTGAGGCAGTGCTCTCTGGCCCTAGATTCTCCCACAAAAGGAAACATCCTCTTCACATACACTTTGTCTAGACCTTTTAACATTCCATCCATTTCAACGAGATCCCCCCCCCCCCCACACACCCATTCTTCTAAATTTCAGCAAGTACAGGACCTGAGCTTTTAATCACTGCTTATATGATAACCCTTTCATTCCCAGAATCATTCTTGTGAACATGCTCTGAACCCTCTCCAATATCAACACATACTTTCTTAAATAAGGGGCTCAAAACTCCTCACCAGTGCCTTATACAGTCTCAGCAATACATCCTTGCTTTTATATTCTTGTCCTCTTGAAATGAATAGTAACATTGCATTTGCCTTCCTCACCACCTGAAAATTAACCTTTAGGGAATCCTGCACTAGGACTCCAAAATCCCTTTGTAACTTAGATTTTTGAACTTTCTCACCACTTAGAAAATAGTCTATGCTTTCATTCCTTCTACCAAAGTGCATGGCCAGACACTTCCATCTGCCACCTCTTTGCCCATTCTCCTAATTTGTCTGTCCTTCTATAAACTCTCTTCTTCCGCAACACTATATGCCCTTCCACCTACCTTAGTATTGTCCACAAACTTAGCCACAAAGCCATAAATTTCATCATGTAAATCATTAACATATAATGTAAAAAGAAGCAGTCCCAACACAGACCCCTGTGAAACACCACAAGTCACCGGCAGCCAATCCAAAAAGGATCCCTTTATTTCCACACTTTGCCTCCTGCCAATCAGCCAATGCTCTATCCATGCTAGTGTCTTTCCAGTAATACACTGGCCTCTTAGCTTGATAAGCAGCCTCATGTATGACAACACGTCAAATGCCTTCTGAAAATCCAAGTACACGACATCCACTGATTCTCCTTTGTCTATTCAACGTGTTATTTCTTCAAAACATTCCAACAGATTTGTCAGGCAAGCCTTTCCATTAATAAAACCATGCTAACTTTGGCATATTTTATCTTCTGCCTCCAAGTACCTGAAACCACATCCTTAACAATCGACTCCAACATCTTCTCACCACTGAGGTCAGGTTAACTGGCCTACAATTTCCTGTATTCTGCCTCTCTCCCTTCTTGAAGAAGGAGTGACATTTGCGATTTTCCAGTCCTGCAGAACCATGCCAGATTCTATGGATTCTTGAAAGATCATTACTAATGCCTCCACCATCTCCTCAGCTCCCTCTATTAAAACCCTGGGGTGCAGTCCATCTGGTGCAGATTACCTTTCAGTTTTCACAGGCACCTCTTCCCAAGAAATAGCAACTGCCCTCACTTCTGCCCCTTGACACTCTTGAACTTCTGGCATACTACGAGTCCCTTCCACAGTGACGACTGATGCAAAATACTTATTCAGTTTGTCTGCCATTTCCTTGTCCCCAGTACTATCTCTTCAGCGTCATTTTCCAGTGGTCCAAAACCTACTCTCACCTCTCTTTTACTCATTATATTTGTTGTCATTTTTGATAGTATTGGCAAGCTTCCCTTCATATTTCATCCTTTCCCCCTTGAGGTTTTTTTACTGCCTAGAACAGTTCAAAATGACTCTTCACAAGATGGACCACGGTAGAGTAGAGGTTAGCAGACACTGTCACAGCTTGTGCTGTTCTGGAGCTTGGAGTGAAATTCCAGCACTGTTCGGGAAGGAGTCTCGAAGGAGTCTGGAATCCATGGGTTTCCTCTGGGTCCTCCAGTTTCCTCCCGCAGTCCAGGACGTACCGTGTGGGTTGATTGGTCATTGTAAATTACTCCGCAAATAGGTTCAGGTTAATCATGTTTTCCAGTGGCTGCTGAAGCAGTGTGGCTCGAGAGCTGGAAGGGCCTACAGCAGCATCACTAAATAAATGAGTAAGCACCTGTATTGCTATTGTTTTGTGCTGTGCCCAGGGTCCTACAGGTCTGTGAATATCCTAAACTTACTTGCTGTTGTGGCTGATCTAAGTGAGACAGCGGAAGGTGCACAACGTGCACAGTTGGGCTGCTCATGTTTGACTTTGGCCAAAGGAAAACAGGTTTATCACATCAACTTGGTTACAAAATACTTTGTTTTGTTTCAGGTGGCCTAATGCTCTGTGTCCATCGCTATTTTGGGTATTGACACAGAGACTGTCTCAGCTCAAGGAGTATTGCACTCTCACAGATGCTATCAGCCCGTGCATTAACAAGAATAGTTCTTCCGGATCTTAACACAGCAACTTATCCCTTCACCAACTTCACCCCAACAAATTAACTTCTTTGCTGTTTGCAAGCTCTTGCTGTGCGCAAAATGACTTTTATTATCCTGTGTTACATACAAACGATTATCAAGCACTCTTAGACATCCTGAGCTTTGGGCAGTGCTATATAAATGCAAGCACTTTTCCCCTTTCCTGAAGATAACTTGATGAATCTTTCTGGACAGAACATGTAGATCTCAAGTAAGACCCAGTGTCAAAGTGAACCATGCAGCTGGTGCTCACTACCTTGAAGATTAAATTTTTGGGCTACACTTACAAAATGCTGAAGGAACTTAGCAGGTCAGGCAGCATTTTTGGAGGGGAATAAACAGTTGACTTCTTGGCCCAAAATGTCGATAGTCTGTATTCCTTCAAGGATATTGCCTGGCCTGCTGAGTTCCTCCAGCATTTTATATGTTTGCTCTGGATTTCCAGCATCTGCAGAACCTCTTGTGTTTATAATTAAATCTTTATATCTTCTTCCTCAAGAGGGCTGTTAACATTCGGTCATTATCTACATTCATAACAGGGACGCACAATCATTATTAAATTGTTATTAATCATTATTAAATGTTTCGCACAAATCGTTACTAAAAGAGGAAAGGTATATGAGAGGATTGTAGGAAAAGTGAAGATCTATTGTCAACTAGTCACAAATTACTGAAAACTTTACATTCATTTCTTGTTACTTGAAAATACAACATTGTTTATTGTAAAAGTTAAGTCTGTCTTGTGTGAAATTACAATTCCACAAGGTAAATCTGAAGAGTTGCTAAATGGATTCTTACTGTTTGAAGATGGCAAACAGCACAGCTCAGAGCTCTGGGAAAAACAAGACTGTAAATTTGTAAGCAATATTGACATTAATTACAACAGTTTTGCACACATTATAGATTAATGTTGCATATCGTTATTGTTTTTCTTCCATCAAATAAACACTGTGGGTGATATGACAGCATAGCGATGAGTGCAGTCACTTTACAGTGCCAGTGATCACCAATCGAGGTTCGATTCTTGCTGCTGTCTGGAAGGAGTTTGTACTTCCTCTGTGACCACGTGGGTTTCTTCTGTGTGCTCTGATTTTCTCCCGCATTCCAGGGACTGGGTTAGGGTTAATAAGTTGTGGGCATGCTATGTTGGCAGTGGAAGCACGGTGATATTCGCAGGCTGCCTCAGTACAGTTCTCCCTGATCTGATTTGACTCAAATGACGCATTTCACTCCGTTTCAATGTTCCAAAGTGCATGTGACAAATAAGATGAATCTTTATCATTACATAATGTCAACAGCAGCGCAACAAGGAAAATTCATTGGTGAATTTTCCAAGCAAATTAGTCTGAGTATTGATGAACTGTTGCCGTTACATGTGGAGTCACAGTCAAACTGATATACAGCACACAACATGCTTGTAGCTTATTCTGCAAAACTGCTCACTTCACAGCTGGAGTCATTGACTTCTGCACGGCATGCTACTCAAACACAGCCTACTCTACGTGCAGTTCACATTACAGCTGGAATCATAGCTTGCTGTACAGATTGCCACTCTATCCACTGCTTCGACTACAACTGGAGTCACAGTCGGACTGCCTGCTGCACTACATACATTGAGCCCACTGACCACTCTGCATTGGTGCTCACACTGAGGTCTAACTCTTCCTTGCATCTTCAAATACTTTGTCAGCACCAAGTTTTCCTTCCAATACCAACTTGCCAAAACTTACTACTCTTTATGAATGACGAGGATGTGCAAAAGATGCTCCCCAGCAGTCACAGGGACTCACAGGAGGTACATCAGAGCTGGAGTACATGGGGGCAGCTCTCAACACCTTATCCATCCCGGTGTTGCTCCAATCTGCAATTCTTCGATGGGCGAAGTCTGCTCAGGTTCCTGTGGTCCTCACTTACATTTCGGACCCCCAAGAAACCTCAAGTGACCTACAAGCCTGCATTGCTCTGGAACGAAGCATCAAGTTCATTCAATCTCTCAGCCTCAGGCTCATTCTAGGCCATAGTTAGTGGTAAATAGCATATACTACATATGACTGTTTACACTCCATTCAGGAAGTCAGTGATCATCTGTGTGAGATGTTCAGATGCCACCTCCTTCTCATCAAGGCACAGGAGCACCCATGGGCATGTTCTGTTATTGCAAGTTTTCCACGAAGTGCAGATATTATGCAGCTGCAGTCACATCCTTATAAACATCTTCCAAGTAATGTCCAGCCAGGAAATCCTAGCTGTAATACTGGAGGGTCTATGTGATGGTAAAAAAAGGACACAAGAGATTCTGCAAATGCTAGAAACCTTGAGCAACCACACAAAGCACTGGAGGAGAATAAATGGTCAACGCCTCCGCCCAAAATGTCAGCTGCTTATTCAGCTCCATTGATGTTGCGTGACTGGCTGAATTTCTCCAGCACATTGCGTACTTTGCTATAAAAATGGGTGATACGGTCTTCCTGGTAAGCACAGGAGCATATTTCCTGTTGTTTGGGATTACTGATGCAGTTTTGACTTACCAACTTCAGCAACCAAAGAATGCTGGTGATGTTCATTAAGGACCGGATCATGATTTCTCAGCTTTATCACAAATTACCAGAGTGCCTCAATTCAAGCTTCTCAACTCCACCATCTGTTTCTGAAACAATATGGCAAAATGCAAAGAAGCCCAACACTGTTGAATTTAACCAGCAGTTTAGATCTTTAACGCCATGTTATAACATGCCAAAAATCATCAAGATTAATTTCTAGGTTCCCATGAATGATAAGCATCCAGCTTATGACTCACATCCACACAAACTACCAGAATCTGGTTGTTTGCTTATACATGACCCTGAACAGCAAGAGATGGACATCAGTTAGATTCAGAGCTATAAATGGTCAGCCTAAGACAGACACGTCCACACACAGACAAATGGAAGAGTTCATAAATAACTCCTGTCTTACCGAGGTCAGAGTCTGCAAGCAATCGACATATGCATTGAAACAGGAGACATGCAGACAGATGAGATAGATATATACACTAAAATCTAAAAAACACCATTTTGATGTATATTTGTCATTCAGAAAAGTTCTTTCCCCCTGTAAGTTTCGCGTTTTGTGTTTTTTTTTTGTGAAGTGGAAGTACATAAAGGATTTTTTTGCAGAGAATTATTAAATTTGAACAAACCATGAATGACATTAAAATAGATAATAATTACAATTAAATAGAAAGAACAGTGCCTCATTCAAATAAGAGGGCATTAACAATTTTAATCTCTGCACTCACATAGTGTAATAGGTTTTCATAGGATAAAAGCCACAGTTTAATGTTTATCCAATTTGGCAGATATTTTGTGACATGGGTATCACTTTCTAAGTCATCTTGTCCATGACATAGTGAAACATAGGGAGTTTCTAAAATACAATTTAGATTTTAAGGCAGAGTATGATGCTTTTTTTAAAATTCACATGAATTAAGCAGCATGGAGATTGTGTAGAGGAGTCCATTAATATTTCACCAAATACTTGTCCACACCTTATAAAGTATTTGCTTGATGGGTGAAATTCCTTAAAAAACTTTGGTTACCATTTGAGTTGGGACAACGTCAGGCCAGATGTTGTTATCAACAACATCCATGCTCGTTACGCATATGAAAAGGTTCCAAGGTTCATTTTATTATCAAAGCATACATATACAATAGAACTCTGATATTCATCTTCTCCAGATAGCCACAAAATATGGAAAAATCATGGGAGTTGTTGAAAGACATCAAGCCCCCCCACCCTGCCCCCACATGAAAAAGAAACAAACTTGCAAACCCCAATCCCCACCCTCCCCCCACAAAAATCTAACAAATCGCCCACATGGGCAATGGCAGCTAGAACATCAACCCCAAACCCCCAACTCCCTCCCTCACACAAAAGCTAACAATTCACTCATGCAAACTGCACATCACAGGCTCCAAAAGTTTCTGAAACACAATCAAGACAAAAAGAACAAGCAGAAAATGTAGAGAAAGTGAAATAATTGAAGAGATCAGCTAACTGCCCGAGGAGTCGTCCAAGGAACCGTTGTTCGGTGGTGCCAGCTTGACTGGGGGTATGAAGGAAGATCAATTGTATTAACTTGTTGAAGGATTCCAACTTCATTTCAGAGAAGACAAGGTTCAGGGCTTAGTTCACCTGATGGAAGTCCAGAAGGTTGGTGTAGAGGCGTTCAGATGCAGATTATGGCAGGGAGGCTAGGGCTCATACCGATCTGTACTCATAATGCATTAACATCCTTCATTAATTAAGAGACCAATTGTGTTCATAAGTATGATCTCACCATTGCCTGTACGATTAAAGCATAATCTCTCTCCTTTTGTATTCAGCTCCTTTAGTAACAGACAATTACATTCAGTCCTTTTCCTAATTATCTTCTGAACCTCATTAGAGAGTCATTAGAACACGCAGACCCCTTGGCATCTCAGTGTTCTGCTATCTTTCACCACCTAAACCATGAAAAAGGGATAAAAGTGTCTCATCCTACCAAAATGGAGAACTTCACATTTTCCCACACCTTTCCATTTGTTTCCCATTCACTATCTGTACCCTCTTCACACCTTACTTTTTGATCTGTCTCTATGACAGGAGCAACCTTAGCTTCCCAATCATTAATAAAAAGAAACTATTTATTCTGACTCACTGTTTCCTCTGAGCCTGGTTGATATACCCACCTGCATGCCAACACTAGACCACGTGATTTTATTTTTTGCAATAAAATTTGGTGTGATACCTTCTGGAGATCTAAGTATCTCTATTTTCTCTTTATCTAAATCACAATTACTTTGAACAGGTTCAGCTGGTCAAAAATATTTCCCCTTCACGGGATCATGCTAACTTTGCCTAATTCCTGTGATATTTTTTCAGTGCCCTGCCATTTCGTTTTTAATAATATCTTCTTATATTTTCCCTAAAACTGGACTCCCCATCCTTTCAGTAAAATAGGTTACATTACTGTTTTCCAATCTAATGGATCCAATCGAATTCATCAACAATGTCAACAGCCATTTCACTTTAGTCTCCAGATGAAGTCCATCAGGACTCAGGAATTTGTCAGTCCCCACCTTCAACAATTTTCTCTGCGTCACTGCCCTAGTAACAGTAATCTTGCTGACTTCTTCCCATTACTAATTTAAGCTATCATTACTGGGAAACTCCAAATAGGGGCGTATCTACAGAAAATAGCGCCTATGGCAAGCACTGAAATTGTGTCCCTGTCCAAACATCTGACACCCATCTTTTAGGTAACTTTACCATAAAATCAGCTCAAAAATACAAGTCAAGCTTGTTAATCTTTTAATTGACAAATTATGGCACACATGAAAATTATAACTGCACCTTCCTTGCTTTCACTGATGCAAATTAGTCTATGATGTGATCAAAGTCAGTTTTCTCAGTTTCTTCTCTTTCTACTCTCAGTAGAGCAAGATCAGAGTCTGCCTTGACCCATGGAGGCTCTCACATATGAAAGTATTATTTTTAACTTGCTGAATGATCTCTCACAGCTGGCGATGGAAACTGCGACGGTTAGCATTATCTGAATAGCAATGTGAAGATTGTTCTCCATACTGAACAATAAATTCAAGAAGCTCTTCAGGTCTTGATATTTTCATGTTGACCCACCTTGATAGCAACATTCTGCAGTCCAAAATTTATTCATATAGCTGCTGTCCATCAACATCAGAGCTGTACAGTTCACCCAAATTTTCGCACTTCTTCTTTAGTTCAACACAGTCGGTGCCATTACAAAGTCCCTCGACATCGAAAAGGAACCCAAACTTGGCATCAGTGTCCTGCAAATGAGTGAACCTTTCTTCCATTTCTCTGAGAAGATGGTCGAGTGTTCCTTTCATGACTCTTTCCATCTCCTCCTTAGCTGCTAATCTAGCGTCTCTTGCGTTCTCATCAGCCATTCGTTTCTTTTGTCTCTGACGTCAATTTCAATATTCCATTCTTGACAGAAACTGACACCTTCTTTGAGTGACTCACTGACCAACACATCTCTTTCATGATAAAAAATAGTCTGGGAGGGCTTTCAAATCCAGGGCAGCATCGTGGAAGTTCATGCTAGGATCCTGCAGCCTCTTTTGAATACAGTCAATGCTCCAAAATAAGGCCATCCTAGTGCTTCTCACCCATGATAATCAAAGACAGATCATACATCTGAAGAAAGTTCTTTTTTCACTATCCGAGGATGGCTTGTCTGACTTTAATAGAAACTGCTCAGTGGCGCCCCCCTCCCCTTCGAGTGGCACCCAGGGCACGTGCCATTCCTGCCATACCTTAGATATGCCACTGACTCCAAAGGATGAAAACAGATCCCTCTGAGCATAAATACCTCAGCAAACGTGTCAAAGTGCCCCTTATTTGGTAGAATAATCTGTGATATCCTGTACCACTCCAAAGTACCCTATCATACCCATTTACTGGACCAATGAATAACATCATTGCCATCACATCAAGTACAAATGATCAAATACAGTTTTTCAAAATGGAGTTACTTTACGTATATACCAATATGTTCCAAAGGCATGGGACCTGCCAGATGATGGAAAATCCATAAACTGCATATATATTCAGTTTTTTAAAAACACAAAATCTACTTCAAACTTTCTCCCCAATTATACATTGCATTCCATATTCTTAAACCCAAGAAATTCTGCAAATGCTGGAAATCCAAACCAATACGCACAAAATACTGGAGGAGCTCAGCAGGTCAGACAGCATCTATGGAAAAGACTAAACAGTTAACATTTTCAGCCCAGACTCTTCTTCAGGACCGGAAAGGAAGGGAGAAGACACCAGAGTAAAAAGGTGGGCGGAAGGGAGAGAGGATAGCTAGAAGATGTTAGGGGAAGCCAGGTGGGTAGGAAAGGTAAAGGGCTGGAGCAGAAGGGATCTGATAGGAGAGATTGGACCACTGGAGAAAGGGAAGGAAGAGGGCATCCAGTGGGGATTTCTTTTTCAATCATGAAGAGAAATCGATGTTCATACCGTCAGTTTGGAGGCTACCCATGCAGAATATCGAGCATTGCTCCTCCACCCTGAGGGTGGCCTCATCGTGGCACAAGAGGAGGCAATGGACTGACATGTCGGGACAAGAATAGGAATCAGGATTAAACTGCTTGGTCAGTGGGAAGTTCTGCTTTTGGCGGATGGAGTGGGGGTGCTTGACAAAGTGGTGCCCCTATTTTCGAAGGGTCTCACCAATGTCGAGGAGGCCATATTAGGTGTATTGGACATAATAGATGACATAAAAGATGGGGAGAGACAAATGGACAAGGGAGTCACAGAGGAAATGATCCCTGCAGAAAGCAGAGAATGAGAGGAAGGTAAAGCTATATCCCTTTGATGATAGCAATAGTTGCAGAGAGTGATGCGTTGGATGCAGAGACTCATGAGGTAGTAGGTAAGGACAAAAAGAACTCTATCACTGTTAAGCTGGTGGGAAGATGTGCTGAGCACAGAAAATCCATATTTGCCTGTTTTTCCAGCCATTTCGATTAGTGAGCATCTCAGTCTTTTAAACTACCTTTACATTAACAAGCTCCGATGGTGGCTGAGTCTGAAGGCGCTGAAGCTCACACTACTGTGCAGGGGCTACTGCACAGGACCGGAAGAAGCTGCAGAAGGTTGCAAATCTAGTCAGCTCCATCTTGGGCACTAGCCTACAAAGTACCCAGGACATCTTCAGCGAGCGGTGTCTCAGAAAGGCAGCGTCCATTATTAAGGACCCCTAGCACCCAGGGCATGCCCTTTTCCCACTGTTACCATCAAGTAGGAGGTACAGAAGCCTGAAGGCACACACTCAGCGATTCAGGAACAGCTTCTTCCCCTCTGCCATCTGATTCCTAAATTGAATTTGAAGCTTTGGACACTACCTCACTTTTTTAATATACAGTATTCCTGTTTTCAAATAATCTATTCAATATATGTAATTGATTTACTTGTTTATTTATTATGTTTTATTGTATTCATTATTATTTTTCCCCTCTCTCTGCTGGATTATGTATTGCATTGAACTGCTGCTGCTGCTAAGTTAACAAATTTCACGTCTCATGCCAGTGATAATAAACATGATTCTGATTCATTTGAAACTTGAGCAGAATGTTTGGGCCAACTTTGCACTGCAGTTCTGAGGGAGTTGAGCCACAAACACTTACGTCAACAATTAAATGGTAAGATTTTTGTTCAGCACAATGTAGTTCTCCCAGGAGCCCCGGTCAATATTTAGCCTTCCATTACTGCAGAAAAAGATCATCTGGTTTTAGCATATTATCTTTTGCAAATTTTTTTCACTTCAACAGAACTTCATGTGAATTCCCTTGCAGAGTCACAAGATTGTAAAATGTGTTTCCATTTGATTTGTTCTTTGCCCCTCTCCAGATCACTTGGTTTAGCCCTCAATCTGTTTGTTTAGTTTCAGTTCCCATCAATCTCGTATTTTTGTAGAAACCTCTGAAAAATTGAAGATAATTTTTGTAGTGGTTAACACAAAACTATTTTAGCTCAGGGTGCTGGAATTCAAAGTTCAATCCTGGGGTCCTCTGTAATGAGTCTGTACGTCATCCCCATGGAATATGTAGGTTTTCTCTGGGTGCTCCAGTTTCCTCCCACAGTCCAAAGGTCTGTAGGTTAATTGGTCATTGTAAATTGTTCTGTGATTAGGTTAGGGCTAGTCAGGAGGGTTGTTGTGGGATACTGGGTGGTAAAAATCTAAATAAATAAAATATACATCCTCCCACACTTCATATCAGATTCAGATTCAGTTTATTGTCATTTAGAAACCACAAATGCAATGCAGTTAAAAAATGAGACAACGTTCCCCCAGAATGATATCACAAAAGCATATGACAAAACAGACTACACCAGAAAATCCACGTAACGTTTGGCAATCCCCAATCCAGAGTCCGGAGAGGCTGCTGCGTATTAATAACGCGCTACCCTCTAGCGCGTTCCCCGGAAGGGCCGCCACACAAAAACAAGACCAAAAATTAAAGCTACAAGACCTGCACAAAACCACATAGTTACAACATATAGTCACAACAGTGCAAACAATAGCATAATTGATTAAAAAAAAGACTATGGGCACAGTAAAAATAATCCAAGATGTTAAAGGACTGTAAGTTCAAAAGAAATCACCACACAGTTTCCACAAGTCCCCAGGGTCCTGACAGACTCGCCATCCCACTCCGACGGCAGAAGGGAGTAACCCCGCTATGGACTTCCTCGGCGCCACCCGACTCAGCCTCACAGGCGCAGCACACAATGGAAGCTCCGTCCCTTGCCAGAAATAAAAGCAACAAGCAAGAAGCAAAAAAGTACACTAAGTTTCCATATTGAGGAATACTGCACTCAGATAAATGTTGCAGAATTACACTCATCAGAAATGATGTAAGCCTGTTTCGTTGTTAGCTCAGTGCATCAGGGAGAGTTAAAAGCAGAAGTGCAGATAGAAACATGTACACACATTTAACAGGAATTCTAAACAAGTTTTTTTTATATACACAGCTCCTATCAGTTATGGAAAAAATGCAGATAAGTTCCAGGTAAATATAGTCAAGCATTTTGACTGGCAAGAGTAAGTCAGATAGAATATAATGAATAAAAATGAGTTATAGAATGTGGAACAGTACAGTACCAAAACAGGTCCCTCAGCCAACATTGCCCATATTGACTATAATGCCAAGTTAAAGTATTCCCTTCTGCCTGCACATGACCCATATCCCTCCATTCCCTGCCTATTCATATTTCTGTCCAAATGTCTGTCAACCATTGCCATTATAACACCGTCCATCACTTCGCTAAAAA